>NC_084762.1:72745560-73046481 GCF_028858725.1 Colius striatus | reverse complement strand
GGTGCAAATGTCTATGAGGTTGCAGCATGAAGTGGGTAAGGGAGCTGATCCATGTTAAAAATAACTGTGCATCTCCCTCCCTCCCTCTCTCTCTACCCTTCTCCTCCCAGTTTTAAAGTATTGCTTTAAACCTAGATTGGTTTGCTGCTCCTGCTCAGTGTCTGGCATTGCAGCAGTGGCGATGACATGACTGAAGGGACAGTGTCATTGCAGAGCACTGTGAGTGTGCGGCATCAATGTAAGTTTCATAGAGTTTTCTTAGGACTTATTTCAGACTAGAGGGTACATGGGCATAGGAAATGAAAAGAAAGGAGGAAAAAATCAGAGAAGACAGGTATGTGGCATCTCTAGTGGAAGTAAGGAAGAAACTAGGAGTCAGGAGTGGTGTTTGTTGGAAAGGCAGGCTTGGCTTTCTTGACGTGCTGGGGAAACATGACTTTGACAAGCTTTTTTTGTAAATGAGGAAGACCACACCTGAGAAACACCTGACCCTGGCATTAGCTACCCTTAAAACCCAAACATAGCCCCAAATTTAGTTTGGGACTTCACTGAAATGAAGGACAACTGCAGATGGAGTTTACTCTGTATTTTGCACATTTCTTAGCTCCAGGGTGAAGGACTGCTTGGATGGAGGCTGGTGGCCTTGAAGTAACTACTCTAAGAGAACACCTAACAAAAGGGTGCTGATGTGGAAGCAGTGTGGGAGGGGCAGCACCATCCTCTTCAGTCCTTGCTTTGGTAACATCCCTGCCTCAGTGGTTTTCAGTTGCTTTCCAATGCCTCTCAAGCTCCTGAGCCCGACATTTACACATTTTTGAAACTTTGGCTACTATCCCCTCTTTTCCTAAACTACCAGTGGCAATTGTTCCTGCTTTATGCTGCTCTTCACCTAACTCTGCACCATGTCATCTCCCCATGCTAGCATCCTGCATTGATATGTTTTTCCATTTCTATTGCACTCACTTTCTTCTTGTTATTCCTTCTTTATTCTCATCTCTCTCAGTTTTCTTATCCCCTTACTGATTAGCCCTTCCCCTTCTTTATCTTTTCTACTCTGATAAGCCTTTCCTGATTCCAAAACTGGATTTCTAAACACAACCAAGCAGGAACGCTAAGATTAACAATTCTGCTATATTTCCCTGTATGTGACCTATAGGTGTGTGCAAGAGCTCTCATAGCTAGCTTGGTATATGTTTATAAGACAAAGCATTACTTTTGCCCAGGCTCCCTCTCCTTTCTCTTTTAAAAGTGTCCCTTAGTGACAGAAACTGTATTTCCCTACCAGGATGTACAGTTTCTAGCACATCTGATTGCTCTTGCAATATAAATGCCATGTAATCATCAAAACAATGCATAGAGCCCTCATTGCCTGCAATGATAGAATGTCTGGAGTTGTGAACTTCATAAGCATCTCTCTCTAATGATTGCCCACTTTCTGAGCCCCAAGGAACTTGGAGCATTCTCCAGAAGTAACCACACATGAGAAACAGTGACGTGCCTCAGGACACTTAATGTGTCCCTGCAGACACAATGAGGGGGGAACCAACATCTGCTGAACCCTTGTGCTATGCTTTGAACATTTGACCTCATTCTTCTTCCCTCATGGCAGTGGGAAGTGGGATGTGACTTCAGAGAGGAGTGGAACCAGAGCCTCCATGAGCCAAATAATTTTATGAGTCCCCTGAACACAGACACAGGTCTCACTGGACTGGAAAGGGGAAAATGAGAAGGGAATAATACAAAGTATAGCTCTGTTTGCTGACTCCTTTATTTCTTTTGTAAATAATGCTCTCAGCCAGTGTTTCCCAAGGGAGAATCTGGAGGGAATCACCATCTCCACACGGACTCATGTAAGAGAGGAAGCAGCTGGTCCCTGACATTTATTGCTGTACTTCAGATTAGAAACTTTGGTAGAAACACTGCACAAAAAACACATTTCATCCTCCTACATATTGTTCAATTAAGCAGTTAATACTTCCAGAAAACAAACAACAAAAATCTTTAGTGCTTTCTTTTCACTCAGGACAGGGAGTGCCAGAACATAAGCAGAGGGAAGGTTAAGGTACTGTCAGACACAGGTTTATTCCTGTTCTTATTTTAGCTGAACAAGTTCACCCTCTCAGTAAATAGGTGATAAGGCAGTGTGTTTATAGCGAGTATCCTGCACAGCACAGCCGTATTATGGATTGGGTAAAGTCACTGACTCATCACAGTTATTGGGCCACCTCATCCCTTCCCTCACCAGAGCAACAGTCTTCACTGTGTACACACCGATGGGCTTCGCACGCACTAATTAAGCTTCACAGCTTTCCTGTGAGGTTAGGTGTAATTACAAGCACTTTTTTCAGATGCAGGGACTGAGAAACAAATCTTCCTCCCAGAGCTATCATGTTGTTTCCTCTGATTTTTTAATAGGGGTGCTGAAAACTACTTTCAAAGAGCCAAACCCTCACAGGTTTGAGCAGGAATTACCACTCAGTATTACCACACCTAGGGAGTTTCTGGCCCAAACTTCAATACTTACACTGGATATTGGGCACCTAGATCCAAAACAAACCAAAAGTAAGTGAGGTTTTAGTAATCCTGCCCTAAGCATAAGCTACATACCTAAAGGGCCCATTGTGTTAATCCCCATGTGTTGGACCTCTTTCAATGGCTTTGGAGAGTTTTTCTTCATTCTAGTTTAATGCAAGTAGGATTTTAATGGAAGTGCTGACCTACTCAGATGAGCAAGTCCATGATGGCTTTTAGGGGAGTCAGCATGTGACTTTTGTGGCACAGTTGCTAAAGTCATATAGAGAACATGGCTAAACACAGTGAACAGAGCTGGATGCTCACTTTCAGCAGACATGTCCCAGGTATCCAGTGCTTTTTTTTCCCAGACTGTTCAGGACACACAGGAGCCTCTATCAGCCATGTCTTTTTTTTTTCCTTTGGTTCAAATTGAAGAGACTGACTTTCATATTATTTTATGTCATCCCTAGCCACAGCAGAGACCAATAGCTGTTCATCTCTACCCAAACGGCCCTTTAGTACCCACTACGAATACCCTCAGGTGGGAGCTTCATAAACAACATCAAAACTCAGGTGAGTTCAATGCAATTCCATTGAAATTACTCTCACCAAGATCTGAGGTTGAAACAGGGGGACTCATTATTGTTCCCTGAAGCCAACAGAAAGAACGGCAATAACTCAAGCCCGTGGTTTGGCTTCTGGTGTGAGTACTGTTTTGGACTGGCTAAAGCAGTTGCTGTTTACCATGTTCCCATCAGCCAATCCCTACAGCCTCCTGAGCTGCACCAGCTCAACTGTTTGTGTAACCATGCAGTAAAACGCCTTAGGAAATAACCCAGCAAAATCTTTCCCATCCCAGTTCACCACCTGGCTGCACACATAACTGTGCCAGCCCAATGGAGAGGTGTCACAGAGTCCAGGACAACAAGGGAAAAGCAGCTGCTCAGCACAACTATCACGGTGTCAGCCCCCTTGGATGATGCTCCCAGGCCAGTCATGCAAAGGGTCTGAGCTACATTGACAGGTGCTGCGCAGAGTCTTTGCTCCGGCCATTTTGCTTGCATTGGCTCTAGCATTTGGACCCTTCACCGGAGTGACTGAGCTCACTAACCTGGCAGAAACTAGGCTAGCTGGAAAAAAAAGAGGCCTGTTTTCTACTGGGCTGTTAGAAGATTTAGCTGTCTTGTATGATCTTCATCTCAGTGGTCAGATCTTGATCCGTGTTACTTATAAAAGGACACATGGTCATATCCATGCCTCTCCCTATGTGTGATGGAGACGATCCATGTTTACAATGGAAATACCAGAGAGGAAAAGTCAAGAATGTGGTGACTAATTATGTTCCTTCAGCATTACTATATTGGTATTTTGTTTATTGAGCTCTTCCATTTCAGTTCAACGCATAGGCCCCTTCCCTGGCCTCCAGCTTGTGGAGGACTTCTGTTGAGATGGCTTTGTGAGTCGTCCACTTGTTAATCTAAAGCTTTTATTGAGTTGAACATACCCATTCCTTGCAATACTTCCAGTAGTTTCACTTCTGTATCATTCAAAAGCAGCATAGCCAGGGGTGTTTTTTCCCTTAGTTTCTCCCTTGTGACTTTGAATGTTGAGTTTCAGCCTGAGAAAATATTTACAGCTGTGTTATATAAACTAATGAAAAACAGTGTTTAAAATGAAAGTGCTGGCACAACTTTATGGAGAACAGCAGTGGAAATAGCCATATGGTAATAAACAGGCTACCTGATATGGTTTATGGCTTAACTCTTTGCTTACTTTTAGAAACTTAGGCTTATGTTCTCAAAAGCCTGTGTTGGGTTAGTCACCTAAACCTGAATCTGGATCTCCCTGTGAATATGTAGCTTTAGAGTAGCTCAGTGAGAAAGAAGCCTTCTCAAGCTGGGACTGCCTGTATTTCTACATGTCTCACAGCACAAAATACACTGTAAACAAAGCCTCAGTTTCTAAGGTAAACAACAAGCAATTTTGGTTTTTAAAAAAGGGCAAAAAAATGTCTGGACATTAGCAGGCTTCCTTTGAGCAGCCCTCCAGGGACAAAAAAGAAAAAGAGTGAGAGATTTTGTATTACTGCAGTGTTGCCTTTCTCATATGTAGCTGTGGTAGTTTACTGGCCTGCGATTGTAATGGCATGATGAGATATTTATAACATGCTAGGAAAAACGTTTCCTTTTTAAAGCCCATCACAGTAGCAAAATAACAAGCCTTGAAATCTGTCTTTCCTATATCCCACAACGACTCGACGGAAATGATTTTTATAGGCTGGCTGTTGGTGTGCATATTAAAGCCCTTTCTAAGGAAAAGCTGTAAAACATACATCCGTACACTGATCTGTGCACATACAACTGCACAACCAGATTCGGCCACATGGCAGTAAAAATGGCCCTGCCTGATTGAACAAGAGCTTTTGCAGTTGTTACTGCAACTGAAGCCGCTCTGGTAACAGAGCAAGGCTGGGAACAGTGTGAGTGCAGATAAGCCTTTATGGTAAATCAGCTATAACATGATTTGGCTCTGGGCCCAAGTAATAACTAACCAATTTTATGTTAATTATTTGCTATCCTTTTACATACAGCAATAGTTACAAGCGAGTACTAAGCATAAATGACTGCAGTACATAGTTGGCTTTCATAAAGTCTCTGCTTTTGACATATTGCTTCACTTTCTAATTGACAGTTGTGAATGGTTCTGGTTTTTCCTTTTGCTCTGGCTTCTTTCTTGCAGCCTCTTAGGAAGTAATACTTTAAAGTGTGTTTGTAAAGATAAGCAGAGGCTCTCAAATGTTTGGATATTTCATTTCATGTTTCCCGTGCATGTTATATGGTAATTCAGCCTTACACACCGACCACAAAACAGTCATTCTCTCTAGAGTGCCCAAGTAAATCTGCTCCAGTTAAAACGTATTTCCATATCTGGAATGCAACCATGAAGAAGATGAGCAGCAAAACCAGAGTCCCACTTCATCCTCTTCCATCCATCCTGACCACAAGTCACCAGGTCCCAAACCACAATGGACTGCCCCATCAGGGAAGCCAACCCAAATCTTTGTGGGAATGACTGAGAAACTGGTCCAGCTTTGAAAAGTCAGCACAATTTTCCCCCAGGGTTACTTTTGTAAGATGGCATACCAAAGGGGCAGACCTGCAGCAGCACTAGCAGGGGCAGAGACAAGTGTTGCAAAAGGAATACCTGTAATTAGCAGTGTAATGATGCCTCTCTTGGTGGAGCTACAGGCTGTGATCTGTCTCCAACACAGACAGATTGCAGTAGGAATCCACTGGCTATTATAAGGTGCACTCATTCCCTAGACAGTTCCACCAAGGGACTCTCTGCCCCCTTCAAAATCTCAACCTAAGAAGTCCTTCATGGATTTCTGCATGCATAAACTTCTCTGAAGTACTTGTGGAAGTGTTACTCTAGATTTTACCAGCTGATCTCCACTGGTAAGCATTTTGATGCTTTGTCATGGCATGCCTAGTCCTTCAGGGCTGGTGTACACCTGAAAGTGTCACCAGCACAGTTCTTCACTACAGGCATCCCAGTGACCCCTGCCAGTGGGAACACATGGCCAGAAATATGATATTGCCAGCATGACTTCTGGGACAATATAGGGTTTTTGTGGATGAAGGTGAAATGCTACTGAATCCCAAATACACGCTCCTCCTAATATTTGATGTACACTTTGCACAAGTATAAATGGCTAAAACCAAGACAGAAGAGAATGAGGCCCAAGGGAGATAGATAAGTTTTAATAGGTCTGCAGCCTCTCCTGGGAGATAATTTGTGCAGCCATTAAATAAAGAAAACTCTATTGGAATTTCACAAATAACATGGATTGATAACAGAAGGAAACATTGTAACATAGCTCTATTATCTGGGTGGGACACACATTGCTTCTTCGATACTGCTACAGTGCAGAGTGATTGAAAAACATTGTCTTTTAATTAAAAAATATATAAATAATGGAAGGCAAAGGAATTGCTAAGGTTCTTGCAGACTGCTCTGGAAAAGGCTGCTTCTGGTAACGATGGGCAGAGCTCACTGGGGAAAAAAAGTGTACAAGTCAGATGACACAAAGATAGAAATTGAATGGAAAATGCTTTGAGTCAGGCTGACAGCTTGGTTAATAGAGCTCTGTGCTAACAAATATTAGCAGTATGTGGCCTCACTTCAAGTGTTTGGGGTGTGGAGAGATGGCAGACAACTTAGCTGCTATCACAGAATTACAGAATCACAGAACAGTAGGAGTTGGAAGGGACTTCTAGAGATCATCTAGTCCAACCCCTTGCTAAAGCAGGTCCTCCTAGATCAGGTCACACAGGGACACATTCAGGCAGGTTTTGAGAACCTCCAGAGAAGGAGACTCAGCACGCTCCCTGGGCAGCCTGTGCCAGGGCTCCCTCACCCTTACAGTAAAGTAGTTTTTCCTTATGTTTAAGTGGAACTTTTTGCATTCCAGCTTTTGTCCATTGCCCCTTGTCCTATTACAATGTACCCATCTCACTGTAAGCCTGGGTTCTCCATTAAGAGCAGGCACTGCTGTAGTATCAGATATCCTGCAAAGCAGAAATAGAACAGGACTGTGCTGGTTTTGTCTGGGATAGTGTACTGGGGTTGCATGACAAGGTTTTGGTAGCAAGGGAGTTACAGATGGGCTTCTGTGAGAGACTGGAAAAAGCTTCCCCTACATCTGATAGAGCTAATGCCAAGTGGCTCCAACATAGATCCACCACTGGCCAAGGCTGAGGCAATTAGTGATAGTGGTCATGCCTCTGTGATAACATAGCACAGAAAGGGCAAAGAAGGCTACAATGCTAGAGCAAACTGCAGCTGAAAAGAGGTGGGAGGATATGAGAGCAACCCTGCAGATGCCAAGGTCAGTGAAGGAGAGAAGGAGATGCTCCAAGCACTGGAGAAGAGACTGCCCTGCAGCCTTTGGTGCAGCTCATGGTGAGGCAGGTCCTGCCCCTGCAGCCATGGAGGCCACAGGGGAGCAGAAACCCACTCGCAACATGTGGAGGGTGCCACGTTGGAGTGAGTGGATGCCCAAAGGAGGCTGTGACCCCGTGGGAAGCTCAGTCTGGAGCAGTTCATTCCTGAAGGACTGCACCCATGGAAAGGATTCACACTGGAGCAGTTTATGAAGAACTATAGCCTATGGGAAGGACCTACATTAAAGAAGTTCATGGAAGACTGTCCATCATGGGAGGATCCCATGCTGGGGAAGAAGTGTGAACAGTTTTTTCCCTGAGGAGGAAAGAGCAGCAGAGACCATCTGTGTTGAACTAACTGTAACTCCCATTTCCCATCTCCCTGCGCTGCTCTGGTGGGATGAGGTAGAGACACAAGAAGGGAGGGGAAGGGGGAAGCTGATGTAAGATTTAGGATTTATTTCTCATTACTCTTCTCTGTTTGATAATAAATTAAACTAATTTCCCTAAGTTGAGTCTGTTTTGCCCATGATGGTAATTGTTGGGTGCTCTCTCTCTGTCTTATCCTAACTTGCAAGCCTTTTGTTATGTTTTCTCTCCCCTGCCTAATTCAGGAGGGGGAGTGATAGAGCGGCTTTGGTGGGCACCTGGCATCCAGAGTTAACCCATCACAGAGTTAATTTGCTTCACAGTAACTAGTATGGGGCTGTGTTTTGAATTTGTGCTGAGAACAGTGTTGATACACAACGATGTTTTAGTTACTGCTGAGCAGTGTTTACACAGAGTCAAGGCCTTTTCTACTTCTCATCCCACCAGTGAGTGGGCTGCACAAGCAGTTGGGAGGGGACACAACAGGGATAGCTGACCCCTACTGACCCAAGGGATACCTCATACCATAGGATGGGACATCATGTTCAGTATATAAAGCTGGGAGAAAAAGAAGGAAATGGGGAGACCTAAGGAGTGATGGTGTTTGTCTTCCCAAGGCACTGTTACACATGATGGAGCCCTTCTGTCCTGGAGACGGCTGAACATTTTCCTGCTGATGGGAAGTGATGAATGAATTGTGTTATGCTTTGGTTATGTGGGCAGCTTTTGCATTACTTGTTAAACTACCTTTATCTCAACCCATGAGTTTTCTCACTTTTACTTGTCCAATTACCTCCTCTGTTCCATTACTGGGACATGAGCTGTCTTGGCTTAGTTGACAGCTGAGGTTAAACTACAGCATTTGGAGGAATTATTCTACAAATGTTGGAGAAACATAGGGGTAATGCAGAATACTCCAAGCTCTCACAGGTTCCAATGACAGAGCAGGTTTCAATGACAGAGCAGCTTTCAGGCTCTGAAAATGAGCTTCCCAGCACACGAATGGCAGCAGCTGGCCACTGCAGAACCCCAAATACACTCAGAGCCAGCCAAATGCATGGACCCTGACACTAATGTACTGGAGTCTCTCAACAAACTAAACCACAAGAAGGAACAAGACAAGAAAGTGGAGCATATGTCAGGCTCCAGAAAGGGTGCTGCCAAGAGCTAGAACTTGCTTTACCATACAAATGAAATGATGACTTTGTAAAAAAAAATAGGAAGAATGTCTGGAAAGAGCCCAGCTCTTGCAACCCTCATTTCTCTGAATGCATTTATTAGTGTTATTCTATTTATGGCTTCTAGTTTTCGAGTGTGGCCGATTATGTTTCACCTTGGAGCTCCCCAGCGTACAAACGCTCCGCAGTCAGGCGTTGGCTGCTGCCCAACTGGCCTCTGCCCTAGTTACTCTCCGTAACACAGTGAAGGCTGTAGTATCATTCCTTTTTAGGGCTAAACCACGCCACCGTCTTTTTATCATTAAAGGAAATGAACTTGAAGTTACATCAAAATAAGTAAATAAGACTTGTGTCCAAGGGCGTTAAGCTTACAAAGCAGGCGATCTCAAAGGTTGGGAGAAGCAGCGTGCAGTGCTGCTGGTTTGGTAGCGTTCTTTGGCATGAGTATAAATGACAGCAAGAGGTGTGAGGCAGAGAAGAAAATCCCAAGTATTCAGCTTTCAAGGAAATTTGCAAAAGCCGCTGTCTCAACGGCCAAGGTTTACATGCATCTTATGAGAAAGAATTACTTTTCTAGGGGAAAGTAATTGTCCCCTGCACTGCTGAGTTAATGATGTATAAAATAACTCTGACAAGCTCAAGTCCCATGGTGGCACTAGCCAACAGCGAAGAGAAAAGAAAATCCAAACAAACTACTGGTGACCAGAAAACAACTCGAAGCAGATTGTTAGCAATAAATCTTAACATGACATTGAAGCTGGGCTCATCTTACAAAGAGCAGAGAGAGAATTGCTAAGGGCAGATGGCAGTGCCTTTCCCCGTGATACAAACATAAACGAATGTGTATCGTTTCTGACTACTGTATATGGCTCTGCCTATCTCAACATCACAAATAGCTGGAAAGAACATTAATAGACTTCTAGGGACTGAGTTTTAATTGTTCTGTGGTTTACAACCATCAGTTTCTTCTAATTCTATTTGATGCAGCTATAGCTTCAAATATTCCACATTATGCAAATTATGAAGTTCAACTGGAAGCGTTTCACCTGCCAAGATCTGAGTTTCGTGTTAGTGGTTATCCTGCAGTAGCTGGTGGCAAAACAAACCTACTGCAGCGTAACACAAGGTGACATCCTTTACATGGTTATATTTAATCTCTTCTGATGCTTATTTGAGTTGTAGCTGAGTACAAGGATATACAGATTCTGCATTCAAATCATCGCAAGTATGAATAGTAATGGCAACAGCCATAAGAATAATGCAAAATTCTTGCATCTGTCTGTGCAGGGAACCCAGGAGTTTTTTACGTTTTACATATAGATCACCCTTTGTTCCAATATTTTCCACTAAAGCTGTTGTGAGGAAAATCTATGAAAAACAGGAAATCTGACTCATTATAAGGAGTACTGGAAGAACTGTAAGTCTGGTCATACTGCATGTATTATTAGATGCATGAAACAAACTGAAAACGACAGTGTATATTCTTTCTCTTACAGAACTTGCTTACAATTCCTTTTGGGTTATTTGTAGCAATAAGATTGAAAAAAAACCCCTCAGATAGTAGAGTGACTTGCCAAAAAGGTATCTCTATACCACTACACATAAATAAAACTTTCATTCTTTCTATACTATTTATGGGCACATTTGTTTGTAAACCTTTTTGAAATGTTCTTTTCCATTTCTCGAGATTCACTTGTAGCCTTTCATAGTTCTTCTGTAGAACAAAGCTGACATCTCCAGATGGCAAATAGAAACATCAAAAGATGGACTGCCACATGGGAAACATTTGCCAAAGCTAAATACAGTCTTAGAAGATTTTCAGTAGTAGAGCTAAGAATTCTTCTGAATATGCCATTAATAGTGGTGCAATAGATCTAGCTGACACTTTGGAGTTGGTGAGCTGCACTCAAATACTTTGCTACCCACAAAATGGCACTTATTTCAGGATAGTTACAGACTCAGGAAATCATACAGTAAATCAAAGTTAAGAATTACACAAATTCTGCTATAAAATGCAGCACACATTAAATGACATACAAGAAACATGCACACGTGCACAACTAGGAAAGTGTGTATGATAGGATTCAGTCTTTTTGCTGAAGAAATATTTGAGAGTTTTACAGTTCTTCAGCATCTCCTTTTATAGAATCAGATAACTGCCACTACAAATTCAGCTTGAAGACTGACATTTTTACATCACAATAGCTCCTTTGTTGCTCTAAACAGCGATATATGCACAGAAAATCAGTTCAGAAAGAAAATGCTTTCCATCATACTCACATTTGCCTTGTTATCAGAATGAGAAACTGTGTGTGAAGTTCTTTAGAATTTTTTAACCACTGGTATTGGTCTCCTTTAGATATTGGCAGAGGTGGGAAGGGACCTGCCAAAATCCATTACACTTTTTGTCTCAGCTGTAGTAAGACAAAGTGTTCATCATGAACTGAGCAATTCAAATATCTAAGGATATGAGAGAGAATTCACTCAAAATAGTGAATAATTACTTTGAACTTTGCCACGCTCTCCAAGTAGAAACTAAGAGCTAATAAGTAATATAACTAATAAGTAATATAACTAATAAGTAAAATATTTTATCAAGTTTTCTCAGCGGGAGAGGTCCAAAAAGCTCACTTGTCCCTTACACCAGCCTCAATAGAAATAGCTCTTTATGGTGACTGGTCCTTGCCTCAGACACCAGCTCTGCAAGCTGTGTGGTTGCATCAGAAGCACACCTCTGTTAGAGGCTTGTCTGAATCAAAGTCCTGGTGAAACAGTGCCCGTGAAGACCTCACCTTCAGGCACTTTGCCCAAGTTTAAATATAGACATTATTAAGCAGTTTTTTTCTCCCTTTCTGGTTTATTGTCATCATGAAGAAACTGGATTTTTGCTTAATCCTAAGTCATTCTTAAAGCAATGGATTTTGGAAGGCTGTAACAAGAGCTAATAAGTCTATACTGAACAGATCTGCATGGCTAAATTCTGCAAAGGAGATCTGTGGCGTTATTGAGTCCTACTAACTGTATTGCAATTGTATTAGAGTCCTCTCTGTGATGCCTGTCCTCACTGCAATATTGATGTACTACCATGGTGTCACATACAAGCCCACAATGCTATGCTATAACAGCTATGTGTTAGTTTGTTCCCCCAGCAGAACATTCCTCTACCGTAGCTGCCACACAGAGCATTTTTTTTTAATTAATCACAGGTGACTTGCAGGCACTGATGAGTTCAAGGAATGTGGTCCACTGAAATCTCTCCAATTGTAGTTTCATGAGAGACTGGCTCCAGCAACCATACTGGTTAAAGAAGTTCCTGCCCTATGACCTCCAGCTACTCATTCATGGTCTTATGTCACAGCTCATCAGCCCTGCTGTTGGGTGAGAAGTTACATACCTTGAGCCACAGCCCAATTTATAGTCTAGCTCTACGGAGGATGATCACACGGGCCCGAGGAGGCTGTGAACATCAGCACAAGGGCGGGAGCAATCATCTGGGCATGGAGCAGGGCAGGCACTTCTTAAAAGAGCTTCACTGCCGAAGTCAGCGTCTCGGGGAAACCCCACCTGCAGGTTTATAATCTGTTAAGCCAAACTCACAGCTAAATGGAGAAGTCCCACTTCTCCTTCTGCCTGCTGGCCATGCTTTCTGAAAGGTTTTTCCCAGGGATGTACATCAAACTGTAAATAATCCAGTGTAAAAAGCTAATCTGACATAAAACTCATTGTACTTTTGCAGGCTTGGTTTTCCACTGGCTGACCCCTCTGACCTGACTAGCTATGTCTCAAAGCCAGCACAGAGAAAGTATTAGAAACATAGAGAAGGGTGCAGGTGGGGAAGGGTTTTCAAAGGCAACTTGCCACTAGGTTGGCTTAGCCAGGTTAGGCCATTATCAAGTTACATCTCCACGATGAGGTGCCAGCCAGACTAGCCACAAGTTACACGAGTCACCTTACAACACCCCCGTGAAAGCTGGGGTACCTCAGCACAGGAAACATTCATTTGGTCACTCCCTTCTGGTTGTCATTGTCAAGCAGTTTCTTATTGAGCAATGCAACCGTCTTCCTCTTTTGGTATCTTAGAAGAGATTTTCTTTTGGGATTTTAGGACTGCACAGTTCTTGCAGAATGATTTTCTGCAGGAAGAGCAATTTAGACTCACATTCTTTTCAAGAGATTTCTTCAGTTTAATATTCTACCTGCTTCAGTTGCAGAGGCATCAATGAGTACAGCATGGATAGTTCAGCAGCTGAATGATGGTAGTAGTGGTAATAAGAGTGCATATGGGAATCCCAGGGAAACCGTAGTCATCATCATTAACATTTTATTTTCTACAGTGCAATCCCTACTCCTATGTACCACAATTTGCTGTAGCAGGCTATGCAATGCCCAGTACTGGAGAGAATCTGCACAAACATGAAGAGCAGGAAAGCCGTGAGGAAGACAGTCATCACAAAACTCAAACTGCCATGGGAGATTTTCCTATTGATACTTTAAAATTACTCTTGTTCTGATGTGTGGATATGTTTCAGATCAGGTATGATTTTGAGGTAGAAAGAAGGTAATCTCAAATATGTAGACAGGTCATATCAAGATTCCCTGGTTGTCAACTTTGTTGACAAACCACATCACAACTTCTGTTTTTAGCACTGTTTTGCCCAATTTGCTGTCTTATTCAATTGAACATTAATTAAAAGCAGTAAAACCCACAGAGCTGCAACAACGTGGTGTTTTCCTCCTGCAGCCTGATATTCAGTAAGAAACATGCACTTAAAGTAGGGACCATTTTAAAATCCATCATGTAGGTAAATTCTTGAAAAGAGCAAAGGAGGGAACTTCTGAAATAGATGAACTCGTAATGCTGATCATACATAACTTAAGTGATGACTCCTTAGCTGAAGATGGCAACCTAGTGTGTATCTTACAGGAAAGTGATAATGAAAGTTAATATTATTAAGTGCTTTATAAAATGGTTAAGTGAAAAGAGGTATTCCTTCTTGGACAAATTGCCTTGGAATTGGGGGCCTTCAGATTCCTGAATCACCATGATTCACCCCTCTGAAATACAGTAATGTGTTTCAGCAAAAAGGGTGCAATGTGGGAATAAAAATGTCTGGTAGAACAGTCAGCTATTAGAACAACCTCCCCAGGGAAGTGGTGGATTCCCCAGCATTGAAACCTTCAAGATTCAGACGGATAGAGTGCTAAGCTATTTCGTCCAGGGCATGCTTTTGCAAATAAAGGTTGGACCAGATGATCCTTGAGATCCTTTCCAACCTGGAATTCTATCATTACACATTTTAAAATCATGGCTGGTTTACATGGGCACCCTTGGCTGTGAACTGTGGCACGTCAGCAGGATTCTGAAGAGAGGAAGAGTGAATGAGGACTCTTGAGAGCCCTACATCAGAAGGAGGAAAGTGACATGACCTATGACAATTACTCTAAATTATTCATGTACAATAGCACCCAAGGATCTCATAAGATCTATTATGTTAGACATTGTATGCTGAAAAATTTGCAACCTAAAGGGATGTTTTTCATTATCCACTGAGGGTGAATTTAGCTCTCAACAAAACATACAGGAAAACACAGTTACTGTTGTGATGGAAATTATTATTGTGTAATAATTTATGGATCTTGTTTGTTGACTTTGCTATTGGGAAATTCACTGTCTAAATATACTGGCTTGATTTAATAAGGGAAAATCAGGCTGACCTAATAGGTGGCTGGAAGGTAAACAGACAGGTTAAAAAAAAAAAAAGAAAAAAGTTTGAAATAAACCACTTCTTCACAAATGCATGTGAATTTTTAAAAGTTAATGGAGGGGAGGGGGAAAAGGATTGCAAGCAGATGAAAGGAACTCTCTTAAGTAAAAGTAGGGGGAGGGGTGTGTGTGCAGTGGAATCAGGCTGTCACATGCACAATGTTTTTAGAGAAAAGATGGGAAGGTGTTTTCAAGAAGCCAGACTTTCCTGTCTTGTTCTGGAGGGATAGTAAGACTTTAGAAAAATGAATATGAAGATTTGTTTTTTTTAAAATCTTTTGCTAATCTGAGACCCTCACAGAGAAAAGTGGTAGAGATCAAACTTCATGCTGAGTACCATGAAAGATACATCATAGTGCTGTGCAGGACTAGAATAGGCAGAAAAAATGAGGAATTCACAGTAAGTAAAAAAGTAAGGGGGAAAAAAAAGGAAAAATATAGATGAGTTGTGGTCAAGGAGAAGAAAGAAGGAAATGTAATCGTATCTAGAACCACAGTAAGTTGCCCCCAGATGTTTCTCACTCAAAGCCTGATCATGCTTCCATAAGGACCAAAACTATGGGCCCTAAACTATGCAAGCCCCACAGTTCAGATTCAAAACAAGAAAGGGTTATCAGATCTCAGGTGGTGCCTGGTTTTCTTTTTCCTTTTTAAGTAACAATCATCTTTTTCTAATGGCTTGATGTCAGAAGTATGCTTGAGGGAGAGATTTCAATGAAGAAAGCTGGCAGTTGTGCCCAAGTTCCATTGATTCAGTGGAATTGGCTCCGGTCCTTGTGGGACAAGTGCTTCCTTAATTTTAGACAAGTCTACTTCAAACACAATCAGACAAGAGGCTTTTCCCCATCCCCCCTTTTTTGGCCTACACGGTAGTGAGACATGTTGCTTGTAATCATTATATACTAGTTTATTGATTGTGGCTTTTCAGTATTCACTGTAGATAGGCTCGTTTTAACAGAATTGTCAAGAGACGTGTCTGGTTAACAAACAATTATGGATTGAAGGTATAACAGCAAGCATGGGGATTTTGTCAGGACATACAGAAATGTGCAGGGAGTTTTGACAAATGGTGAATGAGATTTTCTTTCAAATCTCTGGTATTTTTCAAGAGATGTTGCAAAAGTCGATTTCATGGGATTTTGGAGGCTGTTCAATATTTCATTTTCATCTCTAGTTCCTATATTTTAATATTTTAAAAGATCAGACCAATGGAAATTGTTCACAGGAATTGCATATATGGAAAATCTATAAGAGCCCACACGATGGATTACACCGGCCCATTGCTTATAACATAATGTTACCATTAAAATGTACTCTGGTTATTAGGAAAACTGGAAGTGAGTCAATCATTTGAATAAACAAACAAAGACCTGGTTGCCCTGTACTTTAGTGCATCCCTGAGACATCTGCAGGCTCCTTTCCCACGCCTGCTGTCTCATTCCTAAACTAGCAGAGGCTGTTGTGCAAGGCAACCTGGCAATTCCTAATAAACAGGTAGCTTAATGCACTGTCCTGAAGCAATCCCTGCACACCGGACACCTTTGCACTTTTGGGACAGGCACAGGGAATTGAAAGCATCTTGTGTGTATCAGAGGAGTGAGAAGAGGTTTTGCAGCTTAAGGAAAGGGAAGGATAAGCTTATCAGGCCAAAAGAAGGTTTCTGTGGCCTCTGCAAAGGGGACATGTGTCCTGACTGCGTCAATGAGCTAGGATACAGTAGTCTGGTGTGTTAGACACTGTGAGAAGGTAAGAAGATAGAAGAAGGTGTCAGCTTCAGCTTTTTGGCTATAGAACAGGGTTTTTTTTTTTGTTTCTGAAAGATATAAGAAACAGTGGCAACTTCAGCAAAAAGAAGTCATTTGGCTTCACAACTGACAACAAGTTCCCAGCCTTGTAGGAAGCAGTATTCCTATATGCAAATTCTTAGGTAATTAACTGGGGGTAAATGGAAACAATACCTGAAAGAAACAAACCCCATACCTCTGAACTCAAGTTCTTGTATTGGGATAAAACATGCATATTTTAATTTCTTAAGAATGAAAGCCTATGTTTTCAAAAGCAACTCTTGTTTCCTGTTTCCATTATGGTCTCAGACTGGGCATCCAAACTCAGGTAAAACTCTGGCCAATGAGTTTCTATTTACCTTGGGCGTCAGGGTAAGACTCACAACATTTCTGCTTATTAATTCTCCAGGTTTAATGTGTTTGGCTTTTGCAAGTTATGACACAGTAAATACATTTGTGTCACTTAGCAACCTCAGCTGTTACTAAAGGAATGTCTTTTGTTCTTGGAAATCTATTATAAATGCAGGTTACAAAATTATTATTGGGGATGGTGTTCTGGCCTCTCCCCATTCTTCATTTAAAGTGTGCACAGGAAATTAGTTTGCTTTGCACAAGGATCCTTCATTGACACTATTGTTATGAAAAGAAGCTCTGCATATTTACTAGATAGAAGCTTCTGTGGAAAAGAAAAGACATGAGAAATGCCTGGAGAAAGAATGGACTAGAGAGGACCTCCTTGTCACTGGGTTTATCCAGTTCAAAGCCCTCTTACTGTTCGGTAAACAACACTATAAATACTTTACCATTGATATGCAACACTACAGAGTCTCTCTCAGGAACTTATCGACCTGATTCACTTCTATGTACAACGCCAAAGTCTGAGATCACAGATCATGCAGCTCTGGCATAAGGGTTGAAATCTAAACAACTGCACAAATTAAAATCTATTTTTCATTTCACATCGATTGGGTTACTGGCTTTCTGTAACAGATTAGAACATATACATGATCCTGAATATATACATGTAGTAGAAGGACTGAGATGACATTGGATTGTGGACTTCGAAGGATTTAAGCATTTTCTTTCTTTGTCCTTAATAGGTTTAAAGCTCAGAACTCACATCCAATTGTCCACTTTGTCAGGATCAATACAAAAGGTAAGATACAGAAACTGACCTATATGTATCCTCAGGAAACGCTATAAACTTATGTCAGAATTTTATAGACAGCCACATAAATAATATAAGTAGCACTTGTTTATGAAACTCAGGCTTTATCTTCTGCAAGGGATATCCGAAAGTCAGTTGTAACTAAAAATATCCTACAGACTGTTTTCTAAAAATGTGCACAAAGTGAGAGTGCAAATAAAAAATTATAACATAAAGGAACCAAGTATTGTTTGCAAATGTAACATCCTGCTAATAGAATGACTTAGACATCATTTTGCAGTGGGAATTTTGGCAATCCCAAAACTGAAACAGACAATACAGAGAAATGTGTTCCCCTTCAAAACAAAAAAGGAATCGCTGCTGCACTCATTGTCAAATTACTGCTCAGAGAAACATTGTTGGTGGTCAGAAAAATCTTGTCAACAGTTTTTCACTGGTTGATTTTTAAAAGAACCTGCTTCTATGCTTAATGTTTGGGGTTTGGGGGTTTTTAAAATTTAAATTATT
This sequence comes from Colius striatus, assembly GCF_028858725.1. Classification (NCBI taxonomy): domain Eukaryota; kingdom Metazoa; phylum Chordata; class Aves; order Coliiformes; family Coliidae; genus Colius; species Colius striatus. Next base: position 73,028,251 of record NC_084762.1, on the reverse strand, counting down.
GTGGTAAACTGCTAAAGTAAAAGCAGTGCTGCAGTAGAAGACAAAGTGTGATAACTAGGCTGTGATTCTCCTGATCTAAAAGAGAATATCTTGCTTTAGCTAACTCAGGACTCGGGCCAAATGACCTCGTGGCTACAACTTCAGAAGCCCTAACTTCTTCAGGGTTGACCTGGCAGCCAATCCTGTCACACGAAGTCAGCATCAAGGCACCTGTACGTACGACAGACACTTGTGTGGCAAAACTCACTGTTGTTCTCACTTCTACAGAGAGACAGCAGCAAACAGCTAACAGTTCATAAGGTGCTGTAGTGATTTCTGCCAGGAACATCCGACAGTGGCTGCAGACACCTTAGGCATGCTCCCAGCATGGATTGGGGTTTAATGCCAGAAAGGTCTCTAGGTGCTGACATGCTGAGATCTGCTCTACACGTGTAAGTATGACATAAGTTCATACTGAGCTCTCCTTGATGTAGTTTTCCTACACGAACAAACGTTTGAGGGGGAACTTTAGATCTGACTTAGGATATACCGTCTCCTCCATCATTTCCGCTCTTCTCTTGTTTTTCGCTTCTACTGTGAAAAGAGTAGTCAGAACACCAAAGTCATGGGTGAGGTTCCCCATTCCTCTAGGAGAACATAATCTGAAATGCTCAACCTGCTTGCTAACTCAAGATATGAAAGTCTATGACACTCCCTTTATTGAGGTGGTAAAACTGCTAACCCAAACTAGTAGTGTTCAATGTATTTTCAGTGGGTTTAGTCCTAAAATCCTCAGCAGGTACTTATACTCAGTCATTTGTCCATCAGTCATCACCACATCTTTGCATTAATAAAAGATCTGAGGACATTGGGCTTCTGCTAATGACTGAGCTCTGAGCTCCCTATCTGAGGCACTGATCTGCTCCATCCTGCAAACTTTTCCCAGAGCTGCTGTTGGTTAGGGATGCAATGAAGCATGATTTGCGATTATCATTGCTGGGCTCATGAAAGCCCCAGGTGTAGATGTAATCACAAGCAGCACTGAGCTTTTGCTGCTATAGCTTATTTTGCTTTTTGTGGGAGGAGAAGAAAAGCCTGGAATAAGCTGTACTGGTTTATTGCAGTTTTGCTTGTACAGAATGCCAGATTACCTGCTCAGAAGTGCTCTGAATATAGATCTCCCTTGAAGAAGATCTATCCACTGCATCTGTGTAGGCCTGCCTTTATTTCACTTGAAAAGATACTGCATAATTATGGAATAAGGGTAGAAATGTTTGCCTAAAAATATTTTGGTGTGGGGAAACAAGATCTGCCTTTTTTACCATCTGCAGAACACTACCTGGTTGCCAGTTATCAAGAAAGTGCTGAAAATAAGAAAGTATCATTACATTAAACATACATGTGAATAAAGGATGTGCAATTAGGTAGAACGTTTTATGCTCGGCTCATACAAATCCAGCCTGCAGATGTAGCAGTGGACTTGGACACCCTGCCTGAAGTGACCAGTAACATGTTCAGGTGACAGCATGTTGACAAACAGATGCACACATGTACAGAACCTCTTTCGTTTTGTACAGCAAGTGAAAGTAGATCGGGAAAACACTGACAAACGGACCAAAGGACATGACCTCTCCTTTGCTAACCGCTTACTGATTAATCAAGGGCATGGTGCTGATAGCAGTTACACATGTAGAAAAACTTCCATTTTACTAGCTGTTGCCCGGCAGTGGCGACCTCCTGTCCAGTTACATGAATGAGAGTGTTCTTGACTGTCCCCCCAGAGTTTTGACATCTAGAAAATGTTAAATTTAAGGCTCATTGTAGAAACTTCAGCACTAGTTTAAAGAACTCGGTGATGGATTCAAGCGAAGGAATGGCACCGGGACAGGAAGATGCAAGACAGAGCCTTGGTCCCAGGAGATGAAGTAAACTGCCGCCAGGTAGAAAACCCTGACGCCCGCACAGCCTTGCTTCATGACTGATAATTCTAGTGGTGGAAAAATAAGACCCCAATGGCGCTTCTGTGCCGAGGAATTAAACCCCAAAGCACTGTGCTGCCTGCCGCGCGGAGGTGTCCGGCACACCCGGCAGCAGAGCTGCGATGCCCGAGCGAGCGAGCGAGCTGGCGCCGGCAGGAGCGCACCGGTGTGCCGGCCCCTCGGTACCGGGCGCACCAGCACGAGCGTCTGGCGGTCATAGAACGGGGTCTCGTGTGAGACGGCTGCAACGGGCACTGCAGCCTGACGACCCGCGCAGGAACGCGCCGGCACTCTGTTAGGAAAACGCAAGCATCGCTTCCACGTGCAGCCTTAAAGGGAAACGTTAAAGTGAACGCAGAAACCGGCAACTGCCGCCTCGCCGGTGTGGCTGGCGGTTACAGAGGCACGGGCAGGCGCTCACACACGGAGCCCTGCAGACCACTAACGATTCGGCGGAGCAGTGTCTGCCGGGCCGACGGACTTCGGGCAGATCTGGCCCCGACCGAGAGGCAGGCGAGCGCGGCGTCCGGAGGAAGCCCATCGGCGGGCGGCTGGCAGGCGACCACCCTTCCCCGGGGACTCTTCGCCCTCCTCAGTTCCACCCCCTGCCGCCCTTCTCCGGGGACTTGTCTCGGGCGACAGGACCCTCCCCGCGCCTCCCTCGGCCGGGCCGCCCGCCCCTCACGCCCCTCCTGCCAATCACCGCAGGCCCGCCTCCGACACCCGAGGTGCGGGGTTTGAAAGCGGGCCGTTCCACGGGGCGCGCAGACAGGGGGGGAGCGGGAGCGGCGCGGTTGCTGGGCGCGGGGCGGCCTCGCCCGAGCGGCCGTTTAGCGGCTCCGGGAGCCGCCCCCGAGCCGGCGGGTGAGCCGCCCCCTCTGCCGCGAGGCGGGGCAGCGGCACGGGAACGGCCGGCGGGCGGTCGTTGGCGGGGGCGTCCCCCCCCTGCCCGGCGCAGTGGGAGGCGCCCGGGATCCCGCGTCACCCATTGTTTACAAACCAACCCCAGCGGGCCGAGCTCCAGCTTCAACCGCAGCCGCCGGAGCCGCGTGTGCTCGCGTGCGCGCGGGGCGGCGGCCCCGGTCCCGGCGGCGTCTTGCGGCACGGCACGGCTGGGCGCCGGCCGAGATGCCGTGCCGCCCGGGCGAGCGCTTCCTGCTGCTGGAACGCTCGGTTGCTGTGGGGCAAGCGGGCTCCAAGGAGGTAGACGCGCTGGTGGCCAAGCTGGGCGAGGTGCTGCAGCTGAGCGCCCAGCGGGCGCCGCCGCCGCCCCGCGCCCCGAAGCACCTGGGGCCGGGCAGCGCCCGCGACCGCGCCGCCCCCTACTCGCCGCGCTGCACCGGCGGCGGCCTGCTAGCGCCCCGGGGACCAGCCCCGCCGCAAGGCCATCCACAGCACGCCGAGCCCCCGCGAGTGGACAGGATCGGGCAGCAGCGGGTGACCAAGCAGCTGTGCGGCCGCGGCTGGCTGCGGAGCGCCGCCCGACGGAGGAAGCACCCGCCGCCGGGGCCGGGCGAAGGGCCGGCAGAGGAGGAAGACCCCCATCGGCTCCTGCAGCAGCTCATCCTTTCCGGCAACCTCATCAAAGAAGCCGTCCGGCGGTTGCAGCTAGCGGCGGCGGCGGCAGCGGCGGCGGCCTCCACGGCCTCGAGCGGCAGCGCCTCGGCGGGGAGCAGCGGAGCGGACGGCGAGGCGGCCGAGGCGGCGGTGGTGCAGCCCCTGCAGTAGCCGGCGGGGACGAGCGGCGGCGGCCGGAGCGGAGGAGCGCGGCCGAAGCGGCCGCTGGCGGCGGGGCCGCGGCCGGCCGGACTGCGGGACAGCGGCGCTGGCTCCGCCGCGATGTAAGTCTCCCCCGCGGCGGGGCCCCCCTGTCCCGCTGCCGGGCGCGGAGGGGCCAGGCCGGGCGCAGCGGGTCGGAGTCGGTTGGGGTGGGGCGGGTGTGCCCCCCCCCCCCCGCGCCCCAAGGTCACCCCCGGCGCGGCGCCGAGCCTCGCCGCTCTCCAGCCGGCGGAGGCCGCGCACGCCGCCCGCCCCGCGCTGTTGTTGTGACCCCCCACACACACTTCGCCTTCCCCGGGAGCTCCTCCTCCTCCTCCCCCCCGCCGGGAAACCCGGCCGGGGCTGCAGCCCCCCCGCCGCCGGTGCCCCGGCCGCCGCGGGGCTGCTCCGTCTCCCGGGAGCCATTTGCAATAATTCTCGCTGACCCCGGCGGGAGGTGTTTCCTGCCCGGCCCGGGCTTTTTTTGTTTGGTTGTTGGTAATGTTTTTTTTAACGATTATTTTGACGTTTTGAGTATTTTTTTTTTTCCCCCGTTGTGACTGTATGAAGCAGTTTTTTTAAAATGTGAATATCGAAGCTGGAAGGCAGCTGGACTTAAAATTGTAAAGCCTGATGAGTGAATGGAGCCTGAGATGCATTGTTCACGTAAGGTAGCCGAAACAAGTTTTTTTTTCTACCAAAAAAAAAAAACGAAAAGGAAAAAAAAACCCACTACCCCAACCCGGAATCCTCCGTTCCCCGACAAACTCAATGGCTCGAATACAAGGTGCAGCTGTTGATTTTAAATATATGCACTTCGTACCGGAGTGTTTGAACTGTGTTCCTGATTTACAGGACTTACTGTCTTAATTAACCTGTCTGTATTGAATAAACGTGGTTCTTGTTTTTATTTTTGAGTCTGTGTCTTATTGTTAAAGGGAAGTGAATTGTGGTTCATGAGAACAAAACTATGTGGATGATGCTCTAGTAGGCACGTTCCCCCTTGATCTTTCACTTGCGAGATCTCCATTTTGCAGGCGCACGCACGCACACACACACACACACACACAAAATCCCCACAACAATCCGCATAGCCTGATGCAGTGGGACACCGGTTATTAATGCACAGAGATGCAAGTGAGCCCCTTTGTTTGCCAGCAGCGTTCATTTCGTAAGCTGTGAGACGCCCCTTCGAGCAGCAGAGAATGTGGCTGGTGGAATTTCTAAGTCAAATCACACTGAAACCAAAATTAGGTATCTTGTATTGGGGAAGGAACAGAGCTCGTGGTGGTTACTTGTGTGGAGGTTTGTTTGGGTGGGTTTTTTTTTTCATTTTCTGCGGAGAGGTGAAGATAAAAGACTGGAAAGGAAGGTAGAGTCATCCAAGGCAACAATTAAAACAAAAAATCTTTAAACCCTTGAATTTGATGCTAATTATGATTGAGTTCTAGCACCTATTCTGAATAGCTTCCTTGGTAAAATCTGACGTTAGGCTTTTAGGACTCAAATAATGAGCTTCCAGAACTGAACACAGGCAGACTGGAGCATAACAATCTCCCAGCCCCCACTCAATTTGAGGTGAAAGCTTCTGCTTTGAAGAAGGTAGCAATCCCACATGAAAGAAAATGGAAGATGTTTGCCTTTGTCCAAGAGAGCAATTTATGCAGCAACATTTGCTTGTGCCATTAGTTCTTTCAAGAACACGTCAAATCTACAAAATATTTTAGATATTCTTTTTCTGCTAACAACTACTGATAGATACTGATGCTGAAGGGTTTTATAACTGAATTCCTCATACACTCAGAATGGTACGTGATGTTATTATTAGCTTTCTCTTGATTAATTTATAAGTAGAATGCAGTTTTTCCATATCAAAGTATGTAAAATGCAAAGGGAGAAGTTCAGTGCATTTTAGAACCTCCTTAATTACTAACATCTGAAGTCGTTTTTCTCTTAAGTTAGCTGCTTTTGTGGCATTTTGCACAACTTGGAAAGGACTCAGATCTGCCATTAGTTACATTATACAATAAGGTAACAAGGAGGTTGTCCTTACTTCAAAGGAATTTTTATTTGAAATTTTGTTGTTTTTTAAAGGGGGGAAAAAAGTTCAATTTCAAAAGAAATCTTCAAATATAACCACTAGCCCACAAGTAAAAAACTAGTTGTTCTCCTATTTGTCCTTTAGATGCTGGGGCAGATAGGTATTTGCTGTGTCGATGCTGAATTTCACTCCCTAGTATGAGCAGTTTAATTACTAAAAGTGCTGGAGGAAACAGGCTAAAAACTGAATACAGATGATGGGGCCTGAGTTGTTACACGACTGCAGTTAAAAGTATATGTGTGGCTGTCAGCTGAAATTCTGAAAGCTGACACGGTTGACTTGAGTTTTTTGCCACCGATAATTATGCATCGATTCTGCATCCTCCCCCCTCCCCCCTCCCCAAATCCTAGCCTCTGTATACTAATGAGAACAGCTAACTTTACAAGTGTCCTTTGTAGTCATTGAAAGCCTCAGGACATTCCTTTTAAGGATTTTACTAGAATAACACTTTTCAATAAACTGGCAGTTGAAGTGAGGCTTAGAAAAGATGCTAATAAATTTCACAGTGACTGGCTGGTTTTTAAGCTTCCTAAATTACTTCTAAAATAGCTTTTACTTTCTCCTTTGTGCAAGGCTGGGAGATGTATATATGAAAAGAGTTATAGTGAGCTAAGTGTTATGTAGCGTGTGTGATGATTTGGTAAAAGGATTTTTGGCACTTGCTTCACATAACCTGCATAACTCACCAACACGTTTTCATCACTCCTAACGTGAACATCCTGAGCTCATGCCAGCAACCTTTATCGTCACGTCTTGCTTATAAGTCTTTAAAACCGTCTTCAAAATGGAGCACATCACTCCTTTGTAAGGGAACGGATCGGACGGGGCTTATTTTGGTTTTGGAAGCCAGATTTTACAAGATGTTGGACCAATTGAAGTGTTGCCAGAAGGTTTCCATTGATTCATTGCAAATTCTCTGTTTCAGATATTGCCTTGCACTATGCTACACAGGCGTACAAACAGAAAGAAACTTTGATATAAAAGTCATCCTCTACTTTGTTTCCCAAACGGGATAAAAAATGTTGAACAGTGAATGTTTTTGTAAGCTTTAAATATATCTGGTTTAGAGATATGGTTTCTTCAGTACTTTTAGCCTGTGCTGCTCCTCAGATACCAGTTTTTGGCTTCTAGCAAAGCAAAAAGCAAATTTGGGTACATTTTGGACTTCACAATATACTTACACAGGATCACAAAATGGTAGGGGTTGGAAGGGACCTCTAAGGATCATCTAGTCCAACCCCCCTGCTCAAACAGGTCCACCTTCATTTGTAAGTGAAAATATAGTTTACTTCAGCTTTAAATTTGGAGTAAAATGACATTTTCATAACAAGCATTTAGCTAGGTTTATTGTTTTCTTTCCATCTTGTGAGGAAACATGTTCAACGCACAAGGTTTTGCAGTGGATCACATGAGCTGTAGGATCAAAACCAATCCATTTAGGTATTTTTAACAAGGGATACTGCAGTGCATTGAGGAAGAAGCTGATTTTCATTATATTTATGGGAGGGCTGTATTTTGGGGGTAAACTTAATTTTAAATAATACTATAAACAAATACACCAAAGACTCACAATCTCCTCTTTCAACGTGCCTCTCTGTGGTGTTGCATTAGCATGGCACAAGGCTGCTACAGCTTTTTCATTCATAGTCTACCTTACAGCTTAACTCCTAAGTTTTCTCCAAGTGACTGAAAAAACGTTTTCCTCACCCTTTGCCCAAAAATAAGCTTCTCATCCTTGTTATGTCTTGCTCTTTCTACTCTTATGTTTCCTGAAACTCTTGAAAGTAACTCAGTTTAGCCATAAGTTTAGCATGCAGAATGATTTTTGTCTGCTGTTCACCTTATGTCTGCTGTTTCCTTTTTTAACTTACAGTTATGTATTGCACCAGCACATAGAGACTCCTGGCAAGATTATGTTGATATTGGTACTCAGCAAAATAAACATGGCCGGAAAGTAGGCAGGAAAGTAGGAGCTCTGCCCAAAGTCCTTAAAAACAGGTTTTAAAGTAAATAACATGTGTGTCTTATGGAAGGTGTAAAGGAGAAGAAGAGTGTGGGTTGGTTAGTGCACAATTTAAGTTCTGGCCAGCCGTACCCAGTCCCAGTGTTGGTGGCATCTCTATCATTTCCGGCATCTCCATCTCTATCTAAAGAGCATCCCTCATCTCCTACTAGTCCCTGGCTCCACAATTTTCCTCTCCTCACCCTGCATTCATCACTTACCCAGGCCATTATTTTCAGGTTGGTGTAATCTTTTATTCTGTCATGTCTTTTGTCCATGTTGTAATACTCTTCTCAAATATTAAGTGGCTTTGTTCCCCTCAGTTGCTTTTTGCTAGGTACATTTGACTTGCTTGTTCATTTGACTTCAAATATCATAGCTCAGACACTTCTTAGTAGCCAAGATCTGTTTTACTTCTTACAAACTTTGCAATATGTGAGTTGGAGGAAAAGTTACAACTGTCTTTCATCTTCAGTTTGTACAACACAGGGCAGAAATCGGAGATGAAATTCTAGCTGCAATAAAACAAACAGATGAAGTTAGCACAAAAAAATTCCTCTCAACATCTTTACTCCTTTGCTTTTTGGTTTGTTTTTTTTTTTTTTAGAAATAGCTGGAAAACACCACTTAAAGTGTTATGATAACTACATAAATGCCTTTGCAGCAACACAAAAATGAAATCGGCAAACTCACTTCCTGAGTCAATGGGATTGGTTCGCTTTTTCTCTTCCAAAAATGATGCTTTAGCTGTGTGACTAATCTTGACCACCTTTGTCAAAGCTGCAGAACTGCTATTCTGCAATTTCCATGGTAAAAATCAGCTGCCAGAGAAGGAATTGGTGCCCTTAGGGAGAGGAAGAATGTATTGTGCCCAGGCCACACTAGTACACACTGTAGACTCCACAAGAAAGGAAGCTACAGGAAATCAGGCACCATAAATTCAGAGGCACACAGCATCAGCTGTTCCTTCTGTAACATCCTGTATTTAAACTGTATTATTTTTGCTTCCCATGATCTAATCAGGTGATAGCTGGTAGAGTAATGCAGCCAGCTAAGGGTGCTCTTCATCTCTGTAGGCACTAGGACATTGACAATCAAAAGAAACTGTAAAAACACCTTGTCTCTGTGTCCCCCCTGGTAATCACTGACATGGCAGGACTCTCATGAAGAAGTGCTAAAGAAGGGCTGTAAGCTCCTGAGTGGTATGAAGAAGTTTAATACATCCACTTCCAACCCCAATAACAGGTTTTATAACAACAACAATTGTAAAACTAGGAAAAAACCAAAACCCTAGCCTGAGTTTTTACACTTGGAAGCCAGGCAGTAAATTAGAGAATAAATAGACCTGCTTTCATTTTCCTCCCATGTAGGAACTATCAGTCCTCATCAGAGGAACTTTGCTGCTCCCCAGTGTACTGTGGGGCTTGTGCCACCAGCTGCTTCTCAGAAGGTGATCTCTAATCGATTTTACAGTCCAGACAGGTTGTAGTCTTCCATCTTGGTGGGATCACTTTTAAGAGCAGCACTGTATTAAAGAAATACAGTTTTCATTTGGTGGTGTGTGGTGAAACGGCACCAGGATGAAAAATTAATTAGAAGAAATGGATCCTGGCAGGCTTAATGCTAAATATTTGCTGCTCGAAGCTTTTTACCACAAGAGGTCAGAGCTTATTCTACCTGTATCACAACTGTCTTAGTTTCAAGGCTTAAATCTACCGCAGCATGGGCTCTAAGTTAAGGTGCAAATTTGGTTTATTGGTATTCTTAAATCCATGTCATGATGCCTTTTCATTTTTACAAGACTAGTAGTTTTCCACAGGAAACCAAGCAGTGCTGAAGCAGGTGAGGGAATATCTGTATGTACATCCCCAGCTTCTCCTGAAGAAAATGACTGGGATATGTAATCCTCTCTGGTTGGTAGGAGGCAGTATTGGCAGTTGCTATCCTGGCAATACTGTCAGTCAGTGCACAAGTGTGCCCCACCCATGTGATATCTCTATGTCATTTTAGAAGTTAAAAAAAAAAGCAGATACATGTATTTTTCATCATTGCTCTTCTCTGCTGTTAGCTTCCACTGGGATGCTTTTACAGCTGCTTTCCTCCAAGGCCTCTGATGTAAACTTCTCTATCTGCTTTCAGCTATGTCCTGAGCAGTGGTTGGATCTTGAATCACAGGACATGGAAATCTTCTTCCCGTAAAAAAGGAATATGTCAGCCTGGAGTGTGCCAGACTGGTAGCAGAATGGAAGGAGACAGAAATTCTCTCTTCTGCATATGTATAGATCTGTTCTTCTCCCCTCCTTTTTTTCTCCCTCCTTTTAAGGGAGGCTACAGATGTTAAACGCCTCTGAAAGTAAAATTGCCAACCTCAGTAGGGATTTGGAACTGATCCATGGCCCCATTTTCACTTTTCCCATTATTTTGCTGGAGACCTTTTAACAGCACATTTGGTTTGTGTTCATCCTGTTCTCCAGCCTGTGGTAAGACAGAGGTGCTCCAGGGCTAAAGAGTGAACACACTTGGCACGGGTGCTGTGTATGTGCACAGACAGGCTCAGGGGTCAAATATGAGTGGCTGAAACAGTACACATCAAATGTACAGATGTTTTATTGACACTAAGAATAAAAGATAGTCCTGCACAAAGGACATATTCTATTAATCAGCTTTAAAATTAATTTTCTGGGAAACATTTTAATGTACAGCAAAAATTATGGGATAATACCATTGTGCTTTTTGTCTCATTGTCAAAGTTAAAGCAAATATATTTTTAGTGCAATGCTGCATATGGTCTGTGCATGCATTGCCTTGATAGCTGCACCTGAACACCTCTTATCTGAGTAAAACCAGATCGGACACTATCAGAACGACCAAATTATTGTAAGAAATAGAATTTCAAATGGGTTTTAGTTCACCTGCTTCTTCCTAAACAAAACAAAAATCCTTATTGTTGGGTATGTACCAAGGCTGAATAATTCTCTCTAGGATGTCTTCATGCAGGACTGACTGGAAGTTTTCAGCCAGCACAATATAGATCTGCCTTATGATGGCAATGGATTTAACTTATCTTCTATTCAAAGTCTCAATTCTTTGGGCTTTGGTATTTTTAAATACATTTGCAGTAGGTTTTTTTCATGCACAAGAGTGGAGCTTTTTCTCATATTTTCTAGAGTCAGAAAAGCTTTAGGGTGAGAAGGAAAAAAAAAATCGTCTCAAAATCTAATTGTGAAAAACTTTTAATGGTTTCAGATTGTATCTGCTTGGGAAAATTATCTTACAAACTGATCTTCACCTTCAAGTACAGCAAGTACGGACACTTAGGAGTTGAAATTGTGTTATCCAGGAGGCACTACTTTAAAGTTCATAAACTTTGGAAAGTTTTAAATTGGAGAGGTTAACTGGAATGTTAAAACTAAGTAGAAAGATGAAAGATTTTCAGTGGGCAATTTCAACTTCACAAGCAGTCCAGTCCAATTTATTTGAACTCCTGTGACTCAACAGAGGATATTAATGAATTGACACCAAAGGTGATCTTTCATAAGTGACAGACCCACATAATTAAGTCTTTTAAACTCTAAGGATTGTCATACTGGGTAAGACCTGAGCTCTAGGTACCTCAATATCTTGGATGCTGGTCAGCTGCTTCATACCAGCTGCTTCATGGTAGAAGAGCCCCAGCAGTTCTTATCCTGATGTCTATCAGTTTGTCCCCCTCTTGGTTAATATAGTTTACCGTCTCTGTTGGGGTTTGGAACTTTAGTCATGGTTATGTTGATTTTCTTGATAGCTGCACATGATGGTATGAGTGGTCCAGTGCTCTCAGAGGCAGGAGATCTGACCTGCTGTTGTCATTTGGCCTATATATGTTGGATGCAAAGCTGGCTTCCATGGAAGGTGGGTGGTTTGGGTGGTTGGGGTGGTCAGGGGAGCAAGATTCCTTCTGTGAGAAGCAGAGAGCCCAGCCAGCCTGTCACACATATCTAGTGGCTGTCTTTGCTTCTGAGTGCAATGCTGAGCGCTGATAAGGAAACAGCATGAATGGATATTGCCTGTGGAAGCTGGCTCTGGAGAAAGATGTGGGACTGGAAGTTGGGCTCTGTAAGAAGAGACTCCTCAGGAAACGTTGGAGCTGACCAGGAAGAGAAACAGATGTGCAAGAGATACTCCCCAAAGAGGTAAGATCTGAACCAACACAAGAACTGTGGAGAGCTGTGGAAAAAGGGATTTCAGACACTCTAGACCAAAGGACTTACACTGAAATTCAGAAGTATGCGTAAGTCTCAATTCCCCTTAATAACTCCTAGAGGGGATGGGGGTGATTACTAAAGCTTTGAGAGCAGATTTTGGAGCCCCCTCATGAGAGGGAAGACTATTAAAGACTCATCTGGAGAATTATAGGTAGAAACAAGCTTTCTGATGAGGAAAAACAGTAGCATGGTAGAAAACTAAGACAAGCTCAAGCAGCTTCTCCTGACTGTCTGCAAAAGGATGCTGACATGTGGACACTGACCATGGGCAGCACTGAACCATCTCTTTCTTCTGTTCTAGTGCACTCTTGACTTTGGCATCTGCATGGGTCATGGTGGGATTTTGTCCTTTTCCTGTCACCAACTGCTTCCTGGACTATGGGTCTGCACTGGCAGGGAGCTTGATCATGTTTATTTCTGCACTGGTACTCCTTGATACCTGAGCACATGAGATCTGAATGCCTGGTTCTTTCTAATACTGCACATAGAAGCCTCAGCTTCTTCCATCTGCCCTAGAGAGAAGGGGAACTACAGCACCGCTTATTTCTGTGGTTGGAAGTCTTTATTTCCATGGCTGTGGCTATGGAAAAAGAACCTGCCTGGCTATTGGCTTCTTAGTTGTCACAAAGGTCATGATTTTGAAAACAACTGATTTGTAGTAGTTACATCTTCTTTTTTTTCCCCCCGTTTGTTAGTTGCTGCTGCACTATAACCCATATCACAGCAAGCAAAATTAAGTACAAATGGTATCTATTATTGCCTTGCTGTTTTTCAGACTATGTTCAGGAACAATGACAAAACAAGTACCAAAGAAGTCAGCACTTCTGTTGTCAGCATGAGCTACCTTTACAGCTCTGCACGTGGCACTGAGTGTCTCACAGCTGAGATTTGTGGCCCTGGGTGATCCTGGCACCAACAGCTTGCCTTGCATAACTGCTGTTATTTAGTTGTTAATGCTCTCATTGGGTTTGATGTTTCTGAGGCACAGAGAAGCTTATTTCTCACATTCTTAAGTCCTGAATATAAGGACAAACCTCTTCCCCCATGAGGACAGTCAGGCATTGGAACAGGTTTCTCAAAGGCTTCAGTCTCTGTCCTTGTTGGTTTTTAAGATCTGACTGGATAAAATACTAAGCAATGTAATACTGCCTGAGACTGTCTGTGCTTTGGATAGACAGGTGGACTAGAGACCTCTTGAGATCATCCTAACCAGAATTATCCTATGATCCTACAAAGTTGACACATCCACTTGCAACAAAATATTCACAGAATATTCTGTTCTAATACAGTGCGTGGAATCCACCCAGTGTTTTCCCTAAATCTCAGCTAGGAATAAGGAATCCAGGCTACATTTAATTTCAAGACTTTTTTCCTGTGATATCTTTATTCACCCTGATTCACCTGGAGTATTGTTCTCATTTAGGGTCCTATGGTTGCTCTGACCATTCTCAGTTTCTTCTACCTTTAGATTTTGTCTTTTCTCACTGAGATCTTTGAGGACTCAAAAGCAATAGCAGCCTTTCCCCAGCCACTAGTTGCTTCTCTACAATGGGGAGGACATCACTGCTCAGCTGATACTCCTTGGACAGATAGATGCACTTTTTCCTCCAGCGCTGGAAAAGGCAGACAGAAAGGACCAGATGTCATCCTCATGGTTCAGACATTCTTACTTTCCCCTCACAGCTCACATCTGCATCATCTTGAGCCTTTGGGCTCAAGAGGGAGCAAACTAGTTAATGTTAGTCTGTGCCCGAGGGCAAGAGTTATTCCTAAGAGAGCAAGAAAAGAGTCCTTTCCCAGATCTGAAGGACCTCATCCCTTGTGCTCTTCAGATTGTGTTTGTAATGGCAGTTCTTGTCTCAGTAAGCCTTGGAACTCAACAAGAACTGAAAACACCCTCCATATTAGGAAGCAGTTTGCTAGGAACAAGTGACTTAGAAAATGTTCTAGTCCAGTGCCCATGACAATGGTTTCAGATCACTGGTACCTAGAGAACAAAAAAGCCTCCAGTTTTGAATGTGAGGTGAAGTTTCTGTTTGATACAGAATGAAATTCACATATTTTGCTTTAGAGAAGTTGCAAGCTTGAGACCACCTCAGATATATCTATATGCTCTATATGTCCCTTGTCTCCAGTGCATACCATCCTATTCTTTTTTTAGCAAAGGCATTAGGAAATTTAAATGACAGACCACATATCTGATCTTTACAGGACAGGGCCAGCTCGTGCAGTTCAGCTGTCCACATCTCCAAAGCTCTCAGTTTTATCTTTAGTGATAAAGCCTCGGTGTCCAGCAATGGACAACAAAGCTGCTGAAGAGTCTGGAGCACAAGTCTCATGAGGAGCTGGGGTTGTTTATTCTGGAAAAGAGGAGACTGAGGAGAGACATCATCACTCTCTACAACTACCTGAAAGGAGGTAGCAAGGTGGGGATTGGTCTCTTCTCTCAAGTAACAAGTGATAGGACAAGAGGAAATGGCCTCAAGTTGTGTCAGGGGAGGCTTAGACTGGGTACCAGGAAGAACTTTTTAACTGAGAGGGTTGTTAGAGATTGGAAGATGCTGCCCAGGGAGCTGGTGTAATTCCCGTCCCTGGAGATACTTAAAAGACACACAGATGAGGTGCTGAGGGAATGGTTTAGTTTAGTGATGGGCTTGGCAGTGTGAGGTTAGTGGTTGGACTTGATGACCTTAAAGGTCTTTTCCAACTAAAATGATTCTATGATTCTATGAAATTTTAAAAATAGAAATTGATGCCTGATTTAATCGGGCCTCTTTATTTACTCTGGGATAGAGGATCGTTCACAGGGGTTTTTTCAAAGGTGTCTCAGCGCAAGGGTTTTCTTGATCCTTAGCTCTTCTTCCTCTCGCATCTGAAGTGTTTTCCCCCTTTTCCCCCTGCTCTCCTGGGAGGTGAGATGAGTGCCTTACGTGGCACCACAGGCAGGGAGCAGTGCTGCCTGCTACAAACCACCGCTGTCCCTTACATTGCCTCCATCTCTGCCTTTCAGAAAGTTGAAGAGCTTGTTCAGTTTTTGAACAAAAATATCTCCTGTGATGCCCTATTATCATACCCAGCTGTAACGTGCTGCTTTTGATTTGTGCTTGGCTGGTTTGCTAGTAAACTTCATCTACATGCATATGTACTGCACTGGCGTGCCAAGTGACAAGCAGAGATATGTCTATCCAGCTACGTGTTGGGCAAAACCAAACTGATCCTTTTATCACCAAATGAGACGTCA
Source organism: Colius striatus (assembly GCF_028858725.1). NCBI lineage: Eukaryota > Metazoa > Chordata > Aves > Coliiformes > Coliidae > Colius > Colius striatus. The sequence continues at coordinate 73,012,947 of NC_084762.1, read as the reverse complement.
TTATAGCCACCTTCTGGCCTCTCCCTCAGCAGATCAGGCTATGAAAATCAGGCAGGTCTCCAGCCTGTCCTATGACAGTGAAAAACCCAGTCAAAGTCAGCGCTACAGTGGCCTTAACCTTCCTTAAATTGGTGGTACCACTTGCATTGCTGACAGTGCAGTGAGTCAGCACGGATACGGTGAGCTGGTCTGTGGTTATCCACGGCTCAGCACCAATCCTGGCTGCCGTGACATCACTGCTGGGGGTGTAGTCACACCTTGCCTGACCTGTGTGCTTTCTTAGTGGAGGTTATCCTTGCACCTCCCTCAAGTGCGCAACGGAGGGAGAGTGCTGACAAGCTCAGTCTTGGAGTGCAGAGATTCGGGATTGGTGCCAGCAGCTCGTGTCAGCTTTGAGCCCCCACTTTCCTGTGTTGTGGGGCTGTGACAGTGCAGACAGGCACTTCCCAGTAGATGCTCACAGACACCAAGAATAGACACTCCATTATTGTAGCACATTAGCTGACGGTAATGATGGGGCTCTGCTTACTAGTTGGGTTACATACTGGCAATCTGGCCACTTTACATACTTTATTTATCAGGTATTAATTGCAACTTCCACTTATCACCCCCAGCCTAAATTGCCGCATTGTCTATTGCAGCAATCAGACATTTACTTACTTTTGCTTTTGTTATTAGCATCAGAAAACTCAATTACAGGCAAGCAGGCATGCATGCACAAACACATAGTAGTAGGTTTGTGCTGATGTTTTTAAAGATACACATCTGCTGATACTAAAAATAGGTCCTTGTCAGCAGCTTGGTAATTTTAGGCTCAATGAGAATTCATCCCCATGGTAACTGTACAGTTGTTGAATCATTTATTATTTGAGCTTCAAAATCACAACAGTGCCAGCAATTTTCATCCTCTGAACATTTTTAAGGACCTTTTGCAGTGTTGCAGTACTCCTTGCTCAACACCATCAATATTTATCAAGCACATAGTGCTAGCCCTTGAACTGAGTACCTGCCTCTCCTCTCCTCGTCCATATCAGGACTGGGAGACTTGATAGCAGGACGGCAGTTTAAATAGGTTTCACTGCTGTGATAACAGTATGGCTGTTTGACTGAGGGTGGTACATACCAAGCCCTGCAAACTCCTGATTGGCAAAATGAAACCTTAAAGTGTGGACCTCGGACATGGCTTTTGTCTTGAGAGGCAGAAAACCAAGATATCTCAGATCCCTCTATTGCAAGAGGTTTTGCAGATAAGGGCCTGGTAGTTTTTAACCACATAGATAGATAGATGGGTTGACAGTGAGGGGACACCCTGCCTGGCTTTGTGGAGATAAAAGCTGTTTGTACTTTCCCTCATTTACAGATAATACTCAGTAGCCATCTTGTGCTAAAACCAAAAGAAGTCAGCATAAGGTAAAACTCGGGCTTCCTGAACTCAGGGTTTGTTCTCTTGGAGCCTCCAGAAAACGAAACAGCGGAAACTCTGCAGGACAGAGGGGCTGTGACCACCATCAGACTTGAAACAACAGGAATAATTCAGCAGCAGAAACACTTCCACAGCACACAAATTGCATTGAAATTGGATGCCTGAGACTGATTCCGGGATGGATTAAATCACAGGCATCAACTCCCTCACCAGCTGCCCGCATGATTTTTGTTGCACCATTGCTGGCCATTAGATTTACTGGAGTGTGCAATACAGAGGGCTGTTACATTTTGGGTAGAAAAGGTTCAGTCCCATTTAATCTGACAAACTAGAATCTGAAAGACTGACCCAGAAACACAGACGCTACTCCCAGGTGCCAGCAGTTGTAAAGTGATATGCTTACCAGAGCTGATTCCTCCCAGGTTAAACACTATAGCTGTTATATACCATCATGACTGATGCCGTATTTTTAGCTCAAATGCACTTTCATTGTTTGAGCTTTTAAGAAGCTCTTGGACCAGGTAATCTGCAAAGCGCTTTTAAATTGCCTTTCGTCTTATTAGTTCAGTTGAGTTGAACACAGTGAAATAATGATGTGCAAGTGCCTCCCTCGTCCAGCCACCGTGCAGCTGCCTGCCACTTTAAGCAGCTTTCTGTAAATCTGTCACTACTCAAGGCGTGTTGTGCATCACCCATACGGGATGTGTCAGATGATCCTGGTGCGCGCTGCGGGGAGAGCCAGCATCCGCTGTCAAGGCGAGCTTGGGTTCCCCTCCTTTGCAATCCACCTCACCTACATGCCAAGGGACAATACAGTGCTTTCCCCAAGGGCAGGAGCAGGAGAAAGTGGCCTGTCCATGAGCTAGCTCTCAGCATAGAAGTTCTCTCCTAGACAAGCAGCAGCTCTTCTTTATTCTTTATCCGAGCGTCTGGTTGCTCAGTCTGTTCATTTAATTAAACCAGAAATTTCCTTCCCTCCAGTTGGTTCAGCCACTATACATTTATCCCAGAGCACATAAGGAGACAGATTTGGAAGACGCTGTCTTTATTTCTTTCCACCTACCAGCCTCCATCTTCCCAGGCTGGAAGGCATGCTCTGTGGCCATGGCCCCAGCTGGCAGAGGCGATGCCAGATCTCCCCATGCAGCAGCCAGAATGCTTCAATACGAGAATTACTCGCCTGTAGCATCCAGAAAACTGGTCATGGCTTGCAGGTTTTATAACAAGCTGGGAGAGGGAGAAAAATCACCTGCACAATTGACCAAAAGCAGTGTTTATTTCCAAGCCCATTGTGGCTGAGAGCTTGTTTCCAAGTAGTTGTTTCCTCTTGCCATGCAGTATGGGGCAGGCAGCTTGCCCAGCAGGCTGTTGCCCATGAGAATGGAGTGACCGTGCCAGAGCCCTCCAGCCCTTACCAAACACTGTGTTCCCCTTGACACAAAGAATAAAAATCTCAGTAATGGCCTGAAATACACTGTTACTGCCCTGTGGCATACAGCTAACCACAGCACCATTTCACATTGGGACTCTATTCATTTTTACCTTGTTATACTTTTTTTACCCTCTTGGGGGGGTACGATGACAGACTGGGACAACACACACAGTGATGTCATGAGATCACAGTGTCACAGAATGGCAGGAGCTGGAAGGGACCTCTAAAGATCATCTGGTCCAACCCCCAAGCTCACTTTGGTCAGGTCACACAGGTACATGTCCAGGTAGGTTTTGAAAACCTCCAGAGAAGGAGACTCCACACCCTCCCTGGGCAGCCTGTGCCAGGGCTCCATCACCCTTGCAGTGAATAAGATTTTCCTTGTGTTTAAGTGGGAGTTTTTGTGTTCCAGCTTTTGGCCATTACCCCTAGTCCTGTTGCTGGACACTACAGAAAAAAGTGTTGCCCGTCCTCCTGACATCCACCCTTTAGGTGCTTATGATGAGGTCCCCTCGCAGTCTTCTCTTTTCTAGGCTAAACAGCCCTAGGTCTTACAAGATGCCCCAAAAGCGCTGCTGATCATGGGCTTCTGTAGCCCATGAGCTCCTGGGTTTGCACAGCTGTGCCCCAGGGTGCCTGCCCAGTCAGAAGATTTCCCTGGACATAAGCAAAGGTGTTATTGAACCTACAGAGCAGTGGCAACTGGGGACTATGCAACAAAAAGAGATGCAGCAGGCCTGAAACTTGGAGACTAGGCTGGGTTTGGAACTTTGGGTACAGTTTCCTTTAACACAAAATGCTTTTTAATCTGAAGCCATAGAGAAATGATGAACATATGATTCTATCATACTATTTTTGCAGGCTGTGTCTGAAGAAGAATCATGTGTTAAAGTCCATCTATCGGCTTTTACTAGTTTTTTCCGTCGGCTTGTAAGTGTATTTTCCATCAGATGTTTTGATTAGTAAAAGTAGCTTGTGTATGATTTGTACTAGTGACATTGGTCTTTTAACCAGAAATAGCTCCTGAGCAGTGGAGTGCCCTAGAAATATTGTCACTCCACAACTTTGTGCTTACACACAATCACTTAGGCATTTATCCCACGTCACATTCCTCCTCTCTCCACCCTGCAGGCAGATTTATGCAGGCTGAATTTTTTTTTAATAAATGGGCTTCTTTGTTCTTCATTTGGCATGTATCTTGCACCCTGAGTTACACACCAGTCATCTCCTAAGAAGTGCAGGTGAAGGGCAGCTGTGCCATTGCGGGTGGCTTGGACATGCCAGACACTGCCCTGCCTGGAGGAGCTGCTCTATAACCTCATGCTAGCTTTGACACAGGGGCTGAGACTGGAACCAAAGCAGGGCCAGGAGTGACCCCTTGGTGTGTGGCAGCCAGAGGAACAGGCAGAGAGACACACAGATTATACAGATGAAGCCAGTAGCCACTCGATTGCAGCAGCCCATGCAACTGCCCACCTGAATGGATGGAGAAGGGGCATGGGGTTTGATGTTAGACATCTGAGACCAAACACTCACAAAATCCTATTTTCTGCTGCTGGTGCTTCTTTGTACAGTGATGGATAGATCCTCTTTAAAGGCACCAACGTGTAACAGCTCTCCAAAAAGCAAACCAGGCTTACTGATTAATCTAGGCCATCTTTCATTTTCTCTGCACTCATTTCTATGCTTTCTGATTTCATTCCCATGCTACCATGGAAGGCTCTCACTGCTAAGTACACCTAAATATGACTGCAGCCAAGTGAGAGAGGACCTCCCTCCCTCCCTGTTGTGGATCCAGCTGCAGTGGGGCTGGTACAGACTCAGCCCCTGCCCAACACTCCCAGACTCCAGCATAACACAGCAGGGCCTCAGCATTCCCACCTCAGGCTCATCAGAGTGCTGAGCCTGGAACCACTCTTTTGTCACCAGTCAGGCTCAAAAATCAGTAGAGGATTGGTTGTTGATTGCTGGGGTAGACAAAGCTCATAGCCTTTATGGCTCAAATCACATTGGTTTCTCATCTGTGGTGTAATGAGACTGGATGGGACATGCTTCTGCCACCCTTTTACCCATCGTGGGAAGCCCTGGTTAAGTGTAGGGGGAATCAATGCTCCAGTGGTACCATCGAGGTGAGGGCAGCACACCATGTCTCCAACTCACTTGCGTGAATTTTGTCTGGGTCTTTTCAGCTGGTTTCATTGCCTGGGATCCTTTGATGCTGTAGTGACAGCTCAGTGTGGATGGTGGTGCTGCTTCAGCTCCTCACTCCTTCCTGGCTCTCCACTGGGGCTCCTCTTGGCTGTTTCTGTTACTCCAGCTCCAAACTGTGGTCAGTAGAAGGGAAATATAACAGATCTCCAGTGCTTCTTTATGCCATCAGAACTGTGCCCAGGACCCAAGGTGGTGTGTGATGACACAAGGACAGGTGTAAGGAGGACAGGTCCAGGGAGGAGAAAATGATTTTCAGATAGGATTGCTGGCATACCATGAAATCATGGCCTCAGGATATGAATGGGGGTATAACTTGTAGGCAGAAGGGATATCTTTCATTAATCAGAGTGATAAAGTTGGGAAAAATACCAGAGTCAGGTTCTCCAGGCCCTTTTTTGGGTATATTTCTGTGTTCCAGACCTCTCATAGACAGTCTGAGCCAGCCAGGGTATGGTTTACTGGAGTTCATGTGGGCTCCTTGCTCTGTTATGGCCACTCAGATGATTGTCTCTCTCGAGCCCAGACAGGCTGATGTGTGCAGTCATATTTCTCACAGCAGTAAATGAGGTAGTAGGGATGGTATGGTGCTTTTTCACTTGTTTTCCAGCTTAGTTCTGTTGCCACGTGGCTGTGTGTCCTCTCAGCAGCATTTGCTCCAATTCCATTACTGAAGCGCCTCATTGCAGGAGCTCCCACGCAAGACCAGGATCACATATCCCCCAGGGACATACAGGTACTAAGCCAAGTCACTGCCGTGCAATACATACAAGAGCCACAGGAGAACCGTTATCACCACGCTCCACTTACACCATCAAAACAAGGATTGTTTTTTTCTTTGTTTCCAATTTAGAAACGTGACCTTCCATTGGCTTCTCAAGCCAAGCAGGGCAGAGACGGCCAAAAGCAAGCTCATCCTGCTCAGACTGCCCAGCTCTGCTTACCAAGTAGCCCACACACCTGTGGTGTGTAAAAGGCCTCCTTGGCTCTCTTATAGGGCAAAGAAGTAGGTGAGAGAGACTGTTTACCTCTTCATTCAAGTGATTAAGGATTAAACAACAAAAAAGGAGCTCTTATAGATCCAAGAGTTGAACGTGCCCATCTGAGCACAGGCTGAAGTTACTCAGTTACTGTGAGTGTCATGGTTTTGTGAGGAGCCACTTTTGCTTGGTAACAGAGGGACAGGGCTGCAGCACAGACCTGGCAAAGAGCTCTTGGACTTTCTCTCCGTCTGTCTGTTTCCTCCTGTCTGTGAGGAACAGAACCACCTCCAGACTGGCTGGGACAATCTGGTGCCTCTGCCATCACTGTTTAAGGATGGGAATTTGAAATGCGTGAGAGAAGGTGGAAGGGAAAGGTAAGATGGAGGCGACCACGTGGACCCTGCAGCCAGGAAAGGACAGAAAGAACGATGCTGGACCAGGGACATCCTTGCAGCCCGCGATGAGAAGCAGAGACTCCCTGCCAGAGGGGGTAAGAGCTGGAGACTCTGGGTCAGAGGGAATGAGCAGTTTAGACCCCAAAACATAGAAGATGAACTGGGGTTGCAGCTGCCCATCAGCTTGGCCCATGCAGGGCTGCCTGGTGTGTAGGAGACCCCGAGCTGGAGCAAGGAGGGGCTGGAGAGGAGCACTTTTCCTCAGGAGTGCAATAAGCAGCAAGAGATATCAGGAAAGGACTGACTGCACCTCCATTCCCTGCCCCCTGCACTGCTTATGAGAGGAGGAGGTAAGGACGCTGGGCTCAGGGCTCTGAGCCAGGAAAGAGAGAAGGGGTGATCTTAAAGAGCTGGTTGCACTTCCATCATTTGCCCCACTCTGTGTTGTTGTGTTTTGGTTTTGTTTTTTTTGGCTAGTTCTGGTTTTGTTCTGTTTTGGTTGGAGGCAGATTTGTTTTGTTCCCCAAGCTGTGTAGCCTGATCTATTTTTTCCAGGACCATCAGCAGAGATTAAGCCCTTCCTCTGTGGTACTTAAGCCTGATTGTGGTCTTTTGTCCCTGGATGGGCCAATGAGGTAGGGGCAGGCACAGTGAACACACAGGCTCCTTCCCTGAGGCCAGTGACTAGAGGGACAAGAGCTGGATGAGGAATGCTAGGCAGAGAGCTGTGCCTGCCCCCTCACTGCTCTCTCTTCTGGGCCAGCCCTGAGGCACTAGTGTAGGATGCCTGAACATTTGGGTCCCCTGTCCTGCCTTTCACAGCTTTCCCTCCTCCCCAGCACTGTTCCCCTGCCAGCCCTTCATCTTTTGTGAAGGGCACAGCCCTGCTTTACCCCATCCCCTGCTGGAGAGGCCAGGGAGATCACCTTGGAGAAAGAGATAGATGGGAGCACGAAAAAGGCAGAAAACCCATACTCAGGGAAGCAGGTTGCAGAGGAGGGAAAAAGGCTTTATCCTCAACCCACCCTGAAGAGCTTCGTTGTAGGGGGTGGGTTAGAGGCTTTATCTTACCATTGCTGCCAGTTTCTACCAGCTCTGCATTTTATCAAGGTTCTTTGCTGAAAGTGTTTGCTACTTAAAAAAAATAAAAAACAAAACAAAAAGGCAGGGCAGGACTTGCATTTTTCATTGCAATGTGCTGCTTTCTGGCAGCATTGCTTTGTAAGATCCCGAAGGGCCGCAGCCTTTGAGTTCAAGGGTGTCAGCAGTGACAAAAGCACCCTGAAAAACGTCCTCTCGTTAGAGAATAGTACAGCTACAGTTCAGGCACCAGAACATACACAGCTTTGGTTGGCAAGTTACTAATTATGGGTTAAAACCACTTCACGTTCATAGACTTGGAGTATTCCTTCACAAGTTAGTTTCATCAATGTCTATTTATTTTTGGCTTGCAAACTTTGAAAAGAAAATCACCAAAACCCAGAGACTAAAATATAACTAAAAAATTTAAAGTTTAAAAATTCTTTGGGTTTGTTAGCTCAGGATGCACAGTAGGAAACTTAGGATGGCAAATTCCAGACCTAGCAAAATCAGAGAGCATCAAGTTCTCTATAGCCTTGCTTAAAGGTTTGGCCATTCGGCGATGTTACAGTGAGATTATCCCTCCCACCTTGGAAAAGTACAAATACAAAAAGTTTAAGGGAGGGATTTTTAGGAAGTCCTTTAGGCTTAAAAAAATCCTGCCCTAAATGTGGGGCATTATTTTCCCAGTAAACAAATTGTGATACAATCATTATTTTTGAGATGGTTTTAAATTGACAAAAAAATTGCAATGTTCCTGGTCAGACAGTGTACATCATGCCATGGAGGCTGGCACACTGACCTTGGGAAGCAAGAGTGTTAGACAAAAGCTGATTTTAAACAATCTTTATCATTCTCATATATTTAAAAAAAAATACACAAAGTGTACAAATATTCAGCTTTAGGGTTTTACTTTGGGAGTTGAGACAACATGCTTACTGAACTCAGTTTACAAAAGAGGAACGGGATAAAGACATAGTAGCCTAAAAACTGGACATACTTTTATTATCAGGTTAAACTGGGTTACCATTCCTTGGTTTATCCTGGCTAATAGAAAGTGCAATATGCTTCCATAGTTTGGATTTGGGGTTTTTTTAACCACATAAAGCCATTATATTTAAAACCAGGTTTTACTAAAACTGTAGTTCAGAAGATGAATTTCCTCCATGTAACACAATATTTTAATATACAGTCTTTATGAAAGTATAACATATATATTCACTTGTTTTTTCAGATTAATTCTGGTTTTTTACATTACTATTATATATTATTTACACATGTGAAAACGTGGGTGATATATTCACAGCTCAAGTTCAATCAATAACCCTAACCTCAGAGAACGTTACGTTGTGAAATCGGACCTTTGTCTTTACTGATGGAGTGTCATGCTTTCCTGCTTAAATAAATAAAATCGCCTCCATCTGAGAACCTGCCTGAGGTAACTGAGACATTCAGAGACATGGAACCTATGAGAGTTCCCAATTCATCTGGCAAAAAGAAAATGGAATACACATACATTTTGCCCTTCTATAGGAATCGTTTGTTTGATTTCTAAAACATACAACCATTAGGGTGGGGGAGTGGTACTCCACTCAGCTTTAGGTTAAACAAAATTTAATATGGTAATCAATTGAAACAACAGGCTTATTAAAAAAGACTATAAAGGATTCAGTCCTGAACTCAGTAAATCAAACCCAAAGAATCCCAAACGTGAGACAGCTTGTGAAAAATTACACAAAACTCAACTCAGATCATATCTATCAGGATGTGTGTTCAACTTTATGAAAAATAGATATATAAAATACATATGAGAAAGCCATATCAAAGCAGAATAATCACAGGCAGAGGCCTGAAGAGGACATCATGTCTACATCTGACAATGAGATCAGCTATATCAGGGCCTTCTCTGATAGGTGCTTAGCCAACCAGTCCCAAAAGATTACAGGGCAGACTCCCCAGGCCAATACTTAACTACTTTTGGTATGACAAGGTTTGTTCAGGTGCCACCATTAATCCCTGGCTGTAACTCCATCCTTTGCTCCTCTTCCCATCCACAATGGGAAGAATTTATTCCTTATCTTTTCACAGCCATATTTTTAAATATCCTGTTCTCATGCCTCTCCTCAGCCTCCTTTACACCAAACCCTTCAGCAGGCCCTTGGGAGCTGTTTTCACCCCCCATTTGTTCACTCTGTAGTTGGCCCACATCTTTCTGCAACTTGTGTGCCAATTGTTGGCTGTAACACTTTGCTAAAGTTTTACCAGCACTGCAGAGAAGACTTGGAAAACTTCAAGGATATCCCAAACAAAAGATCCATTTGTGCAACCCAGCATGTGATTTACCTTTGTTTTTCAAAAGTATTTAATTATTATTGCATTCAGATTTATTTTTCCAAATCATTTCTGCCTTACTGCTTCCCATCCACTCATCCCCTGTCTATATTTGCACAGTTGGGATACTCCAGTGCAGTTAATATGCAAAGATTCTATTCCCTCATCAATCCCCAAGTGGCATATATAGGCTAATTTTCTCTCTGCATAACTATTAGTTTATAATTGGGCTCTAAAATTAAAGGCAGAACAATCACCTCAGAAAGAAAAGTTGGAAATACCATGTTAAAATATTTTGCTTCAATTAATCCTGTTGAACATACTCATGTTTACAGAACAACGATTTAAAAGAATGCCCTGAAGTCAACCACTTCAGTCTGCAACAGCGTGAAGTTTGCCAGAAGATAATACAAATCTAGATGCTATGGCTGTAGTGATTGTGACAGCATGGCACAAAGGAAAGAGAAGAGGAAAGAAATAAAGGAAAAAATAAAAGGGGGTGTATGTAATATTAATTAGCCTCATTTCCATTACCACTTGCCTTGTCTGCAAGAGTTTTTCTACTTTGCCATCTCACTTCCCCCACACCTCTTTTTTTTTTCCTTCCCTTGTACTTACTTTCAGAGATACCAAGGCATCACTATGGATGTGGTCTCATAGTAACTAAATACTGCTGTAGGAGGTACATAAGCATCCCCTGACCCAAAGTGCTCTGTGAGAACTCCACCTTAACCATTGAGGTTTCCTAAGGGCCTCCCAGGAAACACAGCATGAGTTAGGTCCTCCAATTCTACTATTCTTTCTGCTGAGTTTGGGGAAAAGTCAGAGAAGAAAAGAACATGGAACAGGATCCAACCTAAGCATCCCCCCCAGCCCAACAGCCACAGAGGTGCCAGATTTCCTTCACCCAATCGTTGCTTTCAAGGTGGACTGAGGCTCTTCTTGGGCTGCAGTATTGCAAAAGCCTGTTTTCCTGGTGAGAGAATACACAGGTGACAGAGCACAAAGGTACAGCCCTTTCACCACAGTTAAAATATCTATTTGGGAGAAGGAACTAGGGAGAATCTGACCCTGAGCTCAGCCTCTCCAGCAGATCAGGCTCCAGCTCCTAAGCTCCGCCCCTGGACCATTCATGTATTTTAGGGAATCTTGAACTAAAGGACATACACAGCTGAGGGCCTGCCCCTGGTAGGGCAATAACCCAGCTCTGCTTTCCAGAAGGATGAGCAAGGATAGGATAAATGCTTTCTTATATCAACCTCCAGAAGTATAACCAAGTGCATTTTTATGGATTTGTGTGTTTTTAAATCATAAGACAGAATTTTTTGCCAATACCTTATCTTGTTTGGCAATAACTTCCTCACATGGCAGATGATTTCTAACTCACAGACAAGGGCTGTTTGTAGCTAATTTCAAGCACAAAACAGTTTGCAATCTTCACTCCTCTAATATTTCTTTTGAACCTGCCAGAGAACACATGGTTGCAGTTTTTAGGCTCACAAATCTCTCTAGTTCAGGGTTACTTTCTTCCCCTACTCCTTTTTCTTCAGTTCAAATTATTAGTATAATTACCATGGAAAGATGCTATGCTCCAATCTCTAACTTAAATCCAGCCCCAAGGCAGGCAGGGAGAGAACAGAGACTGTTAAAGACATCAGTTATTTAAACATAAGCATGTATGTCATCTGATTTCTTTACTAAGAGTGGTAGTTGTGGTGCTGAGTTGTGGTCAAAGCATACTTGCTCTAGTTCAAGTAGATCAAACTACTGCCTACCCCTGCCTTAAAGCAGAAGGAGTTCAATCTTAATGCAATTCCTTCTCTTAAATATGAGGTTGTAAACAGCAAATAAGGTGGGTAGAACAGGAGGTGGAAAAATAAAAATAGTATCACATGAGAGGCTAACTGCATTTCTCATTTTCTGACTAATCAGTGTGATCAAAGTTTGAAAATTGGCTACTTCTGTAAACCATTTAACATTTAATACCTGGGTTGATACAGAGAGCACACAAGATAAGAATCCGAGACAAAGCATTTGGCATACTGCACTTTTATTTTTACAAAGCTACAGCATTTTTTTTCTCAAATAATCCACTTGACATTCCTAACTTTTTCTGCAGTGTAAAATATGCCTGTATATAAAGTTTACAGTGGGTTTTTTGACATATCAGAAAAATATGTACAAGAGAACAAGTTTATTAAAATGGCAAATGCACAATTAGAGACCTTAAAATACTTTTTTTTAAAAAAAAACCTTTAAACTGTGTGCAAAATTAGGTAGAAAAAGACTTTGGCTATTTCAAAGAACATAGTAGATCAGATTTTGTAGCTTTAGCCTAAACTATTTCTGTGTTGAGTAGATTAACACTTTCTTTATCAAGAGAAAACCCTCAAGGACTTGCATGATTTCAGCAGCTGTGCTCTCAGTGAAGGGCTTAGTGGTCTAGTGCGTGCATGTCCAAAAACTGTGCATTAACTTTAGAACAGTTAAGAGGTCCACCTGGTGATTTCCAGAGTTGTGATTTTTTTTTTTTCTGGAGCACAACTGGCTTGAGCTGTGGTAAAACTGGGAATATATCAAAATCTCCATCTAGACTCGCTGTGTTTGTTCAAAACCTCAGAAAGGGTGGAGGAATCTGTGTGAAAGAGTTGTGCAGGTCACTGAACACCACAATAAAAACAAATCTTAATTTCTTAATTTCCAAATTTTTACAGAAAGATCAAAAGTTTTTTCACCTTAAAACACAGGTTTCCCATGATATTTTGTTAGAGAGAATAACACTGTTTCACTATGAGTATGCCATAATTTATCCAATATTACATGACCTTTTTAGCTTTTGAGATTAAGCGTTACAACCAACTCCAACATAGCAATGCTGTTACTATCCCTCAGTGCCTGCTTTGCTTCTTTTCTACCTCCCATCTCTGTGCTGACACAAGGTACACATGCAGCTAAGCTGTAAACTGGAATGGGTGAAAACAGACTGAAAGACAAATCCCATGGACTCTTCCAGTTGGATCAGCTTCCCTGACCTAGGTCGCTACACGATAAAGCTCACCACAGACAAGCAGCTATGGGTGGATGGGAAGCAATGTAACACAGTTTAAGCCAGGATGCTACTAATCACCTATGGCCTAACCAACTATGGTCTCAGATTGTTAGTTATAGGGGTGAGGTTTATTTTTATCAATGTAGACAAAAAATCAACTTGTTGGCCAACTGCAGTGGTCACTTTTGTTTTCATATGTGCTGTACTTAACTTGGCAGGACTCTTAGACCAGATGACAGTAAGGTGATGCTGTAGATGCAGCTTTTGCCCAGAAGTGGGTTACATCCTGGGCTAATAACCTTTGTGTCAGAGAAGAGAGAATGTGAAAAAGAGGACACCTTGTTATTTTTCAGAGGGGAAGGTGAGAAAAGCAATAGAGGAAAAGAGAGTATAAAATAAAACTTACCACTTCTTTGACTATCTATTTTTAAAAGACCTGAGATTACAGAAGCATTTTTTGTAAATATATTTCTATACCTTCCTCTGGCACTACTGCACATAAAACACACACTGTGGTCAACAATACACTGCTTTTCAGTTCAACTTGCGTTTTTGTGCACAAATGCTTTCTGGGTGACTTCACCCTTTGATTGTTCCTATACAGAAGATCAAGTAAACCAAGCTTGAAAGGCTGAAGTGGCCTGATCAGAAAGCTCACAAAGCAAGAGAGTAGTTGTCAGTTATCCACACACAGTCTACTTCACTGCTGCAATTTTACATCAGCAGGAGATTAAAAATGGGATGTTGTAGTTACCTAAGAAAGTAGATCATTCTGCCTAACCAGCACCAGACTCTAGCGCATTGCTAAGAGGGTAACATCATCTCTGCACTTTACTCCTCAGAGCAAACTGACTCTGAGGAGCTTCTGGAGCCTCTCAGTGCTGATACTAAAGCTTGAAGTAACATGCATTTGGAGCCCTGGGAACTATGCAAAGCAGCAGCCCATAACAAGACTGGAGTAGTCAAAATCCTTTAAGTGATGGTTTTAGTAGCCAAGGTTTTATATATTGCAGTGTGACATTCTGGATGTAGCAAAGAATAGCCATGTTCCCAGGGCAGCAAATGAAAAGTTATGTGCAGTATGGTGGTTATCTGAAGCACACACTGATACCCCCAAACCCACGTCCTGGTTTATCCTTACCTTCTCTAAGGAAGTCTAACTGCTGGGGCCCTTAAATGCAAATCCATTCTTTGGACACTGTCCTGGCCGGATCATTTGTGTGTACAAGTCCATCCTCTGCTGCGTACTACAAACACAAGTTAAGATAGAAGCAATCAGAAGTCAAACTAGTGCAGAAGAGAGCCAGCAGCTGGCTATGACTCTCAAAGCCCTGGGCAAGTATCAGAGTTCAGGCCACACAAGACATTTGTGATGCTCCCATCACCATAGCATGAAGAGCAATTCAACAAAAGAAACTATGCCAGAGTTATTCAGCCTCCCCTAACACTTGGATACACATGGTATCTTGTTGAAGAAGATTGTCTCTAGACTCTGGCAGTCACAATACACTGGTCTCAAGAGAATGTCCCTGGAGATCAAAAACAGAACACACTTCCTGTACAGCCTGAGTCTCAAGTACTTTCAAAGTATCTAAAGTTAAAACTAATACATTCACTACTAAGCAAATCCACATAGGCCATTTAGCCCTGAAGTGTCCCCAGACTTCTTGCCCAAAGCCACTTTGATTGTTTTCCTTTCTCTCCCACGTGTGGCTTCAAGCACCTACCATTTCCATCCCTATATTCATGCTATTCCTTAGACCTAGGGTCATCTCCCCAAGCCACATTAGAACAGTAGTTCCCAAACCACCTCTACTTCTCCAGATTCATGGATATAAAGATACCATGAGAAAGTTTCTGCTGTGGACTGTCAGTCTTCCCTCGGCTTACTCACATTTGTGTTTAAATCCTTAGCTAAATCAATATTTATGAAGATTTAAGATTAGCCCAAAGGCCTCTGTCCCAAGATGCCTTGTGGAGAGGTCTTCCCTCCCCGTAAGTCCCCCAGTGTCAGTCTGTATTCATTCTCTCCAAAGCTCATCTTCTTGACTTTCTCTGCAATTTTTAAGTCTAGTAGGTGCATTTGCCTCCAAGCATGTGTTTTCACCACTGTTTTCAGCCTTGCCCTTCCCTAGTTCCCACTATTTGCAAAGCCCTGGCTCATCTTCATACAACACAGTATAGAAGAAGACAGCTCAGTCACAGCAAGTGAGAAGCAAATCCAGTAGACAAACCACTCCTGGACACAACATAGAGATCTTTATGGTTCCCCTTCAAACAAAAGTCTTCAAGGGGTTTCACCAAGCAAATGCAATTTACTAAAGTGTAACTTCTACAGTGAACAGCTATAGAAGAGGAACTGGTTTTCCACAGGAATGGCTTGTAATGCTTGTTTATGTCCACAGTACTGTGCTCCTGGGTACCTTTGTGACAAATCCTTCACTGGTGGCTCCCCAAAGATGACACTTGCAGTTTTAAGTTTTGAGCCTATTCTCAGAAAAACAGATATGGGAAGATAAGATTTTATATAGAGTAGATGTGGAATAGTATCTTTACACAAATTTATCACAACACTTCCCACTAATGGTTCCCTGCATGCCTTGTACATAATATTATTAGTCTTTCTAATCTCTAACAAAATAATGCCAGTCAACACAGCTATGTACTATTCAACTTCTCAAATACAAGAGCAGATATGCCCATCCATGGTTTGGATGCAAGCTCCAGGTCAGTGCTTTCCATTAGATACCTGCCAGATGCATCCAAGGATGGAGCTTTCCCCTAGAGCTACCAGCAATGTTAGCAAGGCAGAATTAGCTTTTATTTACTCATATTTCATGGACTCTTTAGACACAGCGTCCTTTGTGGACCATGGCAACTACCAGTTTAGTGCCACGATGGGACATGCTTTTCTTGCTTCAAAGAAGTATTAATGTCACCATAATTAATATAATTTATTCAGGAGTAATTTAAAAATGCTCTTTAGCACCCAAAGTACTCCTAGTTTGCAGAGGTTAGAAGCTTTTATATTCTGTCAGGTCTTTTATAGCCTTATTCAAACTGCCACGAAACTGTTAACAGACTGTTGTTTTGTTTTGATTTGTCAGTTCCAGCAAATATCCTTTCTGCTAAGTATCAGATAATCTATAGGACTTACCAGCTACTGCTAGACTCATAAAAAACATTTAATAGAAAACAAAAAAACTTACTCTGTCTCATTGAACAAGATGCACTCCCCAGACTACTTGCAACTCCATAGCTTTGTGAAAGGTGTTACTAAACAGTAACTCTTTTGGCCAGCCAGCTGAAGCTACCAAAAAGGGAAATTTGTGCATTTGAGATAAGAAAACAGAACATCATAAGAGAACTTGAGAGACAGAATAGTTAATTTTTTTTCCAGGATCCTTACAAAAACAACCCTACTACTTCAAAATTCCTAAAAAGGGCAAGGAAAGAGATAATTTTTCAAGTTTTCTTTGCAGAGTTGATTGATTCTTATCAGGAAGGATAAAAAAAGCCCAATCTCCCAATCAGACCATGATACAGCTTTCTGAGGTAAACTAGTTTAGTAAGGAAAGACAAGTTAGCTTGCATCACTGTTGAAAAAAGCCAAACACCAAAACTGAACAAGAAACCACCAGAAAACAGACAGTGAGACAGACACCTTGGGCAATTGAGCCTTCATTTTGAAACAAGGCTATGGCCCTCATCTTTAAGGTATTGCTGTTAAACTAAAGTTCCTCTGCCTCCCTGGCCCTTGTTGAGAAACAGGCCAAAGGAACTTGTGATGGCCCATGAGAGCTTTAGCTGGTGTCCCAGGGGATGGCTTTCCCACTATCTCAGCCACTTGGCCCTGCAGCTAAGCCTCCAGGTGCTTTGCCCTCAATTTTGTCAGGGCAAAAGTAATCCACCTTCAGTCCTCTTTGTCCTGTATCCCTCTATTTTTGTTATTCTAACTTCTACAGGTTTCTTATCTGTTTTAAGGAATTCAGACACCTCTGTTTAAAGTCCCAGCTCTTCAGGCTAATCCTGCTGGCTTTGTACCGAGATGCTACAAACACTTGTAACGCATAACACCACCTTGGAGAGAAATATTAACAGCTTCAGCAACAAGTTAGGCTAAGGACACTACCTGCTCCAATTTCCCAAAACAGGATAACACATATGGGCTTGTCCCCAGCCATTTCTGCATTCCCTCAAGAGATGACAAAGTGATCATGTTTCCAGATGGAAAAGCAGTGGATAGAGGACACTGGAAATGAAGTGTCCAGGGAGGGATACAAGACAAATAGCTTTTACAGATCATCTTCTCCAGCTAAACAACCCCCAGGAAGAAATACTTGCATATTTGACAAGGGGTCAGAGAGGATTTCTACAGTCATTCTTCGCAGTGGCATATCACAATATAATGACGCAGTGCAAGAATCTTAACTATTTATATCAATCTAGTTCTTGAAGAAAGAATCAAATATCATATGAAACGTTTCCCCAGGCAAACATTTTTTCCTTATGAATTGATCCTCCTTCTTGAATCTAATCAACAGCCAGATTGGATTTTTAAAAAAAAAATCGATATTTCTCAGATTGGGATATTCTCCAAAGACTCTCAGAATAAAACACAATTGAGTTTCAGAAATCCATTTTGGATGCAAGAACAAGTTTTCACATGTTCTAAAAGTTGATGTTGGCATTCAAACAGCATTTATGCACACAAGCATTCATCACTAAAGTATTCTGTAGAAACACTGAGGATCACCATCTCTCCTGTTTGATTTCCTAATTATTTTCTTTCATTTCCTTAATACCGATATCCAGAAGGAAGCTATGGTTTATATTAAAAGTGGGTGTGAGTTGGGAGCAGTCAGCATACATAATCAAGCAGGTTTTCAGATCTCTGCCACGTATCCTGCACGTCAGCCAAGACAACCAAATACATACTTGGTCCTACTTGCACATAAGAACAAATATATGCATCAAAACCATCTACACATCTCAGTTCCCTCTCTGCAGATTTTTTACCCATATTTTTTCCTATGACTTTGTTCTTTTGAGTCCTGAAAAAGTTGGGGTTTTGTTTAAGTATTAACTATTTCCTGCTCTATGACCAGAGATACTAAAGATATCCTTTCATCAGGCTACTGATTGACAGCTTCTATTAATTTCAGGACTCTAAGACAGGTCCTGTATTGCAGGGTAGTCTTACTACTCACTCCTCACCATACTTCTCAGAGGAACACAGAGAAAGCCATGGGAGAGTAAAGAGAGGGAAGAACAACTTGTCAGATACTTCTGCTAGCATTTCAAGATTAAATTAGCTAATTTAACCTTTACAAGCTCTAGGAAGCCCAGGATCTCTGTGGATCTCTGCAGCACTCCAAAGCTAGATCCTCTGACTGAAGCCAGCAGGAGGAACAGCAAAATATGGTAAGTGCACATCGAGTAGCCTTTAGAGAACCTCAAGGAAACTTGACAGATCACCCCAGCAGTCGATGAACAGCAGATTTTTTCCCCCAAGATCAATAGGGATTTTCAGCTGCTCCTGGAGCTGGCACAGGGTCGTGGGTATAATGTGCATGTATACACAAGCCTGCAGCAGAACACCTATAATGCTCCTGCTTGGAAGCAGCCCAAAAGCAGGAGGAAATGCAGCTTCAATATAAAGCTTTTTAGAAGTGGTTCATATAAAGTTTGAGTGAGGCAATGCCAGTAAATTTTGTGGTATATTTACCAAAGTTGAAAGTTTAAACATGGTGCTTTGTTCACTAACAAGAAATGCCATTAGCAAAAGTATCTACATAACCAGAATAATTTTCCTGGAATGTTTATCCATATTTAAAGAAAAAAAGGTCATATAACTTGACAAATAGGAGAAGTATGAGTGCTAAATCATTGGGTCACCTATTAATCAAGTGGAAACATTTAGATCCCCATGAGTGCTGTTCGGTCATGGACAAATATCACAGATTCTGTTCTCAGTGAGGAAGGTGCTTGTTTTACTTAAAAGAATCACCTCTAAGGAGCCTTGTTCCACCATCAACCCAAAAGCTCTTTCAATACAGATGTCATCCCCACATTTAACCAGATAACCTGCTGCCCAATTGATACACGTCTCTTGCCTATTGCAGGCAGTTTCCCAGCTGTACGAGTTAGCAGCAGCACAACAACAGGCAATGGAAACGGAGCCAGAAGCACTGCCACTGAGTGAAGCATCCAGCATCCTATCTTTGAGCCTTGAATTACCAGAGATTACCTGGCCATAGCTACAAGTGTTTCAGAAGGCCATCTGCACAATTACTCACATGACTCAAGGCACAACAGGAGAATCCTCTCTCCCACCACTCAACTGTGTAGTAAATAAGCAAAAGGAAAAACTACCCTTGCACTGATTTCTGCAGTTAGCTTGCATGATGTTGAAGTATCAATTAATCCCTCAGACTAATCCAAATATTTTACTAGAGAGCAGAGGAAAAGTCAGAAAGTGACAGCAAGAGCTGCTGACTGACTATCAAATAATTCAGTATATTAAGCTAAAAAAAAGGCAGTGGGATCTGCAAATAGAAGAACCTCCACCAGCATCCATGGTGGTATTTTGTACGATGGGCTGAGTAAATCTGAGACAATGCTGCCAGAAACAACATTTTTACAGGTTTATCAACTATGAAGAAAGGTTGGGTTTAAAAAAACGTAAATAATTTTACCATCCCAATACCCAGATACCTGTTGATCAGATCATTTCTGTTCTGCTGCTTTTCAGACATCCATGGCAGTTTTACTAATTAAAACATACAAATGAAGAGATAATGACAGCCTGTGAAGGCATGCAAGAATTAATCTTCCCTGCTAACGCACTCCTCCGATGACATCCAGTAGTAGTTAAGAGCATCCCTGCTGTTCTGATCCTTGGCAAGCTACTTTCCCTTAGAAAAGTGAATTAAGTCTTACCCTCAAAACAATCATTCTGGTGACAAGTTTGTGCCATTAACCAAAGAGCCAGGGTTATTTTGACAAATTCTCGATGGAGATGAGCTCACCATGAGTAAGGATAAGTAAATGGAGAGTCCCAAATTCTTCCACTCAATGTAAACATGGGAACTCCATTTGCTGGACAAGAACTAAAAGCCACCACCAGCAGGCTCTTATGCTCAGTGAGCCCATTCACTGCAGATGTGATCTATTGCAGTCCAAGCCCATACTTATTATAAAAATACAATTAACAGAGTACTACAGTCTAAGAGCTGTGGTCCAGTGTTGCCTTGATGCTGTGAGTACAACTAAGCTGATGAGGTTTTGTTTCTGGCTGCTGCTGTTCTCCATCTGTGACAAATCTCCCAGGCTAAATACACATACGGCTGTTTCCTAACCCAGTTCTGTCAAGTGCTGCTGGTTAGCCAGACACACAGACATGCAAATAAAGCTGCTGGCAGCAGATCTGAATGGTATCACTCCTAATCCAGCCCAGTTGTTCACAGATTTACCAGTTTAAACTCATTCTAACTTAATTGTGCTTCAATACAGATCTGAGCAATGACCAAGGTTAGAAAAAAGCCTCACTTGTTCTCCATAATGGTCATTACGAAGGATGCGATCCACCACAGAGAATAAAGTGACACTTATTTCTAACCTTGGTCATTTTAGTTATACATACACACACTTTTTAAATGTCTGTATGCATACATATATATATTTATGCTATATCTGTTGCATATATATATCTATAAACTAATCAACTTGTAAAAGAAAAGTGAGAAAAACAACGTACCTAATCCATAGTAGCAAGAGGCAGAAGCAAATGGATGAGGATACTAACAAGTTATTCTGTATTTCCTTGTGTGGCAAATATCATAATCACAGTCTCAGGTACCACAAAAAGACTTTTTAATTCAAATTGCTCCAATGGAGAGAGCACTGCACATATGCTGTGACACAATAGGGAGATAACCCAGACTTAGCCACTGTTAAACTAGCAAATCTGAATACAACTACAGACACACACTGGAAAAGATCCATGCTCACAAGTAGTACCTGCATCTCAAGAACTACTTCAAAGATGCAAAGAAACAAGCTCATGTCCCCACACCTTGGCTCAGTAGCCCAGGAGTTTACCACAGGACACAGAACACAGGAATACCCTTCCAGTTATTCGGAGTTCAAGGACTTCCTGAGCCAGACAGGGTTTCTGCGTATTCACTAACTCACAATGAATTTCCTGCCCTTGAGCTTTTACAGTTTGTTGGAGCCCACATCAGTTTTCAGCTTCCATATAATTTTTTTTTGCTACAAATCCCACCAGCACACTATACTACTCACCAGATGAGAAGCCTCTTTCCACTTCACTGCTCAAAATAGTTGAAAACACAACAAAGATTAAGCATGTTCGTACAATTACAGATTTTGACAGAAACTTTTAAGTTTTAGAGGCACTGCTTAGATGTGACTAAAATTCCACAAGAACAATATCCCACAGCAGTAGCTTCCAAGTTTGTGTATGGCAAAAACATCTACAGAACTTGTTAGCGTTTGCCAAGTAGTGCAGTTATTCATTTACTTTCAGCCTAGATACATACAGCAACTTCTACACCTATTTATCCAGGATTAGATAAGGAAAGAAACTCCTCTATCCCATGAATCCCATTGTTCTTTTTCCTCAAAAGCCTGGGATGAGGCAGAGACTGAGATCACTGATTTGCTGTCAGAACATGTTGCCAGATATAATTACAGGTTGAACAGAGATATCAAAGACCAACCGATCCCAAATAACTCGCTCTCATTTGGAGTTTACTAAAGCTATTTTAATACCATGGAAGGCATCCATTTCTTTCCACCATAGTTTTCCATCACCAAAGCTATAAACATTAAGATGAGCCCAAGAGTTGCAAGAATTTCTGATAGACATTGAAGACCAAAGTAATGCCCCCCTCCCCCTAACCATCTAGGTTGATTACTGTGGGGAGAATGGAATTGGCTATTATAAAGCAAATTGACCTTGCAAAACACAAGTGGTAGAACCTTTTGGCAGCAGGTCAAAGAAACTTTCCTTATTTCCATAGGTATTCACTAGCTAGATTTATGAACCATTGTCTGATGGTTAGGGATCAGCTCTGTATTGCTTTTCCACATACATGCATTTAAATACACATTTAGTACAGAGGATACCCCAATTGTTTCCTGCTGCAGATACTCAACAGTTTTTAAATTACATTTCAGAAGCAGAAAATTCCTGAGTTCTGACCCCTACGTGAAAGGGACCCAGTTACTTATTGCTTCCTTTATAAACCACAGGAACTCACCTGGCAACTAATAAAGCTTACAATTTTAGAAAAAGAAACAAACCCCAACATTCAAAGTATCAGCTACAAAAGATCATTCTTCTATTGGAGTACATACAATTTGTCTGCATATCAAACATTCACTCAGGATAGAAAGGCAATATCCAAACTGCAGATCTCACAATATGGAAAGAAGAAAATTTTAGAAGGTCTTGGCACTTGGGATTGATCGGTCTGTAACTGACACATATTCCCTCAGCTCAAGCAGCCAGTGATGGGACTCACAATGGATGCCATTCAGCAAGTTATCTCTGCAGGGCCTGACATTTCACCTGCAGTGGCCAGTCTATTACTCAATTAGTACAACCTGTCAAAGTCACTACAGACTATTACTACTGCTGTGTGCTCATGACATATAGAACTATTATTGAGAAACTTGTTTTGTATTGCCAGTGCAAGTTTGGAATTTTATTTTTCTTGATCTTACATTGAAGTGGCTGAGTTTGGTAACATTATCATAACCATAAGACAGACATTGAAGGCATTATAGAAATTATCTCAAGTTATGAGAATATTTTAATTTAAAAAAACCCACAACACAACAGGCAGCTCAGACATCCCAGTTTAGTGTAAAGTAGTAAGAAAACCTTTGTTATCTTACAGGTATTAGAGAGTTTATATTGCTCAACAACTTCAGAAGTAGCTATTTGGACACTTTTCCAGAGATAAAAAGCACTGATCAGAATCTCATTGAAGGCCTGAGCTCTTTAGCAAGCTTCCCAATAGATTAGAAATTACTTATGGCTTACAGGGAACATGGCTCATGCCAAGGCCTCATGACTGCAGAGGGCAAATGGTACCAAGATGTTTTGTGTTTTGTTCTGTAAAAGATAGTTAACATGTCTAAAAGAGCCAAAAGCCCTTTGTGAGAGGTGTTTATGAAGTTGAGAATAATACATGCCTCTATATGCTTTACATATACATTCAATAGATATATGCTTTAATGCAGTACTTTTATAAACAAGTATCCAGTTTTTATTATAAGGGTCAAAAGTTACTTTACTACAAAAACAGAATTTCAGAGGTTTTTAGGCAAGACCTCAATCCACTTATTTTCACAGGGGAAGCAAAGGCTTCTTTACAGACATGGGAAGGAGTACTGCTCACACTGATTCCCACTGAGGGCACAACAATGCAAACTAACAAGTTTAAGAGGCACATTAGCTGAAAACCAAAACAAAAAACCCAAACAAAACACATCCCACTATGTGTGACATGGTTGGTTTTTTTTTTTTTAGACAAAAAAAATTAACCACTACCTGAAGTACTCTAAAACTTGGGAAATCCCTACATATCCTGAAACTGTTTCCCTGAACAAGGCACCGAACAAGCTGTTCTTGGTAGCACAAGCCTTTAGCATAGCAGACAATGTTCTTTTGTGAGCTTTGTGCATTTGCTGCAAAAAGGCTTCTTTGTTCCTGCTTGGTTTCTCCTTTGCTTTACCTTGGGTAGTACGCTGCCGTGTAGTTCATGAAGAGTTGAGCCCCAGCAGGGTAGTATGCCGTGGAGGGCTGGAGCGTTCGTGGGTTGAGAAGCATGGATGGCTGATACAGGGCAGCTTCTGTTGGCACAACTGCAGCAGGAGCTGGAAAGGAGTAGGAAGGAGGTGAAAGGCCTAAAGGGAACAAATGGAAAACAGATTAGAACCTTTTGAATTTCAGCATATATATGGTCTTCATTACCCAGAGCACTCTGCAGTAAGTTAACTTTTCATTCTCCTGCTCATCATCACAGAAAATAAGTCTGAGCCACCAACATGAGCTTGACTACATGCCTTTTGTCCAATTCCCCCAGTCAAAAGCAAAGTCAGTAATACACTAAAAGCCACCTCTTGCTCTGGGAAGAGAGTCTCTTTTTGAAGAAGAGGCCAGTTTTTCTTTTCTAGGCTCAGATCTTAATGAAGTCTCCAATCGAGAAGTGAGAATTCTTCACCATAAGGAAGTTTCTGTGCTAAAGATCTACCTAATATGTCCCCAGAGGGCACCTTTTAATCCTGACATTCCCTAGCCCTCAAACAGCTCTATATTCAATTAATCAGCAGCAGAGAGAGGTGTCATACCTTTGCAGCTTCAAGTGGTAACAGTTTTTTTAAAGAAAAACAAAAAGCCACCACAAAAGTATACTTTGTGATGTTACAACAAGATGTGAGACCTAAAATTCTAACTGATGAGAGTTCACCCTCTTCCTTTGCCACTCTTAATTTTCTCCCTTCTTCCTCCCCTCAGTGCCATAAAAGTGAACATAATAAAGCTTTAAATAACTGAATAGCAAAAATACAGGCTACTTTAAAGTGATGGTCAGCATCTGACTACAATGAACCCATCCCACAAGTTCTCAGGAAAAGCTTCCTGCCGCTGTCTGGAATAGCTGTCACATAGGACTACATACTGCAGATCCCTGCTCAGCAGGATACATGCATTGCCAAAAAAAAAGAAAAAAAAAGAGCAGTCACTCAAAAAACTTGTCTTCTAAGGATTAGTTGAAGGTCTACTCACACTGAAAAGGAACTACACCCAAGAAGTTTGCTGTCATAATAGCAGTTCTGACCAGCACTCACAGGACATTTCAAAAAGCCACTACCAACAACAATACATTTGCATCGAGAGAGAGAGAAAGCTCCTACTTGACTACCTTGCTATTTATGACCTTAGAAACAAAGTATTATTTTTCCCATAGGCTCAGATTTACATGGCACACATTTAACAAGTTAGCCCTTGGCTCTTAAAGCATTTCCCCTAAACTTTTGTCTAGAAGTCTGTGCTCATCCTAGCAGCTCTGAGAAACCTAGTTTTACATGAGAAAGTTTCTATGATTCTCTGAAGCCAAAGCTATGTGTATTCTACTCCCACACAGGCAGCCTCAACTCTGTACAGACAACAAAAAGCAAAGGAAGAGTTCAGTCAGTAGTGGTTAAATAGGCAGAACACTTGAGGTAAAGTTCTAAAGGAAAGTATTACTCATGGTTTCATAAATTAAGTTTTGGAAGTGAAAGAGGAAGGACTTTTACTTTACATGTTCGCTATGATAAAAAAACATAAATACAAATCAGTTTAAATGGCAAATAGTTCTTTAAGGTCTAGGCAGAGCTTACTAACTACTTTTCAGTCATGGTTCACTCTGGCCAAGCTAAGTTTCAGGGAGGAGAGGGGAAGTTTAAAATTACTCTTGCTTTTCCAGTGGTAAAGTGGTTTTTCAGTCACAGTAACTCACAACCAAAGGGAAAAGTAACAATTGCAAGCTGCTGATGATTTAACATGAAAAGACCTTATATTAATATCCCCAACACACCTTCCCAAGAAACAGAAACAGAGTCAACAAAGCAGTTTGAGCACCTACCCACATATAGCGTAGAGTATTGTCAAGACTCATGCAAAACTTACATGGTAACTTACATGGTGGTGGGGACAAGCCATTTCGATTTAAAATGCCCCCCATTAATACAAAGTTCATCTCCTCAGCAGAACACTGAAAGACTTCAACATATCTGTCCTTCATGGTCTTCTTATGACACTTCTGTGCAGCCAGAAAAGCTCGATCTGCAGATTTCATCTGAATAAAAGCATCTCCTGATGGACGTCCCTAGAAACAAGGCAGACAAAAAGAAGTGTCTCTGGAGCTCCCTTGAAGTAGCAGCACAGTAATAACTTGTGCTGTTAAAAGCTGCCTCTTCAGTCATAAATATGATCACTCAAAATCAAGTACAGTCAGTCAACCTGAGCAGCCATTAGCATGTTTAAGCTCTTCCTCCCCAAGGTTCTTCCCACCTGTGCTAACTCGATTGCATTTATTTACCTGTTTCAATTAACTCAAGCTGTGCTACTTCTGTTTAAAAGAAAAATAAGGACATCTATGGGAGAGACTGCAATTGAGGGTTACTCAGCTGCTTTGATATCTGCTTTTAGCAATTCAGTAAGAACAAAGAATTGGAAGATCTAATCCACATTTATTACCTATAATTTTTAAAATTCAAGAATACAGTCAAGTGCCAAAAGTCAAATAATGAGTTTAAAAAAGATTTTAAGGCCAATATAGGTCGAGAGGTTTTAGAGAGGTATTAGCTTAAAGCTTGGTATGAATTTGTAGAGAAAAGAAACCCAAACCATCCTTATATACAGCTGTAAATGAGTAGGATACACAACTGAGAGGAGTCATTTTAGCCACCTGCAGCTGCTGACTTGCAGTAGCCAAACTGGACGTAGAGATCTGAAGCCAGCTATAATTTAAGCTCTGGGCCAGTTCTAGTTCTGGGCTAGTAATATCTTTAGATAGGTACTAGAATAAATATAGCCCCTTCTCTCTCCCCACATTTAAAATACAGAAGCCTTACTCCAGGACAAGGAACTATTTTGTAGTATCAGCTTAGGCTTCCTTGTCAACAATTTTACAAGGATCATTTTTATACCACAGTAATCAGTGAAACTACTCAGGGCATCTCTATAGAGTTAGAGGAGCACCAGACTATGAAGATCCTTTGTTTAAGAAGTTTCGGTAGAAGCTTCTTTCCAGAAAACAATGGCAAAGATGTGACTGTTTATGCATGTCAATGATCTGTTAATCTCGATGCTTAGCTGTGACTGTTCAAAGAAAGCAATCATACAGTTCAGGAATCCCAAAGCTTCAGCTGCTGACCTATACCTTAGGAAATCCTGCAGGCACAGTTCTCCTCAAATATACCTGAGGCATATTGTTCAGTAAGGCAGGAGCAAACCACTTCTTTGAGAGGTAACATTGCCTACACTTTTCTTTTGAAGGTACTCCCTGGTAGAAGAGGAATTATGCATGCTGTTGAGCAGGACTCTTCAAGCCTCCTACAGTGCGAGATCATAGGTGCTGCTCTGGGAGCACCAGCCCCTCCAAGACTGTGGCTTCAATTTAGGCAAAGTAGGCTCAGTAACAGAGACAGCTCTACAGCAAGTGCAGCAGCTGGCATAGCAGGGTTTTAAAAAGTCAATACCTCTATTGCCTGCACACTTTCAGAGGAGAGCTGGAGGCCAATTAATGCCATTAGTGTCAATCAAAGGTGCCTCCTTACTGCCACCATCAGAGGGACCATGTTTGCATAAACAGGTGGTTGTCAGAGAGGCTGGAGGCATGGTGCCCACCTGGTGATTCAGGACCATATGAACTCCATGTGTCCTGATATCTGTGGAAAACTCCCCCAAGAACTCCAGGATGTCCTCGATAGTAGCAGCATAGGGAAGACCACGCAAACGTATGCAGTCTCTGACGTTAGTGGGAGGCACAAACTGTTGAGGTAATACTGGAAGAATAGGAGGTGTCGGGAGAGGAATGAGAGGAGTGGAAGAGTACCTGTTCAGCACCTGTGCAAAACAGAAAAACAGAGTTTACACAAAGCCTCCTCACTCAAGCTCCATTTCAGAACTGAGCGTTAACACCAATGCCATTGGTTTTCACCCCATGCAGTATTTTAAGAAATAAGTGAGCTAGATCTTGGGCCTTCAACCACAACACCAGCGCTTACAATTCAGATGTTTTACAGTAAATATTTGGATCATTTTTTCTTGAAAACCATAATTTTAGTTTTGAGAATTTGCTTGAATTGTTATGCAACTCTCAGAAGACATCTTAGAGCACGAGACCTGTATTTCTACAGTATTTTTGTTGGGAAACTATCCCAAAGAATTCCACCATGTACAGAGTCACAGTGACGCTTCTACTGAGATCTGCAAAACTGTCATAAAGTCTGGGAACTAAAAGCTTATTATTTCACTAACAAACAGCCCTGAATTGCGATGCAATAGTCCATCAAGTAACATAGGTGGTGTTACCAAGTCACAGTATCCGCAACAGACATGCTTTGAGATTTCTTGTTACTAATTTTAACAGTAAAAACCCTCCCTGGTCAAGAGTTCATTGACTATTCAATCACTACCCTTTAACTTTTTCTGAGCAAGACTAAGTTTCACTTACACCTGCAAAGCTATCATAAGGTTTTCTAAACAAAGAAACATATGAAAGCACTTGAGAGCAAGGTAATGACAAGAGTGAGTGCTGTGGCTATGACTTCTCGTTACTAGTGTCACTCTTCAAACAAGGCACTGACATCTCCAGATATCTGGGGTGAACAGAGCTGTACCATCCCTTCACTACAGCGACACGGTTTTTTATTGGCCATAAATTGCATCATAGGTGAGACCTTTTAGAATAATGTTTAGAAGTTAGTGGCCTTGAGTAAAGCTCCACATAGTTTTAAGGCATATATAAATAGTTCTCTCAGCCCTACTTCCTTTTTTCTGACAGCATAAAACTAATTAATGTAATTAATGGTCCATCAAACATTGCTAATGCAACAGGGTGCACTCTTCAGGCCCAGTTTCACAAAGTCAGAAGATGGCCAAGACCTGCCCTTAGAGGCAATTGGCAAGACTCTTCAGATAACATCGCTCTGAAGATGACAGCTACATTGCAAGGCTGACTAAAGATAAGCCTTTACATCAAGACTTGTTGCTAGTGTTCCCCCTGAAAAGACCATAATTGGACTTAAACAATTTCATTATCTGTAGTGTAAAGCACCAGACCTGCAAACTTTCTACTGTAAGTGCTGTCTGCAAGGCTATTTGAAGCCAAATCCCCAAAGATTTGTATGTGTGTGTCTGTGAGTATGCACACATATATAGATACATATATGATTAGTAACATCCATATACCATGAGATCTTATATTTAGAGAGCAAAGCCTCATGGAAATTCAGGCAGTATTCTTTCCAGCAAGAACAAGAGAAAAAAAGCTTTCGAGTCACAGCCAAGCAGTACTTGCTTCCACTACTGTATGCCAGTGTAGAATTTTGGATTATATGAAGTCAGTGTTTGTGTAAGTTTTACACCCACCTGCTGAACTTCTGCTGCAGTGCTCCTGAAGAGTTCAATGTACCTTTTCCCCAGCAAGTCCTTATGCTTTTTCAGTGCGTTTTGTGCATATTCCTCACAAGCAAACAACACAAAGGCGTCCCCTGTCGGCCTGCTATCAGGGTACGTGACAAACAGAACTCCCTCCTTTCCTCCTGTGACAGGGCAGTGCTGGCCAAAAAACGTCAGCACCTCTTCTGTTGTTACATTGAAAGGAAGACCTCGCATCCTGACAATCACTTGGTTTTCTTTGGACAAGAACTGCGCAACCTCGTTGGAAGTGCCTTTAACAAAAAGATGTATAGAAGCGTTACATCTAAGCAGCCACATACAATCATGAGTGAGTCTGGCATAGCTACCTCCTCCCCACAGACAGTTTAAGTCGGTAGAACAATATTTGCCCCTAAAGTCAGGAAGCTGTCCCCCTTTAATAAACTAGAAACACTGTATAGCATACTTCTGACTGGAGTCTAATAACATTACTCCATCGTTTGGAAAAGATTCATCATTTCAAAGCGTAAATAGGAAGTACTTAAAATGTTCAGAGCCCAAGGAAAGCAGAGTCCATGAATCTCTTGCATTAACTGTACCTGTGCTACTGTGCACCTTACTTTTCTAACTTATGAATACCTGTGGCATGCTTTGAAGTCATAATATATAGTAACCAAATAACCAGACCATTGTGCTGGGAAAGAAGGTTGGAAGGACATATTGAAAAGACATCAGGAATTTCACTCTATCTGGACAAAACTGTCAAGAGTCTGCCAACTCTACTTTCAGTATCTCTAGAAGACCACTGCTGCTCGTACTCACAACAGTAAATGAAACATGAGCCAGCAATGTGCCCTTGTGGCCAAAAAGGCCAACGGCATCCTGGGATGCATCAAGAAGAGTGTGGCCAGCAGGTCAAGGGAGTTTCTGCTCCCCCTCTACTCTGCCCTGGTGAGGCCTCATCTGGAGTACTGTATCCACTTTTGGCTCCTCAGTTCAAGAGTGATAGAGAACTTTTGGAGAGAGTCCAAGTAGAGGGCTACAAAATGAGGGGATGAAAGGATTGAAGCATCTCTCTAACAAGGAAAGGCTCCAGGACCTAGGGCTGTTTAGTCTGGAGAAGACTGAGGGGGGAACCTTACCAGCATTTACAAATACTGAAAGGGCAGGTGGCAAGAGGATAGGGCCAGTCTTTTTTCTGTAGTGCCCAGTGACAAGACAAGGGGTAACAGGCACAAGTTGCAACATGGGAAGTTCCACTTGAACATGAAGAGAATCGTCTTTCCTGTGAGGATGAGGGAGCCCTGGCAGAAGCTGCCCAGGGAAGGTGTGGAGTCTCCTTCTCTAGAGGGTTTTAAAACCAACCTGGTTGTGTTCCTGTGTGATCTGACAGAGGTGACTTGCTTTAGCAGGGGATTGAACTGGATGATCTCTAGAGGACCCTTCCAACATCTACCATTCTGGGATTCTATGATAACAGTACCCTAACCAAAGCTAGCTGCAAGTGGAGTACAAAGTCATCCACACACCAACCAACTACGTGTGGCCACATTCACAAGAGCATTTTATAGCCAACAGTTAGTTGTGGATGCTGATGGAACAAACTCCCCCTTCTCATCCCCTGAAAGTTACCTCCTGCAATTTTAAGGAAGTCTTCACCTGTTGCCTTGTATACCTAAGGAAAGAGAACACGTGATCAGCATGCTATCCACAGTTCTATGGAGAAGAGCATCTCCAAGCCAGCATCACGCACCTCGATGTATCGACTCCCCATGTGATGCTTGTGCCTTTGCAGTGCCAGGTCTCTATGCTCTTCACTTACAAACCTCACGAGAGCCTCCCCATTCCTCCTACCCTGGGCATTGAGACAAAGTGCAGCACCTCCTCTGCAAGATTTAAATCAAAATGAACATAAAAACTCCACGGCCAACGCAGATGAAGTATTACAGACAGAGGCAAGTTCTTAGCTACTAACTTGGCAATATTTAGGCCTTTGAAGAACTTGGCTATGTCCTGGTCAGACGACTGCCACGGCAATCCTCTTGCTCGGATAACGGCATTGTCATCCACAAGTTCCATCTTGCTGCTGCAGACACAGGAAGAGGGAGCAATGCAGAGACATCTGCTTGTAGTATCTGTCACATACCATCTTCTTTGCTTGTCACCTGTGCTCCAAGGACAAGCTTCTGTCCCTGCTCAAATGTCTGCTGGATAGTAGTGTCAGGGCAGTGAGGGCTAAGTGTCTCATCACCATCCAAAGGCCTCTCTCCTCAGGGTGTCTGCTCTGTTAAGCTGCCGCTTTCCTAGCATCCCCTTCCTGCCTCACCACATTTGCTCCTTGAGCCCTCATCTCTTCAGTTGTGTTCTCACCACTCCTCACATACCAATGGTTTGTGTTTCTCCACTGTCTGAATACTGTAACTGGTATAAAATCAAGCAGCTGCTACTCTAATCATAGCTATGGGGAAATTGAGAAAGAACAGTTAGATGTAACTGAGTTTAGTGCTTATTATTTGTGCTTTGACAGTGTGTAAGAGCCAGTCACAAGCCCAGATCAAATCTATTAATGTTATACTGAGCTCACAGAGGACTCCTGCCTACAGAGTTTAGCCTTGACATTGCTTGTTCTGGCCATCGCTGTGCTACGAGAGACTAATATAGCTACAGGCTACATTGGCTGCTTAGCATGGGAATAGCTCAGCCACAGAAAGCCAGGTTTAATTGGTCATTACCACACTTTATTTTCTTCTTTTATGCCACATACAACAAAATGCTCACAGCTACCCAAGGCTGCCTTTCTGGCTATTGCAAGGATGGGGTTTTGTACCAAAGAGATTGTGTGATTAAACATTGTTCAGCAGCAGAAGATTCCCTCACATAGAAGGGCTGAGGTATGTCTTGTTATAGGAAGGACCTTTTTTTTAGCTCATATTTTAAATTTCTCAGGTGGCCTTTCTGTAGATGTCTGTCCTAAACTGTTCCACCTCTTCTCCTAATTCTGTACTTCTCACTATCACAAATAAGATCAGAATTTTTCCACCTCATCCCAGGATTTTGTTAGTGAAGGGGGAAAAAAAAAAAGCTTAGAACAAAGCTAAAATATAACCCTTGCACTAATCTCACTGGATACTTTCTGCTAGTATTGCTGTACTGGGTTTTTATTTTTTGCTTCTTTTGGCTCAGAAGTGCTGGCATCATCTACCATTATGACAGTTCTTTAATTTGGAAGGGAGAAGTAAGTATTCATGCAAGATGGGAACATAAATAAGGTCAGTTTAAAAGCAGTCTTTTGTGATACTGCAAAGGGAAAATCCAGTAAACCATTGAGAAAAATCTGTATTCATACATAGAAAATCATTTTCACATTTTAAAGCAACACCAAACAACAAAACAATCAACAAAAGCAGACAAAGCTTTATGTTTAAAACACATCTGGGAAGACAGTCATCGTAACTTAAACAATTTACTGGTAGCACAGTGTATTTATGGAAATGTTTCCTTCCCTATAAAATAAAATAATGATGTGTGTTCAGTAACTGCAAAGCAAACTCCAAGAAGTGTAAGACTTAGTACCAATAGAGTTCCATTTGCAAAAATGCTTACATTCCTTAATAGCAGAGCATACTTAACACCCATATGAGCACTTACTGGTAGAACCCAGAACTATCAGCAGCTAACAGGTAATATTGAAAGCCAGCAAGAAAGTTTTCTTGCATCTAATCATGGAATATCTCTTCTCTTTCTCACTTAAAGCATCTAATTGATTCCTATAGCAGTGGTAAGACAAACAAAAAATGATGGTAACAGCTTTTCGCAGATTAGTAACAGAAGTACAGGTTTCTGATCAGTATCTTTTAAAAAAAAAAACAGAGGGTGGAGCAAGAAGAGTAAGAAAGTACTTACCAAGGTCCACTTTCAAATTTGTAGTTCACTCTTTCTGGATCTGAAAATCGGT
Source organism: Colius striatus (assembly GCF_028858725.1). Taxonomy (NCBI): domain Eukaryota; kingdom Metazoa; phylum Chordata; class Aves; order Coliiformes; family Coliidae; genus Colius; species Colius striatus. The sequence goes on along the minus strand of NC_084762.1, from coordinate 72,979,908 downwards.
GGTCTACAAAATACAGCATAAGTTATTTTCCTTTCCTGAGCATACAGGATGGGCAGAAAAAAAACCAAATAAACAGAGAAAACTTGTTGATCCCAATCACTTACTGTATGGTTCAGATATTAGTGTTAGAATAATATTTCCCATGTCTTCAACTTGAGAGGCTCCATAGGGAAACGCTGGACTGTTCTTGTCAAGACTTAAATCTTTATGCTGGAGTTAAGTCAATCATCACCAAACAGGTTTCTAATTGGTTTCCTGCTCAAGCAACAAGCTTTCACATTATCCTTGGTGGTAAATCACTTCTCAGGGGAAGATTTAATCCATTTTCCTGCTGGGATACATTAGCTGTACTGCCTTGGTCTTGAACTACTGCTGCCCGCAAGAGTGCGAGGTCACTCCAGAAAGAGTCCAGGGACATGAGATCACAAAATAAGGACATATGTATTTAATACACTCATGCGTTATGTATGTTAGACAGATACACTTTTGCATGCAGAAGAGACCAGAGTTCTGTCCTTTTTAATTAAGATCTTCTTTAATGTCTAGGGGAAGATTTGAGGAAGGAGGAGAAGCAAACCATCAACTAGAAGCTCCAGAAATGAGAGGATACAACACATACTTTCTGGAAAAAGTAGGTTCCAAAGTAGAATAAACACCTTACCACTTTGACAGCAGTCACAAATGCCACCTCATCTAAATCTTATTAGAAGTTACCATCTGATCTTTGTGCTGTTAACACAGAAGCATTTGAATAACCTGTTAAGAGTGGAGCATTGTAGATAACCAACAGACAAAAAGAGTCCTACAACGGACATCATCTTAAAGCTGAAGGATTTTGAGAGAGAAGGATAAGCTCTCCTGGCAACAGAGAGCAAGAAGTGTTCTGTGCTGGAAAGACAGGCTGTAGAATGACCAGAAAAAAACCCCATGTCCTTAAAGGACATGATTTAATTTGCACATACCATCTTTTCTCACACAACTTTAAACAGAGTTTATTATGGTATCTCTCTCACTTTCTGCTATATTTGCCACTTCTGAGCACCAGGCTAGACCACTGTAAGATTACTGGCAACTGTATCATTTATAAAGCAAATTGTTGAAAAGATTCCACTCATCTTCTTAGATGACTGTAGGGTAAAAAGATAGTTTGCTAGCCATTGCCACTACACTCCCTTGCAGTAACTTCTTTGGAGTAATAAGAACTTTTCTTAAAAGCCACACTGAAAAATCCTGAACAAACCACATGCAATAACCCCAAAGCACAGTTTAAGAGACTACCAGTATTTAAGAAGTATTTAACTTCTTAATTGCAGTATCTTTTCCTAAGCTGTACATACTCAAGCTGATCTCCTCCCCCTCCTGCCCCCTGGGGAAGAAGGGTTGAAAAGAAAAATAATCCACAGACTCCCTTGCAGAGATGGTGCCTAATCAGCACCTCACAGATGTTTTTGAGCACCTCACGTATCAGAGTAGAGAAGCACTTCTTTTCCTGACATCCTTTCCTCTGCAGCACGTAGCAGCTCCACACTGTACTTACAAAGTCTCTGCTGTCCATCCAGGGCAACAACTGCTGCTGAAGACACAGGTATTGGAATCCTAGTCTTGCCTGACCATTTTTTAATGAATAGTTTGGAAATGTTACCATTCCCTTGTCAAAGCAGAAAGAAAGTGGGCAGGAATTTCAACAGCTACTAGGGCAGGGGACATGCACACACATGTGCACACACATGGGCTTGGCTCAGACTGTGCTGTCAAAACTGAAAAGATATTTCAATATTTCCTTTTTGTAGAGCCAAGGATCCCTCCAAGCAGTCAGCCATTGGAGATGGGAATGCAGCAGTATGAAGGGTCTGGGAATTTGGAGCAAGGCTGCCACACAAGTCAAACAAACAACTCCTCCACCCCACATTCATTTTCCTCAAAATATTTTCATTGAAAATATTGATCAACAGGAGATATAGTTCCTAAAGTGCCCGAGTGCCAACAGAAGTTGGTACCAGGTGTTCAGGCACAGGGAGTCAGCTGTGCCAAGGAACTCTAGATAAACATAAACACAGTGGGAAGGGAGGAAGAAAGTCCACCTTCACCTCAGATAAGCTAGCTAGAAGCAAAGCAAGAGTGGAGATGAAAATTGATAGTTTTCTGCATGTGTAAGGAGCATTTTAATAATAGCATTAAGTGAAAATCTGAATTCTAATGAACAAGGCTGTCTACATACACAGTGACTCCTATGAATAGAGGCCCTGGAAATTATGGATACTTGGGAAAAAAGCTGTTAATTGAACAGGCTTTATAAAACCTATTCCTTCTTCTGTGGAGAGACCACACATTTTTTGTACAGTAATATTTAAAAGTTGCCTCTCCTGGGCAACTGGAGGTGAGTTGTAGACAAATCCAAGTTCACATTTAAACAAATGTTTGAAAACAGACCTGGCTGTCTAAAGCTACTATAAGCAACAGCATGCACACATACATTCTAAATGAAGCAACAGGCAAAAAGGCACTCTCAATTAGCAAAGCAGCTGTGGTACCATCTCCTGCAACACTCAGTAAGTTAATAAAAGGGGCAGGGAGAGAAAGGCATATTTTATACCAGGATTCCCTGGGTTCCACATACAATATGGAAGACACTTTGAAATAATTTCCTCAGATTAATCACCACAGCTTTACTCATTGCCAGTGCCCTCCCAAGACTTCTTGCCTCTCTCTCTTCCATTTCTCAGTCTCTCAACTCCTATTTAACCATGGCAAAAGAGATACTGAACAACTAAGCTCTGAGGTGATATGACAAACTAGCATTGCAATTGTGCTCTGCAAGGATCCTCTTCCCCTATTGTTCTGTTTTTAAGTCTCTTCAGGTAGAAGATTACATCTTTTTTTAATGCTACTTTGCATAAAGATAATCTGATATTACCCAGTTCCTAGATACTATCACAGGAAACAAATAACAATATGCAAGATTCTCAGGTAATACCCAACAATGACTTTTGACTGCTAGAGTTAAGTACTATTGGTTATCATTGAGCTCTGCATCATTGTTTTCAGACACTGACGCAAAAAAAAAAAACAACCAACCAAAAAAACAGCAACAAAACAAGCCAAACTTCAGTTTCTGTATTGCAACTGAACAGATTAAGCAGGCTACTCTGAAGTACACCTGTGTTTCTGCTGACACCATCCAGATGCTCCTAGTAAGGAGTTATCCTTACAAACCCAGTTCAGAAGTGAGTGGAGCTAACCATGCACTGTAGGAAGCAAGAGCTATTTGCCATTTAATGGCTTCTGCACACCCAATCTTGAGGCAAATGATGAGTCTTCTACAGACCTAATATGAATAGTCATGCAAGCTTTGTTCACTCCACCCTGAAGGCACTCACAGTGCTGAAAACTGGCTCAGCAAGCTTTGCAAATCAAGAAGTGCAGCAAGTATGGGAGGTAAAGAAAGCGCAAGAACAACCCTGCTCGTTTTGGATACTTACACATGTTTAAAAAAAAAAAAAGATAAAGCAAAGATTTCAAAAGCCCTGAGTTTCTTTCTCTACTGAAACATGATAGCTTTTTTTGTTACTTAAGATTTCTCATAATTGTCCTACTGTCACTACTCTTACACAATACTGGCTAAGGAAAGTCTGACAGAAGATTGCCTTCTACACCAAAAACCGGTTTGAGACCATAGGTCAGGCAGTAGTGGTGAGATAACAGTTACAACTAATCTCACTTCTTCCTCAGTCCCTCAAATTTCATGGCATTTTAAAAATGTCCTTACTTTGAATTAAAAAAAAAAAACAAAAACAAAAAAATCAGTGGCTGTTTGTCCAAGAAACTTATCATTTCTTGGGAGGGGTGGGGGAATGTAGAACTTTCACCTCAAATCTTGTATTTGGAATAGTTTCACTGCTGTGCACAATTTCAAGTAGTTTACTGAAAGAGTAAGTCCCAAGAGTACTTTCTCAAGGAAGAATAACCCAGCCAATTATTCAATTTAATAACTCTATGGGCTTTTTTCTTGATTGTGCTTGCCATGTCTTCAAGAACTAGATAGCCAAATACCAATTATCTAATGTGTTATACACTCCAAGATGCAGCTTGAGTGACTGTGCAGTAGGAAGTTACCTCCCTGACTGTCAAGAGAAATTCAGTACATTCTCCATTTGCCTGTAATTTGTTGTTTAATCAGAAGTCATCCATCAAAAGAAAAGCTTTTGAAAGACTCCTAATAATCTAAGTGACTGTATAATAATACCCAGCTTCCCCCTAACTCATCATATCGTACACATTTACTCTCTCTGATCACAACTATCTTACATGCAGGTAAACGGAGATGTAGGTATACGAAGGGATGTGCCCCAAAATCATTTTAATCTTGCTCCTACTAGTTTGTAAATGCAAGCCTTTTGCATCTCTGATCCCTCCCCCTAAATCAAAGCCTGTTGTCCCCATCAAATGCTAATGAATCTGGCCCAATAGAGTCTGTGTGGCACAAATCATGGAAGATTCCCCTCATGGAGTCCCTTTAGCTATGGGGTAGAAGATCTTCACTTACTACAAGAATAAGGAGAGCTTGGTCAGATTCTGTGCACTTATCTGCAACTTCATTTCAACTTACTGCATTTGTTTTTGTCTCCCACTACAGCACATTCACTTCAAATCAGTTACTTTTCATGTAGATGTTTTCTTTTCCTTGCTACATAACAGTCTCTAGAGAAAAGTAGCTATCTCACTTACATGAAGGAAAACAAAAGTCTCTGCACAAAACTGTTTGAACTAGACTTTTGACTTAGCACCTGCTTCAGCACTTTGGTTTTGGTTTTTTGGTTTTTTTTTTTTTTTTTTGTTATCCAGAGCATTATATGCATGCCCAGACTCTTCAAGTGCAATTAACTTCTACAGCTTCTTACACCAAGAAGATTAAGTTGGTACATTACAGCAAGGTGAGGAGAAAGAAAATTATCATAGTTGTCAGAGAAAGGAAAACAAAAAATATTTTATCTTTTTGGTCTCTGCATTCTCTGTTTCCAGCACTCTCAAGCAACACAGGACACAGACACTTAATTTCAGCCACATTGCATAAACATAGCAAGTTTGAGTCTGAATTATGAATCCAATATACTTCTTCAGGTATATTCTGGACTGATCGAGCCTCTAAGAACTTGAAGGCAACTGCTAGCCCCACTCTGAGATGGTACTGACTCTTCAGGGGCTTCCTGACAGTCAGATAAGGCAGGGTGGTCTGCTCCTCTCTCCTAGCAAGCAGGAAATACATTGTCTGTCACTGTGCCTTAGCTGACCAGTGGCACTCCAGGTAACTACTATCACATAATTATTTCCTCAGCAGCAAGATGTGCATGAGGCATTCACATAAGGAAAAAAGCAAAAGCCATCTCAAAACAGATAAGTAGCTCATTGTTTTGAACTAACTTCTCCAGCCCATGCCAAAATATCCCTGAATAATGTATGAAGTTTTTGACCATAACTTTAAGTCCAGCATTTAGCTTCCAGATTATGCAATACAAGTACTTATTTTAATGTTCTACATAAAAATTCACACTTCTACACTTAGTGTTCTGCTTTGCCTCAGAGTATGGTGAGAAGTGATTGCTGTCCTTTCACTAGGACAGATAAATCCTAATTTGCAGATGGCAAAGCAGAGCAGACAGCCTCCAGTATTCAATCTTACTGTTAAACACACACACAAAAACTTCCACACATACATAGATATTTTATGTCACCTGACACAGATAAAAAGCTCAGACAACACTAGTCCTGCAGTGAAAAGCAAGAATAATCTAGAAACAACAGACTTTTGTGTTTGAGAAATATCATCTCTTAATGGCAACTACCCTATGGAACAGTAAGCTAATCAGAGGAAAAGAAGTTAAAAAAAATCAACAAACACAGACCTCCACTAAAAAAAACAAACAAAAACAAACCAAAAAACCTCTCACATTCCTTTATCCCTCCTTACTTGCTAGCTTTGACAGGTCAGTAGGGAAGTCAAGTGTTTTCTATGTCCTAGACCACATTCTACTTCCCAGGGTTTGCAGCAGGAGGGGAGACTGCCAGGGAAGTAAGGAGGAAGGAAGGCACAGCCAAATTATTCACAGCCTCAATTCAGCTCTGCTAATTGCATATGGCAAACAAACAAAACTGAGCTAAGACTAGTAAATAGACAGGACTAGATTAGAGACCACTTAATGCTGTTAGGAAAGCAATTTTAGACATCCCTATCACTGAAAATGGAAACATGTTACTCACTGCATCTTACTGCCAGCCCAGCCTCACCTTGCGAGATGTAACATGTACAGCTTCCATGAAACTGAATACCACGTGTCAACTGCATCCCTGCCTTTGCTTCACTCCTGAATCAAAGATTTACTACAAGTTCACGTCAAGAATAACCATTCCCCTTCCTAAAAATCATGATGGTTTCTCAACATTCACTTGTATCAAAAAATAAAAATCTAGCTGATGAGCAAAACCTAGCAATGAGCAACCTCTCAACTTCAATATCAGGATTCATGCCAGCAATTGGAGCAAGTATGCTAGTTACACTAAATGAGGAAGTTCAAGGAGACAAAGCTATAAAGGCACTAAAGAAAACGTGCAGAAATCGAGAAGAAATACAAGATTTAGCCCATGGGAGCATGCATCTTCATGTTTCTATTGTTATCTTTGTGAGAAAGCTCAGTACAGCTCCGAGTCACTCATTAAAGTTATACCACCCCTAAACTTATGTTGCAAGCATTACTCACTCAACTCTGTCCTAAAATTCAGCCAGAGCTGCAGCAGCAGTGGAGGCCTTCAATGTTAAAGGATACATTCTGTCATGGCTGCAACATCGAGTTTGCTAACATCAGGTGAGCCAGGGCAACATTTCTTGAACTCTTTCCGCAAGTCAAAAAAGGAGTAGAAGCATTCAGGTAATAAGATACTCTGTAAAAGGACAAAGTAACTACTGTCAGCTAGGGTGAGGTTAATCTACTTTGTCTTTAGATACCAAATTTTCTAACTTTTTTTTATAACAAGTAGGAAATACACAGTCTTTGCTACAAAGAAACTCACATAACTGTTCTATAGCCACATGTTTGTGAACTTTCTTGTTTGAGCAGCCTCATCTCTATAAGGTTTAAACAATGAAAGACGCTTTTTCACCATCACAGAAACATTTGCTATTATTATCAGTGCCTCAAATCCAACATATATGTAGGGGAGCAAATACCTGGTATTGCAACATTAATCATTGATTCTTGATTCCAGTTTTAACAGTAAAAAGCCAGAGGGCACTCACTTCAGTTTAGAGAGCCAAGCAAATTTTGCAAGACTAGCAGAAGACATTTTAGTTTATAGACAAGGCTGAATTTTCAGAGAGTAGTCACACTTTGTTCACTTAAAAAGAAAAAAACAACAGCAAAAAACCCAGCTGTGTACAGATGAGGTTTTGATATGCTGCAGAGATTGTCAGTCTATGTGTGATAACTGCTTTAATTGCAGTATAGGAAGCCAGAAGCAAGTTATGCAGCCCATTGGAAGCCAATAAAACCCTTTTCACCTCACCACTTTATCTATCACATGCTTTCAATTTTTTTTTTTGGGCAGGGGGCGGGGAGGGAGAATACATGGAGAAGGCCTGGGGAAGCTGTTTAAACCAGAGACCCCTACTCCTTCAGCTATGTCTTCACCCAGAGCTTCCCCATAGATGCAATATCTCATACTCCACTTGGCTATTTGTCGCCTGTAATGTCTCTCTAGACCAAAAGAAAGAATTTTCTGTGATTTAAAGATTAGTTAGCATCTTGGCACTGCAACAGAATGAGAGGATATGGGAAAGCACATTTAGGGAGCCCAAAGAAAGAAGTTTAGGCTCTAAAACAAGTTCTGCTTTGAGAACATTAGAGCTTATCTTAGCATATGGACAGGTGCATTAGGCAAACGATACTCTTTAAAGCCAAACTTATGAAAATGCAGGTGTGCTTGCCAAGATTCCCTGCTCTAGTTTTAGAATGGCTATTTTTCTTCCCCATAGAGAGATCAAGTTCTGTACTCCACTGCCATTCACTTGGAACAGCTGATGCCAATTCGTTCCCTAAATACTGTGAGTAGCTAGATTGGTTCAGACTGGGCATCTTAAATATGTATTCAAGAGCCTATTGATTTTTGCCTATCTGGAGTCTAGTGATCCCCTATCCCAACCTCAGGATTAGGGACTCACCAAAGAACCATCACAGGTCTCATAAGCATTTGGTTTACTTAATCTATAGGCAGCACAGAGCAGATTTCAAATTGATAATTCTTAACAAAACATCAACAGCAGATTTTGATGACAATCCCTATCAATGACATTGTAATGATATAGAAAAAGGATGTCCATCCCCAACACCAAACAAATCTAAATAATCATAGGAGTTATCCCACCTTTTATTCACATAATGCAACTACATGAAAAGATTAACTGTATTAAACATATGTGGCCATCATAAGTTAAAAGAAAGTCTGCTAAAAACTCATTTCCATGTTTTATCACATTATACCCCAAGTTCCAAGTTACTCATAGCCTGCTTCAAACTACGATTTGACTCCTTACAAGTGCTGTTGCTTCACTACAAGTAATGCTCACTGCTTCTCTTCTAAACCTTCACAGGCATAAATACTTGGAGAACCAACAAGTATTAAACCAAACTCATTCCACATCAGCTTTGTAGCAGCACAGACTTACAGCAGTACCCCTTCAAAGATGAAGCAGCAAACTGACGAGCACAGAGATCAGTCACAAGCAGAGGAGCAGGATAGCTCAGTTACAGAGCAATGCACGTTCACAGCAAACCACAAAATGAGCTGTTATTAATATTGAAGCAGTTATTTCAGATCTTGCTGCAACCCTATCACTAATGAAAAGTAGGCAGCACCTCATAACACTGTCAGTGATTTGGCAATTCTGAAGTTATAGAAAACTCTAGACTATGGGACTAGTCATCACTCACAGCCTGCCTCAAACCACTGTTCGGCTCCTCACAAATATGAGCACCACCCTTGGAGCGTCAATCCAGTACATGAAGACTGAAAGCTGTTGAAGCTGAACAGAAAATTTCAAAAGACAGTTTATGATTAAGGTGGTTAACTATTTGGCAACACTTCCAAATTTCCACTTGCTAACTTATTGTAGCTCCTACAGCTGGCTTGTAGGAGCTACAAGTGCTCTGCCAATGCATTGCTCCTTTCTCAAACACTTAAGAACTGATTTAACTTAAAATAGCATCTCAGGTCTACGTAAGTACAGGGCATTGTCTATGCCTTCCACATAGGCAGGCTCTTTAGTCTGGTAAGCATATCAACATAGGAGCAATGTTCATGCCATGGTTGTGTGGAGGCACCCTCATACTAACGATCAGTTCTGCAAGAAGTCACATAAAGCACACTGAAAGTCAAACTTCATCTACAATTACATACCTTTTTGGAAGCTTCAGGGTGCAAAACTTGCCTAATGTGCAACTGTCCATCAGTACAGAAACAGAAGGAAGTACCTACACCAATGTTCAGCTCATTGCTCACCGACTGATTAAACTGAAAGCAGGAACAACAAAAGACATACACACACATGAGATTAAAGTGGCTGTGCCAGGCAGTGTCATCAGCTGGTAACTTGTTATTCCTGGCCAGGAGAAACACGGAGTTGGAATTTCTTTTCATATGAGCCTAGTCCTTCACTTCTGTAGATTGTTTCTTACTAGTTAAGCACGTGATAACTTTCATGATAATTATCTTCACAAGAAAAGTGCCCTTTTTCTCCCCTTTAATGAGATGTGGCCACACATAGCCCACAAGTTCCTTTTCCAGGAGCAATTGCAAGACCACTGCAAGGAGACATAAGGCTGAATGCAGAGAGCTGAGGGACTGCTGGGGCAGAAGAACCTTTCAGACAGGACATTCATGCATGTTGGAAGAGTTTGGCTTTCAGCCCTACCCTCAATTAGAATTACACACATCTCCCTGTTTACCTAAGAGGCTTCACTACTGTCTCCTTCCCAGGACTGATGAGCCACCACAAGCCCTAACAGGACCTGTCACCACCCAGCCTTTTCAGCGGGCACCTAAACTTGGCTCCTTCCAACACTGATTGGGGTTCACCCTCAGCTGAGTCTCAGAGTCTAAAATGGCAGGAGATCAGGTTAGGGAGATACCTGACTCTGACTTTCCTCTCTTGGAGTTCAGTCTCTCCAAAGCTGAACGAGCTAAGGGCAAAGGAGAAATCCTCACAAAGCTCAACAGATCAGGCTGCACGGCCCAGACACGTCTGTGCTGCCCCTGCTCCACTGCCACAATGGCAGTGGTGGGAGGGAACTAATGGACAACAACAGTCCTCTATCCCGTTGGGGAGCCCCTAAGGCAGACCTGCACCCATCAGCCAGCTAGAGGGTATCACCTGTCTCAGTGCCTGCTCCAGCGGTGGAGCCAGTACCAGGCTCTCCACATCGACCTGGGTGATCTCCTGGCACTCAGCAGTCAGCTCTGGGTGGTCAGGCCGGACCAGCACGTCATGCAGGTGCCCCAGCTCCAGAGAAAGCAGAGGAGAGGTGAGTCAGCTCCACAGGATGGAGGTTCCCACCTGCAGCACCAGCCCCTACCCTCCACCTTGACCTGCTCCAGCCTAAAGTACCCATCACCAGCCCAGCGCTGGAGCTGCCCTGCCTGTACCCAGCACAGCACAGACCAAAGAGAGCAGCAGGTCGGGGTTCTTCCCCCTCGAGGAAAAATACCTCCTTACTCCTCAGGTCGACCACTTTCCACAGGAGCTGGAGAAGCTCTCGCTCATCCGAGCCCATCCTTGCCCCGTTGGTGCCCGCCGTAGTCACGAAGAGGATCACCAGGTAGTCGGGAGATGCCGTCATGGTGCCAGTGGACAGGATAAAGGAGAGGAAGGGAAGGAGGTAAAAAGGGAAAGAAAGAAGGTGGGGGGGAGGGGGAAAGAGGAGACAGAAACTTTTCCCGGGCGAGGCGCTTCCAAGCGAGTCCCGAGCGGCAGCGCGCCCACCTGCAGCCTCGCTCCCCCAGGACCGGCGCGGCGGAGGCGCCCGGCCGCCCCTTCCCCGCCCCCTCTTTTCCGCGGGGCGGGCGGCGGCCGCTCCCACGCCGGCTGCGCCCCGGGGAGGCGCGCAATGGCCGCGGCCCTACCTGCCCACCCCCCGCCCCACGTGGTGCAGGTAGCACACACCTGGCGCCGCCCGCCCATTGGCCCCGCCGGGCGGGGACGTGGCAACGCGCGGCGGCGCGGGGGGGCGGCTGGCCGAGTGGGGGGCGCGTTGCGGGTGAGACGCCCGGTGGCGGGCCGGGGCGCGGGTGGGACCGGGCCGGGGGACAGACCAGTCGTCCCCGCGCCGCGCGCCCCTGGGAAGGTGCGGATCCGCACGGACGGGGCGGCGGAGGTGAGCGGGGCCGGGAGGGGCCGCCTGTTCCTGCCGGGACATGTCCAGGGCGATGAAGGCAGCCCGGCCCCATGTCCGCGGGCCAGCCCGCTGCCCCGTCCGCCGGGGCGGGACGGGACGGGAGGGCAGACACACCGCCTGCAGCCGCCCCGGCGAGTGCCCGGCCGCATCGCGGGGACTGGACCGTGCAGGGCCGGGAAGCACCGTGGGCAAGCCCGGGCGAGCGAGCCTCTTCCTCTGCCGTGCTGAAGGCAGCGGGACGGCAGCTCCTTGGCTGTCGCACCCTTCCCTCAGTGAACTGCGATGATGTGTGTCCTGGGACAACCACTTATCTTCTGGTAATCATCGTTTCCCTGAGAAATTGATGTTCTAAATGCACGTCGTTCAAACCTGGTTATTTTTTTTTTTCATGACAAACAACGGAAATTCGATCGCTGAATGTAGACCAACAAGTGACATTAACTTTCCCCAAGGAGATTCTGTACCACACCGGGTTCTTTTAAGACCTCAGTTGTGTATTTCCGACTTAATAATGGTGATGCAGCTTCTCTAATTTTTTCTTGAGATGACTGTGCACTCGAGGCTTTTCATCACCACTCCTCCTTTCGCTAGTGCAGGCTCACAGCTTGTGCCATCTTTTATTAATGCACACATGTTTGAGGGTCTGGCAGGAAGGGAGAGAATGGGTTTCACAGGTGCTGGGGATCCCATCTTCCAACTTTCAGATGCACTAAGACACACGTGGAGCAGAGCACTGGCCTCTGTGTCCTCAGCAAGGGTTGCAGCTGGCCTGTACTTGCCATCTGAGGAACAGCTTGGTCCTCATACAAGGAATTTGCTTTGTGATCTTTCCTTGGCCTAGCCCGGAGGGATTTGATGGTACAGAGAATTTCTTTGCAGGGTCTTAGGTCTTAGTTTAGTTTGACTTCTTAAAAAACCTTTATACTTCAGTTAAAAAGTCCAGAAGTACGTCTTTGAAGTGACTTCATGCTGGAGCATTCCAGATAACTGTCTCTTGCTTGCTTGGCTGGTCATCGCTCAGTGGAACTTAATCATCCATTTTAGGTGGTTTCCTTCCCAACACCTGCTTGGCTTTTGAGATGCAACCCTTGTCTTTGTGAGCAATTTGTTGTGTTCTGGCTCATGTGTTTATTTTCTTCTTCTTCTCTCTTATGCCTTATTGTCTCATCCTACCTTGTCTCTTTCCATCTGGGAGCATCAGACAGACTCCCCAGCTTATTGCTACAGCAGGCTGCCATTATCCCTTTCATGGGTTAAGCTGTACTCTGAAAGTATTTTTAATTCCCATTATGTCTCTGGGTTCTTCATTAACCCCTTTTTTATTTATTTTGTTTGGAAGCCACTTGCTACTAATTGTTACTGTAGCACCATTGCCTTTTTATTTTTTCTCTTTCTTGGGTAGCACATTCCCTAAAATGCCTGTTTTCCAGTCACCATTCCCTTTCCACCCACTTTATTTCATGCCTGCAGTATCTGGTTTGACAACATGCACCAGTTGTTCAGGTTCCTTTGTTGTGTTGCCCATGTTCCTGGCGTTTGTGTCCTCCCATTACAGCTGCCCTGGTTGGTCTCTGTGCTTCTCAGGCCTATTTAAGTATAGTCTTTGCAACAAAGCATCACTTTCCAGATGACATCGGTGTTTTTACCTACAGGAATGTACTAAGGTGCTTTGGGCACGACAACCTCTCATGGCTCCCCCCAGCACTCTTCTCTGATATCCCTTCTCTTTTCTGTCTGCTGTCTGTCTAATATCCAGCCCCTTTGCTCATCTTGTTGTAACATTTCTCTGTCCTTTTAAAATTAGTCTCAGTTTCCAACCATGCATCCTTTTGTGCCATTTTCCTTTACGGAACATTTCTGAAACTACTCACACCTTTTTTTCTGCCAAGGAGCTGGTCTCACACCAACCTCCGAGCATGGTAAGAAACCTGCATGCTGCCTTATTTATTTCCCCCCTCTTCCCAAAGGTTCCTCCTCTCACCCATCAGCCCCCTTACTCCCAGTTTATTTTGAACAAATCTGTGACTTTGCATGCATCCAGGTTTTCCCTGCAAGTTCTATGTCTTCCACCCTACTTTATTCCTCTATAGGAGGGTCTTCAGTTCACCCCGATATCACCTTCAACTCATTATCCTTTCCTGTGTGGACTTTTAATCTGTGCCAGGTCTCCTGCATGTATTACTCTTCCCCATCAGTGTTCATATTTCCTTTCAGAATATCAACTTTTTACAGCTGGGAGAATCATCTGAGCTGTACTCTTTTGCTGGAATGTGTTAATGGTTACCACCAACTGGATTTTTTTTTAATCTAAGATAATTGCTGCTGCTAACCACATTCTGTTTTCTCCACTTTCATCAGTCAATAAATAACTCTCTGCTGATACCCAAATTGTTCTCTGAGATCATGCAGCTGGGTGTGACATTCAAACACTGCAACTTTACCTTGCAGCAAAGATATGCCACTGACTTGTAAGCCCAACCATGTGCAGAAATCCATGACATTGCACTCAGAGCATCTGAATTTAATCCTGCAAAGCTTATTCTTCTAACTTCCAGCGCTGTAGCTGTTACCAGCAGTGAAGGAGCTGCTGCAGATAAAAATGCAAAGCTGGAGCTCCCTTGTCAGTTACTGAAGCTACTCATGCTAGCTGACCTGGTTGCAATACTGTTCCAGGCTGCCCCAGGAGAAAAGCCATCTGACTGAGACTGTGCTCCTCCAGCACAATGGTACACACAACAATGCCCATCTTTGGAGGAGTCTGCAAAGCTGCTCTCATGTATAAATCTCCAAAGAGGCCGTAAACATAAACAAAATAAGGCATGGTAAGTGTCACTAGTAGCCGTAAGGCATTGTGCTACTTTGGTCAAATATATATATCTAAGTTTTCTAGTTGTCCATGTAAAAAAATTGTATTTAACTTGAGGTTATGGTAAGAATGAGAGCAGACAAATCTGCCAGCATGGCCATGGAGGCCCCTTGATTCCGAAATGCTTCTGTGAAGGGATTTGCGGTATTTTAACTACATCTGTTGAAATACTCTGAGGAGGCAGTACCATGTTTTCACAGGATTCAGAGGTGATTCCAGACAATGAACCTCCCTGCCCTGCTACAAAACACCTCTTCAGGTGTGCCAATAAAACTGGTTGTGGAACTGCGCGTTGTGGCCCAGCTCTCCCAACACACGGTGTGAGGACAGGAACTTCCTGAAGTAGTTTCAGCACTGGAAATGGATGTACCAAGTCACAGCCTTGTTTAAACTGATGTAACATTTTTGTGTAAGGTCCAACCTAGAGGACTGCCATTCCTGGCACAAACAAAGCTCTGGAGTGCTGAGAGAACAGTGAGTTTAGCTACCCTAACAAAAAAGTAACTTGGTAATTCCTGGTGTGCACACAAGCCAGCCTATTTCATTAAGCTGTTCCAGAAACAAGATGCAGATAGTAAGGTATAATTATCACTGCTTAGGGAAGCGCAGGTATGTGGCTGAGGCTCCAGTCGCCAGTTCAGAGGTGTTACACGTTCTTTTCTAGACTTTGTCTAAAGGCACAAGGCAGTTTTGCTGTTACAGATGTAGAGCTTGTACACAAAACTTGTGTAATCACATAGAGCTTGTGTAAGATCAGTTCCACATGGTTCTCATGTTCACGGTCTGACTTTGGCTTTGTGGTGTCTGTCTCTGGTGCACATACAACTCAGCTGCTGTTGCAGAAGGGCATTTGATGCTAAACATCAGAAGCTTTGGAAAGTTATATTTAAGAGAAGTAACAATTTCTTATATCTGGAAAGGGTTCATTTTAAATACAGAAAGGCTGCAAAGGAATTTTCTAAAGCAGGAGCGAGTTTAATCAGTGTTAGGCAGGAGCTAGATCTTGTGAAATGGAAGCGCACACCGGGCAGGCTCTCTAGAGAGATGTCCGCGCCGAGGGCAGCAGCCCCCGCTTCCAAACTCAGCCTGCAGGCACCGGCGCCGCTGCTGCCGGCGAGCAGGCATCGCTGAGGGAAAGCCCGCCCCGCCTTCCCGCTCTCCTGCCCTGAGCCTTTGCTCTGGTCCAGCAGAGCCGCCAGCGCCGGGACGCGGGCAGCACATCTGGATCCTCGCCCACCGTGACTCCAGCGCTCGACACGGCCGCCCCTCTCGGCGCTGAGGGCAGCAAGTCCCGCCTTGCCCGTGCTGCCTCCGCCGCCCCGCCCCGCCCCGCCCCGCCCCGGCAGGGCCGCTCCGCCCGCGCCCCGCGGCGGCCCGGAAGCGCTCGCGCAGCCTCCCGGAAGCCCTTCCCCCTCGGCCGCGCCAAGATGGCGGTGGACACCGCAACCGAGCTGCTGTTTTTAGACACGTTTAAGCACCAGAGCGCGGAGGTAATGCAATGCGGAGGAGGTGTGGAGGTCTTTGCTCTCCTCCTCTCCCTCCTTCCTGGCTGCTCTTGGGAGCCTCCTGCCTTCGCCGAGGCTTCCGCGGGCGGCGAGGCACGGAGCACCACTGGGGAGAGCGGGTCTGGAGTAGGCCTCGGCGGTGGCCCTCTCCTCAGCGGCAGGCCGGGCGGGAGGGAGCGGCCTCTGGCCGGGTGCTCGCCGAGGGGTCATCTCTGCCTCCTCCCCACGTTACCCCCGGCGCCTTGTTCGGGCTGTGGCCCAATGTACTGCTGTTCGGGCGGCCCTGGGCCGCGCTGGCAGGGGGCTAAGGGTGGGTACGGCGGTGGGGAAGGAGCGAGGATTTAGAGGTCAGACGAAGGAGGGGCTAGCGGGAAACAAAGAAAATAAAACCGATTCGAGAAGCCTATAAAAAAGGAAGTCAAAGAGAGAACCATCCCTGATTGCTTTAGAGATACACAATGCTTTTCTGTAGCTAAGAAGTAAAAGGGGTTTGTGTATGTGACATATGCACGTATACAGATATGATACGTAGATGTATGCGTAGATGAAGCCTAGGTGCTTCGGGAACAAAAAGTTTGCAAATGCAAAGGCTATTTGGATTCTGAGCATCCCTTAAGCTGTATGTGGTGCGGTAGGATGGTCTAATCTGTTGTGCTGTTCAGGGAGGATAAACGGGACCATTAGGAGGAACATGGAACCTGTGATGTAATGTGAGAAAGATGTGATAGAATAGTAGAATATCTCAACTACCCTCATGGATAGGCATAAAGGAAAGAAAAGAAACTATTTTGAGCTGATACTGAAATTAAAAACAAATGAGTGTGTCTTCCAGAGATCTTTCTAGCTGCCAGAATCAGGGAGACCCTAATGTGTTTTTAATTCTATCATTTAAAACAATATTGGAAAGGAAGCACTGCTCCCTTGGGTATGAAACGCTCGCTGCTCCTGTGCCCCTCCAGGACACTGTATTCTCTTATTGAACGTTTTTAATTGTGTATTATGTCTTTTGGCACTTCCATTCTTACTGGTGACATTTACAAAATGATTCGGGTTTGGGATTTTTATTAAAGAAAACCCCACTGCTATTTTAGATGTTGCAGAAAAGCCTTTAATGCTAATTCTTCAACTAAATGGATCGTGAGTCATCCCATGGAACTTGCAGCTCTTGAAAAGTGCTGCTGTGTTTTCTAATGAAATTATCTGTTTGGCTTAGCTATACTGTTTAATTTCTGTTGAGCATTTCTGATATAGCTATTTTTTAATGTTTTTTGGGGGAGAGTGGATTTGATTCACTTGCTCTCCTGGTGGTATTGATTTGTGGTTCTCAAGGCATAGTCCTGGATCATTTAAGCAGGAATTGGCCTGTCTGTGGGCAGTGCTGCTGTGGAGGCTGCCCCTCCTCCAGAAATCTGAATCTCCCCAGTGAGTCATACAGCTTTCACAAAGGCCAAGCAAAGAGCTCCCACAGCCCTCTCCTCTCAGGCTGCAGTCACCCTGTTCCTAAAGCTGTGTTTCCTGTCCTAGAGGGATTCCTTTGGTCTGCCATCTTACTTGTAATACATTGGCCCCGAGGTCAAGATGTTGTATTTGTGTGCTAAAGGGTGCATAGATTTCTTATTAAGTGTGTCCTCAAAAGCACATATTGTTTTTAAAACTTTACTTATGACTATATTAGCTTTCTAAATCCCTTAGTGCTTTATTGCCTTATGCTAGTAATTTTTGGCTGGTGCAAGGAAGTCTTCTGTTCAATATACTCTTTATATGCTTGCAGTTGGACATACAGTTGATGTATGCTGACTGTTTTGTGTTTATGTGCTAGAGATGATGTATAAACATAGTAAGACCTAGTGTAGTGAGTCTACTGAGAGAAGACTTTCATCATTAATTTGGTGGCTGCTACATGGGAAGTCACTTTGCCTTTATGATTATTTTGCTCAGACATCTGTTATGAGTGCTGAAGCATAACATTTCTCTATGCTTGCTATTTCTGTGTTGTGAACAGAACTGGGATTTGCAAAATATGAGAAAAGAGCATCTTAAGGAACTTTGGACAGATGCATCAAAGCATTTATAGTATTGGTATAATTTATAATACTATGTTTGAAATATAACATTTGCCAGTGTTTAAAATGAAATCACACATTTTTGTGAGATTTAAGCTTGATTTGTTTATTTAAAGGGCACAGTATACTTATTTTTTCTTTAATAATTTTTGTTCCAGTTTTTGCCCTGACTAACATATCTTCTGTTAGAGAAAAACTTGTTGCTGTTTAAATATTCTTGCATATAAAGGGAACTAATGATGTAACTAAACCAGTTAACACTTTCTGTGGAAAAGGGTTAAATATATAACAAGTGACAGAAGAGAAAAAAATATTTTAGTTCAACAGTGTCTAACATTTTGCATAATTAATTTAGTAATTATTAGGATTGCAACCTTAATTTGCTTAATGAAGAATATGAATGCATTATGTTGTTTCTATGTTACATTTCTTAGACTTTCTTTATTCTTTGTTTTGTAGCAAAGTACCAATATAGATGTGGTTCGTTTTCCATGTGTGGTTTACATCAACGAAGTACGAGTCATTCCTCCAGGAGTGAGAGCGCACACAAGTTTGCCTGACAATAGGGCTTATGGGTAAGTGAAAGACGTCAGGTGTCTGGATCAGGAACACCTTTCTGTTACTTTTTCTTGAGCTTGTGTATCTCAATAGAACCTCTAGTGTAAGAATGTAGAATGCATTTATGTGTCTGCTGTGCTTTTAATTATTTTGGGAATGATTTAAACAGTGTAATTTCTCCTTTCTTTTTTGTTTTTTCCCCTTGTTAGTCTTACTTACTCTGATAAGAAGCTGTAAGAGTTTAATTTTTACTCTTGCTCTTTTTCCAGAGAGACGTCCCCACATACTTTTCAACTGGATTTGTTTTTCAACAATGTCAGCAAGCCAAGTGCCCCTGTTTTTGATAGACTGGGGAGGTAAGTGCTTACAAAATGGATGTGTGACTTCGTTACCTACTTTTCCTTCCTAAAATTTTTTAGTACAATACACACAATAGGAAATCTGTATCTCCTCTGATTTTCGTGTTTAGTCTGACTTTTGGTAGGTTGTCTTCTTTCCCTTTTGTCTGTATGGGAGGACAAGTTCATGCTTATAAGAATAAAAGATCCTGTTACTTTTTAAACTTTCATTAATATGTATTTTTCATATATATTGATGAAAGATATTTTGTAGAAAGAAGTGATGTTGCACTCTTGTTTTAAGAGCATGTATTTGTGCAGTGTGTTATTGCCTGCTTATGTTTAGTACTGCTGTGTTTCATTTCTGTAAACATGCTTTATATTAATGGAAAAATAACTGTATTTTATTTTACAGCCTTGAATACGATGAAAACACTTCAATTATTTTCAGACCCAATGTAAAGGTAATGCAAAGGAATTTAAACCTCCTTATCTGCAAGTCTGTTGTTTAGCAGTAAATGTGGTGGTTTGTGCTGTGTTAGCTCTGTGCAAAGCTTTTCTTGTTTAAGATCTTCTTGTAAAGCCTACTTGTAGTTCAGATGCTCATTACTTTAGAGTCTACCTCTGTAATGGTATGAGTTGTACAAGATTTGCTGACGGTTCCCATGGGGAACAGAGCTACTTATAAGCAAAGGTAAGTCAGTATGTGGAGGCTGCAGGCTATACACTGAGCACACTGTTTTCAGTTCTGTTGAGGTTGATTTCATTCAGATCAATGTTTGTGTGACCCACTGTAGTGTGTTTTTTTAATTAACAGGCTGTACTGGATTCGGCAATATATTGCAGGGAATTGAATGCTTTTAGAGGAGGATAATAATCCTTATTATTATAAATAATAAATACATTAAAATTGTAAAATTAAATGTAAAATGTAAAAATGTAAAAAATACATTATTTATGGTAATGATTGATATATTTAAAGCTTTTTGTTTTAAAATGAGAGGTAAAGAGATACTTCAGTGTTCATTTCTCCCTTCTTGCTTTTCTGCAGATACTGATACAGTGATACTGAAATAGAATAACTTTGCTGAAGTTATATAGTTCCTTAAGTGCTTGTTCTTTTTTAAAAAAAAACAACAGGTCAACACAGATGGATTGGTTCTAAGAGGGTGGTACAACTGTCTGACTTTGGCAATATATGGCTCAGTTGACAGAGTAATAAGTCATGAGAGAGAGTCACCTCCTCCACCCCCACCTCCCCCACCACCTCCCCAGCAACAGCCTGGTTTGAAAAGAAACCCGAAACATGGTAAGCTTTGGGAGGAGTCATAGACTGATTTTTAAAAAATCATCATAGTGTCCCTTCTGGAAAAAAACCAATTATTTCACATTTTTTAGTTCAGTGACTTTGTTTTTTTTAGCTTTTTGTCTTTAGTTTTGTATTTTCTTTATGATTTATAATGCATGGTTTTAAGTAGATTCTTCTTAATTGCTTTTCTGAGAGTGAGGTATTTGATCCATTGTTAATTACTTACAGTGGGTTTAATTTCTGTGAACTCATTAAGATGGAAATATTAAAAAAAAGTGGTTAGGATAGAACTAAAATCATAACAAGAAAATATCAGAGTCATAATTAACTTTCCTGTTGTCACTCTCCTGATTTTGGTTGGGATAGAGTTAAATTTCTTCCTAGTGGCTGGTTCTGTGCTGTGTTTAGGATTTAGTGTGAGAATAATGTTGATATCACACTGATGGTTTAGTTGTTGCTAAGTAGTGCTTGTCTTAAGTCAAGGACTTTTCAGTTTCCCATGCTCTGCCAGTGAGCAGATGCAAAAGGAGCTGAGGGAGCATGGCCAGGGCAGCTGACCCAAACTAGCCAAAGGGATACTTTGTTCTATAGGACATCATTCCCAGTATATAAACTGGAGGGAATTGGCAGGAAGGGGGGTCAATCTCTGCTTAGGCATTGATTAGTAGGTGGTGAACATTTGCATTATGCTTCATTTGTCTGTCTTGGGTTTTATTTATCTCTCTTTTTGTTATATTCCTCTTCATTAATATTGTTTCAGTTATTAAACTGTTCTTATCTCAGCCCATGAGTTTTACTATTTCTTTTCAATTCTCCTCTCCATTCTGCTAGGAGGGGAGAGGTGAGCAAGTGGCTGTGTGGTGCTTAGTTGCTGTCTGGGGTTAAACCATGGCAGTCTCTTGTATGGGAAGTACATTACAGAAGAGTGTTTGCTTTGCAAAAATTTTTGAATGAGTGTGAATAGAATCTTATGATCAAGCTTCTGCTTCAATTTTAGTTTAAGATTTAAAATTGGAACTGTCTTGTTTAAGTTATTTAGCTATTTGGCTGCAAAATACTCTCTGTAGTATAAAACAGTTGTGAACTGTAAAAACCAGTTGATTGAGATGTAAACTTTTTTAAAGAAAATAACTCTGATATTATTGGTAGAGGTAATGTAAAAGCCAAAAACTGTCATTTGCCCATGTCAATTTTTAAACAATATTACCTAGAAAAACCATCAATAGTGTTAATAAGCTTGCTTACTGAAGTAGCTCCTATTTACATCAAAAGTGATATCAAAAACTGCCTCACATACTGCAGGTACAGAATGCAGATCTCAGCTGGGAAATTAAGGTGTTCCCTAGTCAAAAGCAGCACAGAAGACCTCAAATTTCCTGTTGGTCTTCCTGTGATTCCATTTAATGCACGTTTTTGTTTCCACAATCAATACAGTTGATGGAGAGAAGGAAGACCAGTTCAATGGCAGCCCTCCAAGACCACAACCTCGAGGACCAAGGACCCCTCCAGGACCTCCTCCTCCTGATGATGATGAGGATGAACCTATGCCAGTGTCAGGTAGAAAAGCTCTGTTTTATCTGCTGCACATCCCTGCTTAGTGGAGGCAGAATTCCGTGTTCTTGCCCAGCGTGAGCTTTTCTCTCTGCTTTTAATCTTGATGGAAAGATTCGGCTTTAGGGAAGAGATTTCTGTTGACTAAGTTAAATGATATCAAGTTAAAAGTTAGTAGATTTGAGAATGTCAGCTGTTGATAAATACACTGCTTGAACATGTTGCTCATATTTTGTATGAGATGTTCTGTTGACTCTGGTATTTGTTGCAGTTTCTCTCCATCTGCAGCATCTGACAAGTTCTCTGGTATCTGTATGGGTTTAAAGTGCCAAGAACTCTTTACATGTTTTTTTGTAGTCTTATGGAATTGATTGTTGCTTGTGATCAGGCAAATCACCTGAAGTTTTTCTTTAAGATGCTTTGTTTTTTAACTCCACTATATGTAATGAAAAATTCTAAAACATATTATTGAGCATTGGTTTTCAGAGCAGTACTCTTATTTCTTAAACTTTATATATATTTTTAGTGGTTGGGGAAAAAGAGGATGATGTGGACCATAGGGAGGATTACTTTGAGCCCATTTCTCCCGATCGAACATCCGTTCATCAAGAAAGCCAGTATTCTGATGATGGGGAAGTAGAAGAAGATCAACCAGAAGAAGATGATGAAGATGATGTGGATGTTGAGGAGGAAGAAGATGAGGATGATGACGATGATGAGCATACGGTAGAGAGTATTGCTGATGAGGAAGAGGAAGAGGAGGAGGAAGATGAAGATGAAGAAGAGGGTGAAGAGGAGGAAGAAGGTGAAGGTAAATGAAGTTGTAAGAAGTTAAAAAATCAGGCTAATGAAATTTTGATGGCACTATCATTATGATGACTGGGAAAACTGGATCTTCTTCCCTTGGTCACTGCAGCATTGCTTGCCTTACTTACAGTTTATAGTTCTGACATCTCTCAAGAACAGTCTTTTGCTGCAGATTATTTATTCTTTTATTCTGAATCTTCTGTTACTTTCTGTAGGTAGAGCAAATAGCTTTTATAGGTGAGAGTGAACATTGAATTTTGGTATCTGTTTTGTTTAGAAATGTAGGAAAGTAGTGAATGAAATTATTTCTTAATTAAAAATCAAAGTCATTTATGTAATAATGTCGGTAGTCATCTTCTTGTATTACTTGAAGCTTCTGCGCATGCCTATGCAAAATTTGAGGATATAAGTTTTATTTTAAATGCAATCACAGTAAGAAAATTGGACAATATTCTTGTAGTAACTTGTACCCTTGTTAAACTTTTGCTTAGTGTATGATTATTCTCTATCCAGCAATATTTATATTAAATAAATGACTACTTTTTAATTTTGAGATGAATTTCAGTGGTAATGGACAGGTTTATCCATAAATGATTTTATTTCGTATCTGAATATGTTACTTTCTTTTTAGGAGATGATGGATATGAACAAATTTCAAGTGATGAAGATGGAATTGCTGATCTGGAACGTGAAACTTTTAAGTATCCAAGTTTTGATATTGAATATACTCCTGAGGATCTGGCATCTGTGCCTCCTGTGACATATGAACCTTTTGAAAGGGAGCTTGGACCTCTTTTATACTTCAGCTGCCCTTTCAAGACTGTATTTGAAAATGAAGTTAGTAAGATAAAGGACCAAGACCCAGAAAAAGAAAATTCAGGAGCAGTGGAAGCTTCAGTTAAATTAACTGAACTGTTGGAGTTATATCATGAGGAAAGGGGTGCAAAGTGGGTCACTGCATTAGAAGAAGTTCCAAGTTTAATAGTAAAAGGACTGAGCTACCTGCAAGTGAAAGACACAAAGCAAGACTACATTACCCAGCTAGTAGACTGGACCCTGCAAGCTTTAAACCTTCAGGTAGCTCTCAAACAGCCCATTGCTTTGAATGTCCGACAGCTCAAAGCAGGGACGAAGTTGGTATCATCGTTAGGAGAATGTGGAACTCAGGGAATAACAGCACTCTTGCAGGCAGGAGTTATTAATGTGTTATTTGAACTGTTGTTTGCAGATCATGTGTCATCCTCCCTTAAACTTAATGCTTTTAAAGCTTTGGATAGCGTTATTAGTATGACCGAGGGAATGGAAATGTTTCTAAGAGGCGGTGTGGATGTACATGAAAAAAGTGGTTATCAGAAACTCCTGGAACTCATCCTGTTAGATCAGACTGTGAGAGTGGTTACTGCTGGTTCTGCAATTCTCCAGAAGTGTCACTTCTATGAGATTCTGTCAGATATCAAAAAGGTGGTTGATCAGTTAGCAGAGAATACTCCTTCTCTTCCTAATCACACGGAGCCAGAACAGGACCAGGACCTGGCAGGTCTTGACAGAACCAACCAAGAATATGAGAATGATGTGGAGACTCCTATGGACATGGATCATCTTCTTGAATCTTCCAATATAAGTGAAGGAGAGATGGAAAAACTTGTTAGTCTTCTTGAAGAAATCTTCCATTTGATGGAAACTGCCCCTCATACGATGATTCAGCCACCTGTGAAATCTTTCCCAACCATGGCACGGATTACAGGCCCTCCAGAAAGGGAAGATCCTTACCCTGTCCTGTTTAGGTATGGTAATTCCAAGTTCACCCTCTGGAATGTGTTTCCTCCAGCTCCATATTGATGTTTTTTAAGCATGACACGGCTGAATAGCACTTTTCTAGATGTTTCACTTTGTACTTTACTGGAAGATTTTGAATTGTGTTTGTAAAGTCTGAGAAAGCTTGCTAGGTAATGAACCTGTTGTTTTGTTGGCTTTCAATCAACCTAGCATGCATATAGCAAGAAGTTAGCTTCTTGTTATTCCTGGTACTGTGCCAGCACTTTAGTTATGTTCTTAGATCCTGGACAGTTGTGCTAGGTGCTGTTCAAGTGTATATTTGAAAATTGTTATAGATCTAGAGTGTTTTTCCCTTTGTCATCTTAGAACGTGTTTGTCTTGGATCAAACAGGTCTGGAATCCCTCTGTATGCCAAGATAGCAAAATGTAAGCCAGCCGTGGTTAGAAGTCGTGCAGTTGTGTCTGCATAGCTCACCATTTAACTGTTCACTGGCAGAGGCCTGCCTGCCTTAAGCCATTGAAAGATTCCCACGAGTTATTCCTCTGTAACAAGTTTCTGTCTAGAAAGTGTTTAACTTAATGCCAGCAGATTTATTTGATAGCGTGGGAGGTATGGCTGAATGTAAATATCTACATGCAAAGAGTTTTCAGATCACCTGTATGCTTTAATGATCGATTTCTTAGCACGTTTAATGCAGGATTGATGATGATTCAGATACAACACATTTAATAAAATATAAAGTGTTATTTTATTTGTGGATAAGGTGAGGTTTGAGGTTTTGGGGGGTTTTTTTTGAGAATAGAGCTTTATGTTTGGGGATTTATTTCGTGTACATATTGCAACATTGTGTTTTGTCAGTTTGAAATTTTGTACAACTTTATGATTTCTCATAGTGCACACAGCAGTAAGTACTGAAGCTAAGAGGCAAATAATTTTATCTAGTGTTCTGCAGTGTTGACATATGATTGCACTATTACTGATAGCTTTCCTGTTTGGATTATTTTCAGATACCTTCATAGTCACCATTTCTTGGAATGCATTACTTTGCTACTATCCATCCCAGTGACAGGCGCACATCCAGGTGTGCTTCAGGCCATCCGAGACATCTTGCGCTTCCTGGCGCAGTCACAGAAGGGGCTACTCTTCTTTATTTCTGAGTACGAAGCAACGAACTTGCTGATTAGAGCCCTTTGTCAGTTTTCTGATCCGGACCAAGAGGAGGGTCTGCAGTCAGATGGTGCCAGCGAGGATACTTTTGCCCTCTGGCTCCTGCATTCAACACAGACATTGCAGTGCATTTCAGAATTATTCTGCCACTTTCAACGGTGCACAGCCAGTGAGGAGACCGACCATTCAGATCTGCTGGGAACACTTCACAACCTTTACTTGATTACATTTAACCCTGTGGGAAGATCTGCTGTGGCTCACGTGTTCAGTCTGGAGAAAAATCTCCAAAGTCTAATTACTTTAATGGAGTACTATTCCAAAGAAGCTTTAGGGTAATTACACCTTTATTTACACCCTTGGATTTTCTACCTTTTAAACGTATATGTCTTTTATAAAGAATTCAGTAAATCTAGAATATTATTTTCTTTGAGGTAATGATGTTTTTGTTTAAAAAACAAAACAAAGCAACTTTTAAAAGTAGAGAAACATAATAGAAGATCAGGCTTGTAATTTGTAATAAAGTGTATAATACCTGGAATCTGCGCAGGCCATCCACAAAGAGGCAGCAGTACAGTCAGACTTTTGTCTAATTGCAAAAATCAATAAATAGGCAAGTTTCATTCAGCTACAAAGTTAGACTGTGAAACAAGCAGAGATTTGACAGGGAAACTAGATGCTTGCACATTTCTCTGGGGTGGGAATCTCACAGTTCTAAGTTTTTGTAAATTAAAAATAGCCATAGTTTTCTCTGGACAGGCAGTTTGCCTGCTTTAGGTAGCAATGCTTTTAAAACAAGATTTGTAGAACAGTTGATGGGAAAAGATTTGTGTGCTGCTTGACTTGCTTTTAACTTTTGTGGATGCCAAATTAAATGCCATCAATGTAAAAGAAAACTTTTAACTTTTCAAAAAGCAAAGGAGAAAATTGTGGGGATTTGGTTGATAATTATATATGGAACAATCCTTGTTAAACCTTAAAGTTCCAAAGGTAGATGTTTTAGCGGTCAAAGAATGGAAATCAGATAGCCAATTGTATTGTCTGAGATCTAAAGAAGATCCTTATTGTTATTTCAGAGACTCAAAATCTAAGAAGTCAGTTGCTTATAATTATGCCTGCATCCTTGTTTTGCTGGTGGTTCAGTCTTCCAGTGATGTCCAAATGCTGGAACAGCACTCTGCGCCTTTGCTGAAGCTTTGTAAAGCAGACGAAAATAACACCAAATTGCAAGGTACAGTATGTGTCATTACATTCAAACAATGTAGTTGATATAGAAGGAACCTTTTATATGTGGGTAATTGGTGCTTCAGAGTCATCTGGTTTGGGTAATGTGTATGATGAAATTCTTTTTCCAGCTGTGTCTGATTAGTTGAGTCACGAGATAATGTGTAAGGGTTTTTTCTGTTAATGTGAGTTAAATAGGAAGTTCTTTCTAGTTAAATTATTTTTCAATTAATATTAACTGCTGTGAATTATGGATGATTACAGGAAGTTTGAAATTATTTCTGTGTTGAAAATAGGAGAGGAAATTTTAGTAAAAATGGACTAACTAGTCAGTGAGTTGACTATTTTTGTTGTTTCCTTTAGTGATTTAGCTTTATAGGGTTTTTATGTACTAATAAATAATTCTGGTACAATTTTATGGCACCTAGGCCAACTGGCATGGAATTAAATAGTCCACGTTACCCTGTTACTAAATCTTCTGATCTCCAAACTGTATCTTGGTGTTTTCCCTGGCTTGTATTAACTCAGAGGTCAGGCCCAGGTCATTTGTAAAATGCCTGCTGGGGACTATTCTGATACCTAAATTGAAACTGTGATGTCCAGAGCACTCCTTAGCAGGCTCATGTAGACATACCAAGAATTTCTTCCAAAACTTAACCTCTCTGGAATAAATAATAATTCTTCAATGTTTTAGTTGAATTCCTTCCTGTGCTGTGCAGTTGTTCCTTTTCTGCTCACCTAATCATCAGACAGTTTCATGAGAAGCAGGGCTAGTTTATTAAACCATGCCATGAAATCACTCTTAGAGTAGTTGTCAGTTCATATCCAGTAGACCTTTGACTCTTCACATTCTTTTAAATATTTTCTGGAACAATGGATTTTAAAACTTTTAAATACCTTGTCCCAAAAATTTGGGACTTGTGGGTTATTCTGATCTAAGAGAGAGATTGTTAATCTGTAAGGGCTTCCAGAGTATGTTACAGGTTCACAGAGATTGGCTCCATTTGGGCATTTCATAGGAGTTTTGTATTAGTTTGCAGTAACCTGTCATTGTACGTTAAGGGGAATGTGCTTTGATCTTTGCTCTTGCTGACTTTCTTTAGCTGACAGTGGGACCATTAGTGTCTTTTGTAAAATATGTTTAATTACAAATAATAAAGGTGCAAGATGAAGAATCACTTGACTGCTTGGGTTGACTTGAGCCAAATTTTGGCTGTGTATGTGAGGTGTCTTGACTGTTCTGAAATCTTAGTTTTTGTCCATGCTTTTTCAGCTGGCTACAGCTGCAAATATATGCCTCAGAAATGTCACACTTGGCTTTAGCACATGTTGTGTAAACTAAGTACATTTTTATTGAAAAAATTTATATGTTCATAAATGCACTGACAAGTCACCTGATTAACTCTTCTTTTTGTTTTCCTTCAGAGCTCAGCAAGTGGCTTGAACCTTTGAAAAATCTTAGATTTGAAATAAATTGTATTCCAAATCTCATTGAATATATCAAACAGGTCGGTAAAATACAAGTAGTTGTGCTCTATAAGCTTAGACCTTTTGTAGTTTGGTATTTTTTCTTAGGTATGTTACTACATATGGTATTTAAAAATATATACTATTATCCAAAATAGATGCTTTTATTGAAGCCTATGACCTAGGCCAATTCTTACTCTGTTATATTTTTTGGAACAAAAATCCAAAGTAACTATGTGATGCAAAGGTCCAACTACTTAAATCTCTTAGCTTGCCCTAAAACCACAATGCCAATATTCCTAGAATCATAGAATGGTAGTGTTGGAAGGGACCTTTAGAGATCATCTAGTCCAACCCCCCTGCAGAAGCAAGTCAACCTAGATCAGGTCACCATATTGACCCTCTTTGTTTTGCTTCAGCCTGCTTTCAAAGGTGGAGTAATTGAACTTGAATGTAGTGACTTTCAGTAACTAAATCCAGAATTTGAGGACTAAACTAGTGATATGCTTGCTGTAAAGTCCTTCTTTTTAATACAAGTTCTTTTGGGTTTTTTTTTTCTCTAAAAGAATGTTGACAGTTTGATGACCCCAGATGGAGTTGGTCTTCCTACTGCACTGCGGGTTCTTTGTCACGTTGCGTGTCCACCGCCTCTGGTAGAAGGTATAGCCGAAATATTTGTACTACCTACTTAAGCGTGTCTGAACTGTGTCACTGTGATTGCCCAGGAGATATGAGACATGTGGAAATGTTTTATCTTCTGTACAGGTCAACAGAAAGACCTTAAATGGAATCTTGCAGTTATTCAACTGTTTTCTTCTGAGGGAATGGACACTTTCATCCGGGTGCTACAGAAGCTGAACAGCATCCTTATTCAGCCATGGCGGCTCCACGTCAACATGGGCACCACACTTCACAGGGTTACTACGATTTCGATGGCCCGCTGCACGCTCACTCTCCTTAAAACAATGCTAACAGAACTCCTGAGGGGTGGAGCTTTTGAATTCAAAGACATGCGTGTTCCCTCAGCGCTTGTTTCTTTACACATGCTCCTGTGTTCCATTCCTCTCTCAGGCCGTTTAGATAGTGATGAACAAAAAATTCAGAATGACATTGTTGACATTTTGCTGACCTTTACTCAAGGTGTTAATGAAAAACTTACCATTTCGGAAGAAACTTTGGCGAACAATACTTGGTCTTTGATGCTGAAGGAAGTTCTGTCTTCAATTTTAAGAATTCCTGAAGGTTTTTTCTCTGGACTTATACTGCTTTCTGAATTGTTGCCTCTTCCCCTGCCCATGCAGACGACTCAGGTATAGCTTAGATTTATTTAGTTTCTAAGGAATTGTTACGTATGACCCTTAGACTGTTTTTGTAATTGTGGAAAAAACAGATATGTGAATTGAAGAATTAATTGAAATATCTGTAAAGCATTTGTGTTCATATAGATTCTTTGCAGATACATTTTTGGCACAAAAAAAATTGGTTGTATTTATAGCATCTTTAAAAATTGTTGTTCTTTTATTTCTTGTGAAATTATCTAGACTCTTATTTTTTAAATGATTGGCTACAAAGCATCAGAATTTAACCCTGAATGCCAAACTCTTGGAATATTAAAGCTCTCTTTTAAGTCTCTCCTTTCTTTTGACATGGGTATTAAATTTGTGATCTTTAGTAAATAAGCATAAAAGCTGTGTGACAACCTGTGCTCTGGAAGGAATACCCAATTTGCTGGAATCCTGCCCTGTCATTCAGTGACAGCAATGAAAATGACATTCCGTGTTTTTAATGAGGACAGTATTAGTACTTAGTCTTTGTTTTCACCTTGTGATAGAATTCAGATTTCATGATAAAAATTAAAAGGAAAATCCTCCCATTCTTCTGTTCCTGCAGGTAATTGAACCACATGATATCTCAGTGGCACTCAACACCAGGAAGCTGTGGAGTATGCACCTTCACGTTCAGGCCAAGCTGATCCAGGAGATAGTTCGATCTTTCTCCGGTTCGTCTTGCCAGCCTATTCAGCATATGCTGAGACGTATTTGTGTTCAGCTGTGTGACTTGGCTTCACCTACTGCTCTCCTTATCATGAGGACTGTATTGGATCTGATTGTAGAAGACCTACAAAGGTATCTTTGTTTTCTGTTGCAAAGATTTCCTTAATGAACTGTTAAATGCACCTTGGTTCTGTGCAGTAGATTTGGCAGGAAGAAAGTATTTTCAGAATTGTTACTTACCTCAGGCAGCAACTAAGCACCATACAGCCCCTCACTTGCTCCTCTCCCTCAGCCTCAGTGAGGAGAATCAGAAAAGAAAAAACCAAAACTCTTGTGTTGAGATAAGAACGATTTAATAAAATGTAAGAATCGTAGTAGTGTAAAGGAAGATAAAAAGAGAGAAAAATAAAGCCCAGGACAGACAACTGGTACACATGCAATTGCTGACCACTCACTGAGCAATGCCCAGGCAGTCAAAGAGGAGTGATCTGCCCCTCCCTGCCAACTCCCCCCAGTTTATATACTGGGAATGATGTCCAATGGTATGGAATAGCCCTTTGGCTATTCAATCAGTTTGAGTCAGCTGCCCCGGCCATGCTCCCTCCCAGCTCCTTGTGCACCTACTCACCGGCAAAACATGGGAAACTAAAAAGTCCTTGACTTAGGATAAGCACTAACTAGCAATGACCAAAACATCAGTGGCTTATCAACAGTATTCTCACACAAAATCCAAAACACAGTGTCATATCAGCTACTAGGAATAAATTTAACTGTCTCAACTGAAACCAGGACACTTATTCATTATGAACTGAACAATTTCTCAGTCCAGTGCTGTATACACTGTCCTAATAATGCTTAGCTTTTAAAGCTTTGGTAGACAGCTTCCCATTGCATATTTATGGTAAGTATTTCAGAAAGATTTTCTTCAAGCTGTCCCTACAAAGCCTTATCTTATCTGTGAAGTGCTTCTAAAGGACTTACCTGATATAAATAGCTGATATATAAGCTTACCTGATATATAAGTAGCCCAGCAAAGTTTTGCTACACTGAGATTTGCATACTGACAGGAAAATGTGTACATGTTTGTAAACTGGAGGAAGTTGAAACCTCCAAATCCAGAGGGTTTTAAAACAATGAGTACTATTCATTTAAAAGCATAATTCTCCACAAAGAACTAGGTACTGTTTATATAAAAGCATATTTATCCATATACAACTAGATGCACTACAGTGTGTGAAATGCGTAGCAGATTTGTTCATTTCTGATGCATCCAGAGGTTGTTTAGTGAAAGCTGATCAGTTTTCAAAGATGTAAATGAAACTGGAAGCTTAAGTATGTAAACTTGGATGGTTTTTTAAAAACCCCATGATTAATATGTCCTGTAATGGTTGTTTTTATAGTTCTTAGATCACTTTAAAGTAGCTTTTTCAAAGTGCATTGATATCCTTTCAGCAACACAGAAGATAAAGAAAAACAGTACACTGGACAGACGACCCGATTGCTTGCTTTATTGGATGCCCTGGCTTCACATAAAGCTTGTAAACTGGCCATTTTGCATCTTATCAATGGAACTACTAAAGGCGATGAAAAGTATGCAGAGGTTTTCCAGGAGCTCTTGGCTTTGATGCGGTCAGCTGGGGACAATGTCACTCATCAACAGTGTGCTGAATATGTAACTTCCCTTCTGCAGTCCCTCTGTGATCAGGTATTTGCTATGTTTAATGCATAATGTGAGCCAATAATTGTAGGAGACAAATGGCATCGTTTCTTAGGTGCCTGCTTTTTTCCAGAAGGAAGAGAAACAACTCCATCAACAATGTTAAAATACAAAAGTAAAAAAAAGTGTGTGGTTGGCTGCTTTGGTGAACTTTCTGTCTTGTTGCTCTTGAATGTGAATCCTTCCATTTTATGATACTTCTTCTGCATTATGTGCTCTATTCTGGTAGCTCGTTAGAGGCCAAAAACTGAACCGCACAAAGATTTGTCCCCTCAGCTGAGAGAGTTGTTGCTATTCACCTCTTAACCTTATTAAATAAATATATATCTCTTATTTATCTAACTGAAGCCTCTTAAATATATATTCCAAATATAAATCTGCATGTGATGATATGCTGTTACCATGAAACTCCACCATTAAAAACAAAAAAAACCCTAAGTTACTCGAGCAAGGTATGAAATGTTATGTGAAAGCTGATTCCTAGACTAGCCCTGGTAGTTTCTCATTAGTTGCCTGCATAGATTTGCATGTCATTATTTGCCTTCCTAGTTGCATCTATTTATTTGCTTTGGTGCTTACC
This sequence comes from Colius striatus, assembly GCF_028858725.1. Lineage (NCBI taxonomy): Eukaryota > Metazoa > Chordata > Aves > Coliiformes > Coliidae > Colius > Colius striatus. The sequence continues at coordinate 72,947,550 of NC_084762.1, read as the reverse complement.
CACTTAATGCAAAAGACATTTTGGCATTGTTGGTCAGTGGAGATTAATTGACTATTTGTGTATAAACAAGAGCTCTTTATCCAGGTGAATTCATTCTGGAAGTCAGTCTTGTTTTATATAAAATGTGGCAGGAGCAGTAGATCTTAAACTTCCTAGATGGTGTCTGCAGCCTCTAAATCTTCATAGAACCATAGAATATCTCAAGTTGGAAGGGACTCATAAGGATAATGGAGTCCAGCTCCCTGCACCTCCCAGGACTGCTTAAAACCAGACCATGTGACTGGTTGTGGCTCAGATACCACATTTCACCTTTTGAAGCATTTATGTTTCTAAAAATCAGTAATGGTTTGAAATGGTTACCAGGCTCAAATTAAAAAAGGATACTCTGGATTGGTGTTTTCTTGGTCAGTGTACTAGTATACTGAAATACCAGAATAAGAATATAAAGGGATAGTGAAAGAACCTAGTGCTTCTGGCTTAGTAATTGCTGGTATATAGATTGCATTTTTATTGTCTGTATAATAATTTTTTATAGGATATTGCACTCATTTTACCAAGTTCCTCAGAAGGCTCCGTGTCTGAATCAGAGCAGCTTTCCAACTCCTTGCCAAGCAAAGAGCTGATGCCCTTAATTTGCGACTCTCTGATGGAAACATTAACTAATTCTGAGAGCAGTTACAGTTGTCTGCTGACATGTATCCGAACAATGATGTTCCTTACCGAGCATGACTATGGCTTCTATCACTTAAAGAGGTATGGTATTTTAAGATATCTCTTAAATGTTTAAAAAAAATCTTTGCCAAGTGAAATTATTTCCTACTCATCTAGTAGGAAATACTCATCTAGGAAATGTTGAAGATAAGGCACCTGGACTTCCATTTCGCTTTAGGGCTTCAGTGTCTTATTCAGTAATTTTGATCTTCTTCCACTTGAGATTTGACCTCTGAATCATTTCTGCAGTATGCATACAGGAGCACTTTCTTTCAAGAAAACAAACATTGGTAAAAGGTCTGTACACTCCCTTTCCCCACACCATAGCTGGAGGATTGGAAAAGAGATGAAGTGCTCATATCCTTCCCTTTTGAGTCACTTGGTACTTAGAGCTCTTGTCTGGGACACTGGAGAGCTGCTTGTGTCTCCCTCTATTTTGAGGGGCTTCACTTTGCACTTCTCCAGTGTTCTGATCTCCACGCAGTTAAGGTTTTTGAAAAGAGGCTATATATTTTTTTTTAAACTACTTCTGCTGACTGCTGTTCCTTTTGAACAGAAGATATTCATGCAATGGACAGAGTTGTGTTGTTTTGATGCTTAACTCCCTGTGCTGTGTTTGTGCTTGTTTCTATCCACTGCAAGTGAGGTGCAGAGGAAGTTGTGAGATTCTCAAAGATAAAACAGTAGTACAGAAGCCCTGTCAATAAGAAGTTGTTGTAAACACTCTGCTGAACAGTGCTGCAGAACTGTGGTGCTCAGACTGCAAGAAGCTATATAACCAGCGAATGAAAAACAAATGGGTTAAAGATGCTGTTGTTTCTGTGATCTCATATGCCTGTCAGCTTCAATGCACAGCCTTGTTATTTCTGTGTTGATGATTACCTTTCCTGTTTGTTTCTGTAGTTATGCATCATGGGATGCAGTGAAATTGTTAACAGCAAACATGATCCTGCTTTATATACAAGGCCCTTGTACCAGAAAATATTTCTGTACTTCTTTTCTGCCCAAGGTGAAAATGGAATTTCATGCAGGTTTTAGAGACATTGCTTTAGTACATAACTGCTTTTTATGTGCAGTCTAGTATCTGTAGACACATTGGTGTGAACAACGGTTTAGTACAGAGAGAATACTGAACCTTCAGCTTTGTAATCAAAACTCAACTTGATAATTGCAAAATTCACCAAATGTATTTTGCATGTATGTTGTTGTCTTATGACAAGTTACAGTGGAATGGTCACAGTGTATGCACTAATTAAATGTTTTATCTCTTTTCATTATGAAAACAGCTCTCTGAGAAAACACAGCAGTGCTCTGTACACTGTATTAAAGCGAGTAATAACTAGTTTTAGCAAAGACACAGGTGAACTGGCGTCTTCTTTTTTGGATTTTATGCGACAGATCCTAAACTCTGATACTCTGGTAAGTGAATACATATGGAATATTTAGACAAAATGCAGTGTGAGACACATCCAGGAACAATTATTTCAGCAAGCAGTTGACTCTGCAGATTGGTGTGTGAGGCTTTTATATCAGTAGTGTTAGTGCCATCTTCAGGTTTCAATGAACTTTGTGAAAGCTGGGCGGAATGTATGTTTAGTAAAGAAGAGGAGATTTTCAGTAGGAAGAACAATGCATGGATTCACATTGTTTTCCTAAGTGAATAGCATGCCACTGTGTCTAGGTTTCAGATTCATGCCATCCTGTTAGAGTTGCTAGATTGATTCGTACTATCAAAGATATTGGTTGGTTCTGTGATACAGACCTCCGCTTGTATAGAAAAGGATTGCTTTCATCTTGGTGCAGCATCTAAACTTGCCTGTCAAAGTGTACTTAAGTAAAATATTTCCCATAATGTGTTTTAAAATCAACATACGTTGTTTTGCTAGATTTGCTCTAATTTGAATTTTAAGAGGTTTGCACCCAGAACTATAATGAATGTTTCTCTGTGCTTGTTTCCCACTTGTCAAATATTTCAGGGATGTTGTGGAGATGACGGAAGCCTTATGGAAGCAGATGGATCTCATCCAGGCAGAACGCTGGGTCTGACTACTGCAGAGTTAAAACATCTATTGCAGAGCAAAGAAGAAACTCCAGAAAACCTGCTGCTTGATCTGGAGAAACATGTTATGGTAAAAGAATTTAAGTAATCAAGTTGATGTTGCAGCCTTGTGTCTAGTTGGATAGTGGTGATGCAGATCTGTTAACCTAATAAGCAACAGGAACCACTGCTAAGTAATGGCTTGATGTTACTGGTGGCTGGTAACGAGTGGAATACTCATGAGTCAGTACTGGAGCTGATGTTGGATGTTTTAATCACAAACCTGGACGACGGCTACATCTTCAGCAAATTTATGGATGGTGGTAAGCTGTGGGAGTGACTAATGTAACAAACAGCAAAGCCTCGGTCCAGAGGGACCTCAGTAAACTCTTTAGGATTGATTTACCCAAGGCTGATGTGATTTGTTAGGAAACGTGCAAAGCTCTGCAGTGAGAGCAGGATGACCCCGTGCCCCAATGTGGAATGGGCTGAAAAGGGCCCAGTGGTTATGGTGAGTATTGGGTTGAACGTGGACAGCAGTATGTGGTGACTGCAGATGTTCTGAGCCAACCTGGAAGGAGCATGGTCAGCAAACTGAGGGACCTTACTGTTCTCCACAGATGCTGGGGTGCTCTCATGTGGAGTGCTGTGTTCACCTTTGACCAGCTTTGCCCTCTCCCAGTTCTAGAGAGATCTAGGGAAGCTGAAGAGGGCTCTACCAAGGTGGTCAGGGACCTAGAACATGTGCCATAGAACATGTGCTTCTTCCTCCTCTGCCAGGCTTGTTTGGCCTGGTGAAGAGGGCTAAAGAGCTATGTCAGAGCTTTTTGCAACTGTTTGGGAACTAGTAACAAAGTTGGTGGAATCCAAACCCTTTTGGTAATTCCAGGTGATAAAACAAGGGACAGTGGCCCCAGATTGTGGCTTCAGAGGTTCAGGTTGGCATTAGGGGGAAAAAAAATCCCAAGTGCAGCACTGGAACAGACTGCTCAGCGTGGTTGTGGGCTCACTGTCACTGGAGCTCTGATTTACCTGTGGGTAGACAAAGTTATGTCTCACCTGATCTGGCTTTGATAGTTGTGCTTCAAGCAGGGGAGGGCTGGACTAGAGGACATGCAAAATTCAATGCATCCAACATTTCTGTGATTCTAATTGCAAACTAGACTCTTCGCATCCAAATCTAATCCTACATAGGTGATGGCAGCTGCGCAGTAAACAGCTACTTTAGGAGAGTCCATAAAAGAGCTGCTCCACAGCCTGGTGGTCAAAGATGTCTTTCCTGACCCTGGCTGCCTGCATCTGTGGTAAAAGATTAAAAGCCACCCCTGTGCTGAGGGAGAAATGGACACTTAGGATACTAGAATGCTCTAGCAGAGAGCTTGTGAACTAAAACCTGGAGCGATGCCTTCTTTGGGACTGTACCATGCAGGTTATTGTATCAACTAGAAACAAAGAGAGTGTGTGTGTGGTGACATGGTTTGGTTTATATCATGCTGAGGAGCTCTCTGCTGCTGTTTGTGTACTCGAGTGCCTTAGTTTCACTGTTTGTGGATGGATGGACAGACTGTTTCGTGTAGTAACTCACCTCCCCTCTTTTTTTTTTAATTAACAAAAGCATATTTCTGTCTCTGAGGAGGAGGAAAAGTTCTGACTTGTGTTGTATTGACTTAGGATCGTTCCAAGGAAGATGAAAGCCTTGAATCCTTACTGGACAACATTGCTGGAGTGAGGCAGATCTTGGAATCGGCGGGTGATTCTTGTCCACTGAGTGACCAAGATGTAGAGCCTGTTCTTTCTGCACCAGACTCTCTTCAGAATTTGTTTAACAACAGGTAAAATGGTTAAGTTTGCAAGTGTACTGCCCCTGATTTCCTTAGGAAAGTGCAGTAATTTATGCATGGATATATTACAAAGAGGGTCTGAACAGCACTGTGGTCACTATTACCTACCAGTCCCAGGGCACTTAATTTCATGCAAGTGTCAAGGGGAAGGCAGCAGCATTCGCCCCAGGTTCTGCGATGCTGCCTATGCTTGCAGCTGGTTCATAACCACACAGCTATTTGGTGTTGTTTTGTTGCAGGACTACATATGTGTTGGCAGACATGATGGATGACCAGCTCAAGTCCATGTGGTTCTCACCCTTTCAGGCTGAAGAAATAGACACTGATCTGGATATGGTAAAAGGCTTCACAAACGTAACCAAAGTGGGTTTAGAAATGAGGGTTAACCTGAGCTAGAGAAACCTGTATGGCCAAAGCCCAGATAGAGAGTTGGCATTTGTTAAAGGTTATCTGATGCCTTTGGGGTGGCTCGGAAGCAGCCACGAAATGGGCACTTTCTGCAGTGCTCTCACCCAGGAGTCACCTCTGTTAGAGGCACAGTTGTTGTGTCAGTCCTAACCTGCTTTTGCACTGCTGCTGGGGCTTTTCAGCAGTTTGTGTTAAGCATAGACCACAAATGTGGTTTATTCCCTTTTCCTTGCTTGTTTTCTGTCATTGTGGGAATGTCCAAAAGCCTGATAGCTACACTTTTTTTTAAAAAGAAGAAAAATCTTTGATGTGACAGAAACTGGAAAAAAATGGCAGCAGTAAATGAACCTCCTTGCACAAAAACTTTTCATGGCGTGTGAAACTTGTTTTTTATAAGCTCAACTTTACATGTCATTTAAATGTGATAGAATAACATTCCGGGCTTTTTTAGCTGAGGAATTGGCAGTGTCTTAACTTCTTATGTGAGAACTTACCAGTTTCTGTTGACTTCATTGCCTTAATTCTTCTATAATTGACTCTTTTTCAATTACAGGCAAAGCTAGTTGTGCTTTAGCTTCTTAGCAAAACCAGAATGGTGGATTCCTATATAAAAGTAGCATTAATAAAGGTCTAGGGCTGTAGCTTAAGCAGAAGAGTGCCTCGCTGTAGGCTGTTTAGTGACAAGACAGGAGTTCACACTTGAAAGGCATGCCCTTTGCTTTAAGATTCAGAACCATCAAGACCATTTTGCTGCAGCCCTGCTGCCTTTTTGTTTTGTTACTGCCGCTTTTTGTTTTGAGCCACACTACTGCGTTAAAAGGTAGAGGGTGGAGTTTTTTTGCTGTGGTAGAAGGACTCTGGTTGAATCTCACCCATCGTGGTGCAGCATGTTCTCTTCTTCAGAGGTGCTAGTAATGATTGTTGTGGTAAAATGAAACTCTGTCTTTGCAGGTGAAAGTTGACTTAATTGAGCTTTCAGAGAAGGGCTGCAGTGACTTTGACTTGCAAGCTGAATTGGAGAGGTCATTTTTGTCAGAACCATCGTCTCCTGGCCGCACAAAAACCACAAAAGGGTTCAAACTTGGCAAGCACAAGCATGAGACCTTCATAACTTCAAGGTAAGACGAGTTTAATGGGTCAGCAGTTGGTGTGTTCAACACTGACGTGTATGTTCTCAAAATGTCAAATACCTTTCAAATGGCACCTCCAGTATGGAGAGGATGCCTGATGGTGGACACGAAAACACGTTACATTAACTCAGTAAATCATGGTTTGTCATGACAGTGGGAAATCTGAGTACATTGAGCCTGCAAAGAGAGCTCACGTTGTGCCACCACCAAGAGGAAGAGGCAGGGGAGGATTTGGACAAGGGATTCGACCCCACGATATCTTCCGTCAGAGGAAACAGAATACGAGCAGGCCGCCCTCCATGCACGTGGATGATTTTGTTGCTGCAGAGAGCAAAGAAGTGGTTGCTCCAGATGGGATACCACCAGCCAAAAGGCCACCAAAAGTGTCACAGAAGATTTCTTCACGCGGTGGGTTCTCAGGGAATCGTGGAGGACGAGGAGGAGCTTTTCACAGTCAGAACAGGTTCTTTACACCACCTGCTTCAAAAGGTACGTTGTTTCCTGCATTAGAATTGGAGTAAATGAATGTTAAAAATGCTTCATAACCCAATTTGTTATCAGTTAATCATCCCTAATGTGAGATGTTCCCAAAACAGTCTTGCTGAAATAAGTTGTTCAGCAATAGAAAAGGTTCTCTCGAGTGCTGTGGGATTGAGACAAGGCTGAGTTCTCCCCCGCCTTTTACAAAACGAGTTAGCTGTTTTCTTTTGGCAACTGTTGGAGTGATTCAGAGATGCAGTCAGAAAACCAAAAAGCCCCCTCTACCATTTATGACATAGTAGTTCCTGAAATCAAGGAATCGGGACATCTCTGAGTTTAAATGAGGCTTTTGAGTAAAAAGGATGGAAGATCCTGACAAGAATAAGATGCAGTTCTCAGTGAGCCTGGAGGTGGTAGCTACAGTGCTAAGTTTGTTTCGTATATAGAGAAGGTTGCATTCCTTTTCCTTCTGTCCCATAATTAGGGCAAGCAGAAACAAAAAAGCAATTCCATTTAGTGAAGCTGTAAGTACTATTAGGGTTTACCACAAAACCTTAAAGTATAGGAGTCTGTCTTAATACACGGGATAACACCAATGCTTTTAAACTCGAGTTCCTGTCTGAGAGATGGGTATTTTCCCCCGATTCCGTGTACAATCTGCTAGCTTGTAGACTTGGAGATAGAATACTGTGTGTGTGTTGCTGCAGAGTAGCTTTATCTCCTGGAGTTACGTGAATATTGTGTTTACCACCCTGTCTATTCTGAAGATTGAAATGAAGAAGGGGATAAGCGCTGACGTTTACTGAACAGCGTGTGGCTTTTTCTCTCCCTTTTTAGGCAATTACAGTCGTCGTGAAGGCGCTCGAGGCTCAAGTTGGAGTGCACAGAGCACGCCCAGGGGAACCTACAATGACAGTAGAGGTGGTCAAAGCAATTTTAACAGGGGTCCACTGCCACCATTGAGACCATTAAGTTCCGCAGGTACATGGTATTCATATGGGCATCGAACAATAGAGAATTCCTTGAATTTCATTTTTGCTTTACAAATGAAACCATGCAAGGATGCCGCAGACACCCTGAAATTCAGCAAATGTTTTAAGCATATCTGAACCGTTGTCACTGCGACTGTGGCCAGTACAATGCTGTCGTACCAACCGCCCTGTAATCCGTAAAACTTGCTGAATTGAACACGCTTGATGGCAGAGTCTTAATGTTGCGTTCAGAGTTTCGCAGTTCAGCTGTTGTCTTCGTACCTACATGGTAATGCTAGAGCCAATCCAAGCAGAAATGCTTGCCTAAAAGAGGGACGAGTGAGAGGAGAAAACAGACCCGTTTGTGTCTCATCTTGTTTTTGTTTCTTATGCTTTCCCAGCAGCTCCTACGCCTCGGGCTTCTCTTTTTTTTTTTCTCTTTTTTTTCCAACTGAGTATACTTTTCTTTGCTTTAAGGCTACCGACCCAGCCCTCGCGATCGTGCGTCCAGAGGCCGCGGAGGAATTGGACCGTCTTGGACAAGTGCTAATAGTAGTAGCAGTGGTGGCTCAAGAGGAAAGTTTGTTAGTGGAGGCAGTGGAAGAGGTCGGCATGTACGTTCCTTCACACGATAAAATTGGAGCTGATGGAACGGCCCAACCTTCTGTGGGACTTCTGTGGAGATGACAAAGCAAGCGGCAGCGCTAAAGGACCAATTCAGTTACTGGGATCTGGAGGACACCAAGAGAATATTTTTGTCTGAAGTTTTTGTTTGCTACAAGACTTGAAACTTCAGTAAAACTCAAGACTTTTTCTGTACAATTGTAAATTTTTTTTGTTCCTTTTGAAAGAATGTTTTCATTTTTTTGTGGACTTTGGTAGACAATACTTGGTAAAGAACCTCTTCGAGTTCAGGCTTGAAGGACTTCTGAAACATTCATTGTGCCAAAAGAAAAGGTACAGGCAGTGTGGGATTTATTACTGCAAGAACATTAAAAAATATACGTAAGGCGTTTCTAATTTTTTCTCTCAGGTTTAGAGCCATTAGCCCTCTTTTCTTTAGCCAGTCTTGAGTTCCTAACAAATGAGGCCCGTCAGACAGCAGTTGGAGTAGCTGGTGATAGAAGATTTGCTGAAATGACCTAATCTGTGAAAGAATACAAATGTAAATGTAATTCATGTAGGTTTTGTTATACATCTGTGGTAATGTGATCAGAGACGTGAAATGAGCAGAAAGAAATGAGCGGAAAATCTGTTGTTGACTTCAGGGAAAATGAGGTCACATTTGAGCCTTTCCTTTACAGCTCCAGCTCATGCACTGGGAGCACAAGAGTTACTTCCTGGGCAAATGGAAGTGACAAAGCAAAATCCCAGTAGCCTTTGAGCACCTGGAGTGTAAGGTGCCCACCTCTCTGCTGCCTTACTCAGCTGAGAAGGCAGAGGGGCAGATGGCAGAGTGAAGTGGTAATGCTGAACCTTCCCTTTGAAGAGAGATGGTTTGGATTTTTCTAATTGAGACTGAAATGGAGCATGAAAAGAAACCTTGTGAGAAGCAGGTATTCACGAGGAAGTGTTATCCCCAGCTTCAGCTCTGAATTGCTTTTCATTTTTCAGTTCAGTGACTGAAGTAAGCTTTTTCCATGTTTGCCTGCCTTTGGGTGCCGTGGGTTTTCATGGATCCACCTGATTCTCAGCAGCTTTTTGTTGTGTCTTTGGGTGGGATGAGGAGTGGCAGCTTTTTTAAAGGCCATGTACAATTTTACAAATGAGCTCCACTCTGAGATTAGGCTGAGCTCAATTTTCACTCATGCTTTGGTTGTAAAAGGGGTCTTTGCCTACCCCTGGGCCTATAAGGCCCAGTTGTAATGTTCCTGTTTTACATAATCTTCCAATCCTTTGGCCTGCTCATCTGCCTAGACTCATGAAGTTTAACACCCTACATTAAGTGCTCCCAACGTCTGACAGTATGTTTAATAGATTTATTTTTTAGCTTTATATTGCCTGGTTAAATCAAGTAGCCCTCAGTTCCACGTGCTTTCTCTATGGAGGCTCTGGGGCAGCGTCTCTGTTTGAGGTGATGAGTCTGCACAATGGACACTGATGTAACCTATGGAAGTGTTAAACTTCTCTTCATGGAGTGGGTGCAGTGAAAGGGCACGAGATGGGTTGGTTCACAAAGGTACGTGTCCTAGGGGTGTGTAAAGCAAAGCAAACAGATTCGGACTGGAAGCCAAACCGTATTCTGAAGGGTAAAGTAAAGAGGAAGATGTAATTTTACTAATAATGCAATTGTAATGACTAAAATGGGTGGAGCTCTCCCAGGCCTTACAGGTAGTCACGGTATGTTTTTAAGGCGCGCCACACAATTATTTTGAAAGCTGACTGGCTTCTTTAGACCACGGCTTTAAGGTTGGTTTATTTTTTTAGAAACTTTACTGTGTTGGAAACTAGCAGGGATATGACTCATTTGTTTTCTGTCAGGGAGTTTCAAATGGAAAGTCAAGTGTCAGGCATGGAACAAATATGTAAATATTCAGTACTCGTTCTTGAGAGGCCAAAATACATGACATGTCACACTAGTCATTTCCAAACTAGGACGAAATAAAGGGTTGGTTAAATGGTTTGATGTACGGAAGCTCTGTAAATTTAGTTAAGTCATGTACTTCCTTTTCAAGTTTATCACGTCTTGTTGTTTTTTTAAAACATGAATTTAGTCTGTGACCTTTCAGTGCAAAATGGTTCCTTGCATAAATTCAACTTGAAATAATGCTGTTTCAATCTTGGGAATTATGTGGTTTGATCTTTTAAAGTGGATTCCTACCATAAGTAAATGACACTTTAAGTATTAAATTTGCTCTTTGTATTCTGCCCAAAAAGAAATGTTCAAGTTTTATTTCCTGACTGGAGCACCAGCATGCTGGAAGTGGCCATTGCCAACGTCAGAGCACTGGCTGGTGGCTCCTCGAGTGTTTGCTGGTAAGCGGAGCAGGAGGAGGAATGTGTGTGGCAGCACAACTGGCCTGGCATCCCAGCCTGTGGCCAGGGCACGGCCCCAGCTCTGCTCCCTGACCGTCACAAAGGCTGTGCTTCTGACTGCCAGCTAAAGGAACTGCCTGGACAAACACGGAGTTTGTGTGTGGGATAAGGGTCAAACTAGTTGTGTGCACCTCCCTTTTTTTTAAACTTCCCTGTCTTTAGCAGCTGTGCCATCTTTAGTATCAGTACTAGCTGAAGGCCAGATGCAGACAGGTGGCTATGAGCAGATAGCTGCAGACTCTTCCGCTGCTCTCTCCAGTTGTGACACGCAAGTTTTCCACCTTTTTGCCCCCCGCCCTCCTCGTGGAACTCCTCCTGGCAGGTGAGAGAAGGTGCTGGAGGCAGTTAATGCAGAGTGCCGCAAGCAGCACATTCGGGCTCTGCATCACATCCAGATGTTTGAATAAATGATTGCAATTCCTTACCAATTCTCCTGTGTTCCTGTTCTTGCCTATTTGCATGGGCTCGTGTAGCGGCAATGAAAAACCTCCATTAGGGATGAGATCCCTGCTGCTGACAGACAGTGAATTCATTTTCCCCCTCTTCACAGTTTATCATCCTGCTGCCTGTGCAGGGCTGCAGTGTCAACATGGCGCTAGCTCTGCCTTCAAAAGGGCTGCTCAGCCCATTCAGAAACTCCCAGCTGTGAGGCACCAGAAAAGTCCTTGAGGTGGGACACTGTCTGGGTCGGTGCCTGCCCTCTTTCTTGCTGGTGTCCTGGCTGCACAGCCCAGGAAGTCGTGAATAAGCTACACTCGGGTCAGCAACAGGAGGAAGTAAAACTGGATCATGCCAAGTTGTGGGAGTGTGTTTGCTGTTTCATCTGACAGAGGGCTCAGGCTTGTATAACATAAAGAAGGCAACCAAACCTTGTTCATTATGGTATAGACCCTTTATTAGTTCATCTTTTATACAAAGTGTACTTCAAAGTGATACAAACTGTGTTATTGTTTCCTTTACAGACTAGCGATTAAGCTCTGTTAAGCACTGGTTTATCCTTCTCATGTATATAAAGGTAGAAAATATACATAGATTGGCAGTGAACCATGTGCTGGAAGACAGTTCAATATTTGTTAATAGAAAGTTGCATAGAATTGTAGGTCTTAATAAAGGCATCTGTCTCTGTGGTGAAATCTCCCTGACCTACCCAGCTTTATCTGACAAGCAGTACAGAGGGCAAGGCTAGTACTGCTCCTAAATACTACCCTGTACTGCCAAGGAAAATGGTTGTAGAAAAGCACTGTGCCACAAACAGCCCGGAGGACAGCACACTGAAAATTTAAGTTGCAAGGCCATCCAGTTCTATAAATCTTGAGAACTGTTTACCACTTGGGATCTATTAATACATTAAACTTCTTAAAAATACTCAAGACTGTTTGATAAAAAACACTTTTGGCCAGTCCAAACACTTCACTGTATTATGTGAATGTAATTCCATTCCTGTCTGTGCTGACAAGAAACGCTTGTGTATGTGTGCTACTTAATCACTTTATCTGATCTAAGACCCTTCATCTAGGGTTTGCATCATCTAACTAAAACTCACCACCTGAATTAGGAAGCGCAGCCTGAGCCACGTTGTTCTGGGTTCAGTGCCTTGTCTAAACCTCCCACAGCTCTCCCCTAAATCACTGTTCCTGTTTGACATCACATCAGCCCAGCGACAACAGTCCACGCTTGCCCTGACCCCCAGCAGTGCTCTGCTTCGGGAGGAGGGCAGAAGAGGGATGGCAGCTTTACCGACGAAGGAGACGGGAAACAGTATTTTCCCTCCAATTTGGCCTCACAAGTCAGTTTAAGGGCATGTGTAACGGCCTCTTGGGCCTTCAGAGTACGTATGTAAATGCTGATTTTCCTTCAAAGACAAATTCATCTCTTGCCTTAATATATTAATTTCTTTAAGTACATCTTTAGTGTTATTCTTTTTCACCTCATTTAAAGTAGGGCAAGGATTGGTGCAGCTCCTTGTCACACCTTGTGGTCTCATGTACCTAAGCTGACTCTGAGTTGTGTTTGTGAGTGCCCCTGCTTTGGTACTATTGCATTTCATACTCCCTTACTTATGGGTAAGGATTGAATCTCCTTTCAGCTCTCCTGCTCTGTGCCTGGCCCTGCTGTGGCTGTGGGGCTGAGCTGTGGCACAGGCCGAGGCAGCTGTGTCATCACTCTCAGTGGAAGGAAGACCCTCAGACCACGCTTCCTCTTTTGCTTCACTGTCCTGGCTCCGCAGCCTCTCCTCTCCCTCTTCCACCTGCAGAGCACTGTTAGCAGCAACTGGAAATACAACAGCTGGCTGTGTGACTGCACAGTGACAGTTCCTCTTGTGAGGAAATGGAATGGATTCAAGTGTCATTTAGTAGAACACTAACACCAGTTGAGTGCTGGGATCCTCCCAGAATGCACTTTTAAGCAGCGTCTACCATATAATCCTAAGATATGATCATGACTAGAGAAGTGGCACTTCCAAGTGAATGTGTTCATTTACACCAAGTCTATGATGATATTTGGACCCTTAGTTTTTATAAAAAGGATTAGCAGACTAATTTGAAGGATAAAAAAACCCCTCTGCTTCTGCTAGCTGCCACTAAAAGTTGTGTGATATGTGAGACTGGAAAAGCTGAAGGTAGATAAAACATTAACGTAATGGGCTACTTCACTGCAGCCTAGTTAATTATAAGACGGGTAAAACAATGACTGTGCTTCAAGCATGTGCCACCCTGGGACTGGTTAGTTTGCAGAGGAAAATCTGAAGTGCTGAAGAGTTGCAAACACAGGAATGGGACTCGGAGCAACTAGAAGGGTTGGATGCTGTGAGCTACCGTGGGCCCTCCCCAAATGCCTCTGTGAGCGCTGCTTTGCTGCCACAGGCAACCCAAGCTGGCAGATCCTACACAGCAGCAGGTGGGTGTAGAGTGGTGCCACCTCTCAGCACTGGCAGTTGCACTCTCCAGAGCTGATAACTTACATGGATTTTGCAGCAGAAAGTCCTTCCTTGCCTCCTAGGACTCATCTTCCCATGCAGCTTCATGGGGCTGTCACTTAGGGGGCAGTGGCAGACCAAATGCTAAGGGAATATGAAATAACCCCAGTTTTCTGCACTAGAAGGAAAATAAGTAAGCCGGTGGAATTCCTAAAACAAACAAATGCAGAGATCCCATAACAGAGAAAACACAGAGCTATTAACTTGCATTTTTCTGTGGTCAGAGCAGAAAAGGTTGGGTGATCGTTAATGCCCTTTGACTTGGCAAAGATCCAGCTTATTTGAATTCTACAGGACTTCAAAGTAATTTTCTCCTTTCACATTGAGCAAAATAGATAAAGTCACATCACAGAACCGCACAGTTACAGTACACAGAAAAGCACCAATTGATCCTAATGGCAGGAAATGTGATGTGGCCAAAAAGCTTCAAAGTTAGTGTGAACGTGGAAACAGTGATGCAGAGCACAGAAACCAACAACTGCAAACACAAGATAGTAAAAGCATTCTTACTTTCTACCAACAGCTTTGACACACACTGATGTATGTGAACTGACCAGTGCATGTCTAGTGTGACGGAAGGTCTTCCCAAACGATAGCTACTGTTTTACTGGTGATGAGATGTGCTACACTGTGAGTTGGTGAGACTGCTACAGTGACCTAAATACTGTCAGTGACTGTGGGTCAACCCACAATATAGAGACTGAAACCAAGTAAATATTTGGATATAACTCTCCCAATGAATGTTTTCTTTCAGATAAAACTCCCAGCTTCTACAGAAGAGTAATTTCTGTCAGGTTTATAAATGCACAAGACCAGAAGGTGTGCACATCTGCTTCAGTGGTACCAGAGGCAAGGCAGGTTAGAAGGGTTTATTAATGCCTCATATGGAGACAGCTCTGTCCACATAGAACGGTAGGGCATGTACCTAACGCAACGGCTGAGCTAAGGCAGGTCGTTACCTCCCTCTTTGGTTGTGCTGGCAGCCACAGAAGTGTTGTTCCAAGTGATGGCAAGGCATCCACAGGGATGTATTTGCTTTCCAAACTATAAAATTATCTTATTCAGATTGTTGCACCTCCACACATTTTCCTGAAAGCTCACAATTGATTTAGCACGTTCAGTAAACAGGAGCTTAGATCCTTCCCTAGTTACTCCACTGAAGAGCTGCAGCAGACAGAATATGGCTTAGTTATACCACTGAGAGCATCACCAATAGGCTGTGGGAGAAGTTTAGAGTCTTTGTTCTGCACAGATCTCTCACGGGTTTTACCTGATTCCATTACCTTGGGCTTTGGTATTAGTCTCTTAAGTGTGTATCAGCTCAGGAAGTTGGGGAAGCTCTGAAGTAAAAGTTGTTCTGACCTGAAGCCGTTACATAGCAGAATTACCATTTAAAGTGCTTTGTTTCCACCTTTGAAAGAGACCTTCTACAGACTATAAACAAGCAAAATCTATTTATTTCTATTACTTACTAATTCTATTGCTGACTTTTCCCAAAATTAAGTACATCCCAAATGTCATTACTGACGATCACAATTTCCTTCTGTTTCCACTACAAGCACGAACTAGACTTAAATCAATTACAATGGACCAGGAAGGAATAACCTTTAATCATCTTTGACTTCAAAAGGCTCTAGCTTTCAGGCTTGAAAGACTCCTGTAAATAATGCACTGGGGAAGATAATACACCAAGTCTCCTTCCCCTTTTTTTACAAAAACGCTACCTAAAAATGTATTTGCCAATTAGTGGTTTTAATGCCCAGCATTCCCTGGGTTTTATGCCCCGAGAGGAAATAAAGAAGTAACTCTAGACTTTAAAAGAAGGCAAGTAAATCAGAAATGAAATAAAGTTCACCAAGTGCTCATAGAAAGTAGAAAAGTTTGCCATATGGCCATATTAGAAGATGCTTTTAGAGCTTACTTCCGTTTAGATCACTGTAACTTCCCTAGGTTTTCGTTTCACACTCTCCAGTCGCGCCAGAGGGCGGAGGTTCGCTGGCTTCCTGCTTCCTTCCGCAGGAATTAATCGGCAGTCCTTCTGCAAACCCCGCAGCAGCTCCAGCAGCTCCCGCTTTTCCAGCTCTGCCTGCTCCAGCTCTTGCCGGTGCTGCCTCTCCGCAGCCATCAGGGAGCGCACATCCGACATCACGCGGGACATCTGACTCTGAAAGGCAAGCACCGACTTACGGCCAGAAACAAACCCCTCTCTGCTGGGGGAGGCAGCATTAAGTGGAATTGGCCATGCACGGAGGGGAGGCCGATTATAAGGAATAAGCAACCTGAAATAGCTTTTGGATAGCGGGACAAATGAAAACAATGTGATACAGTCCCGAACCCACCTTCTGAGATGGTCTTGTTTCTTGTTTTCCTAGAAGTGCAACAAGCTTCTCATAAAGTATAGTAAGAAGCCCTGGATTTAGCCAGTTGCTGCTTACATTTTCCATTTCAAGACCCCAGCCAAAATAAGGTTTTGGTTGTGTTCCAATACATTCTTCAAGGATTTAACACTAAACCCAGTCAAAATAAAACCATAAACTATCCATTGCTTTGGGCTTTGCAAATCATTATTCTGTGATGTAACAAGAACTGGATGAATGAAAAGATAACAAGGGGTTTGCTCCTTACTTTATTAAGTTTACAGTGCAACTCTCCATGGTTGTAGCCATAGCTGAACCACAGTGTAACTGCCACTGCCTGCAGGAGGGCTGTGTCAGCACTGGATGAAGTCACTTTGGATAGCACTGGAAAGGAGGTGGCAAATTGCATCTGATTCATGAGGCACTGAAAAGCAGTAAGATTGATATGCTGCCATGTCATGTAGGCACAGAGCAAAGCAGCCCTTGTGCGGGGGTACCAAGGCTGGCTCCACGTAAGTCTGCAGGGGGTAACCCCCAGGAGTGCAGCACCCAGCCTGCTTCTCCTCTGAGCCCAGCAGCTTGGTGACGCATCACCCAACACCTGGTTTGAGCCCCAGACCTCATGTAATTCTCAGCTGTATGAAATTACATTTACAAAGTAAGAGATTTACTGATAGGAAAAGCAAAGAGCTACACTGTTAGGAGTGGGGGGGAAAAAAAAGAAAAAAGATCGTATTTACCTTTAGTTCATCAATTTCATTTTGCAGAATACTCTCTTTTTGGACCATATGCCTTCTCTGTGAATCTAACCTCGACTCCATCTCATGTTTTGCCTCCTCCACTCTGCAGATCATTTCTGACCTAAAAGGTTTATTTCTTCTTGTTAAGTCTTGTAAGCACAGAAAAAAAGACCATTTTCAATTTCCAGAAAGTCTTCTTGCAGCCAAAGAGCCCAATCTGATTCCTATTATACTCTACAGGGCATTCCTCTAGAGCCAAGACTCTACTATTTAGTAATTAAAGCCAGCATAAAAAAGTGCATTGTACCCAGAGGCACTAAAGTGATTGGGCATAGCCTATACAGAGGGCAACCATGTCCTATTCCTGAAGCCATTCTGTGAGCTCAAGAACACCTATGGGTGACTTTTACTGCCTTTTACCTATAGTATATCCTTGCTTATTAGACTAAATACAGTCAAGATAAAAAGTGTGAATACTATAGTATTGCTAAACATGTAATCCTATCACATTGATGGTGGACACTAAGTGACAGTATGCAGTAAACTATTGTAACCTAATCATTTCCACAGCTTCACAGACAACTAGCTGTTACTGCGTTAATCTTTACAGCTCAGAAACCAGGCAGCAATCCCTTGTGTCTCAATGCATTTAAATGGGACTGGAGCCTGACTTCACAGCAGTGCTCAAAAGCACAAGACTCAGCCAGCTGAAAGACAGAAATGTGAAGGAGCATGGGAAAAAAAAAAAGTCCAACTGGAATAGCAGAGAAAGGGAAAGCTACAGAAATATACATAAGAAGAAAAGGAGGATGCTGGTAAGAAGAGTCATATTCACTAACTATTTATTAATCTGCCAGGACTTGAACAAAAACTTAAAATTAGATCCTCACAAGTTTCATCTATTAGTCTGTACCTGCCAAAATAGAGATTTTTATCTCCTGGATCTGTAAAAATAAGAACTCAATATAATTATTAAATAATGTGTCTTTATGTCTGTAACAGGCCAATGGAAAAATAAAATTACCAACTTCAGTCCATCTTTCTTGGGTATTTTGTCACTCTATACAGTCAGCTCACAGTTCAACTGTAAGCAATGGTATTTTAGGATTTGTAAAAACTTGGACACAGAAAAACAGTGAATCAGAACGGTAAAAATTTAAAGTCTAAGCTGACACATAGTAACCCTCTGGCCCACTAGCACCAAGAAATTAACAGACCACATAACACAGTGCTAGTATTTGAGGTGTTTTGAGCAGTGACTTTAGGCCCAGACTAAACACAAACATGAAAGAAAGAGGAGATTTGTACCTAAGCAGCTCCAGCTCAGTTCTGAGCTCTGCTACACAGTTGTGCTGCGCGTCTGCCGCGCTGAGGATGGTGTAACCACAGCCGTTGGGGCACTCGCGGCTCCGGTACTCGCACACTGCCAAGTGACCGTCCAAGTGGCGCCGCTCAACCCGAACCGCACACCCTGAGCAGGGAATAGGAGGCAACACACTCATTTTCAACCCATGAAAGCATTTCTGTTCATTCCCAAGAAAAAACACTCCAGCAAGCAAGCTGCAACTGTCAAACTGCAGAGTGATTTCTTTAGGGTGTGAAGTACGACAGCTGTAACACACGTAACTAGTAATAAAACACTCCTACAAAGTCTTAGTAAGATATTTACCACATTGACTGAGAAACTGAGAGTAGGTATTTTCTGTAAAGTCTTCTACTGCTTGTCTGGCATTAAAGCAACTTCAGTAATTACAACACTGATGCCAAGCTAAGGCTCTGGCAGCTCGCCTGGGCTCCCACCATAGGTTGCAGTGACTGGAACTGAAGAATAATGCACATGTCTAAAAAATATAGGCTATCAAATTTAGGAAAAAAGACCAAAAGACACATATTGAAAGAGAGATGGGAGAGATTAAATGTAACTTTGTTTTCCTGACAATTGGTTGGTCCTTTGTGTAACATGCTAGACCACACAAATAAACAAGAACATTTATTTATGAACATTTCATAACTGATGCAAAAATACAATCCCACAGAAATTCTAGGAGACAGACTTTACAAATCTGTAGTCATTAAAAGTAAAATGTAGAGAACCAAAAATGAACACTAAACAAGTTTTCGCTACACTTAACCCTTTAAACCTGAAGGCTGTAGCCTTGACATTTGAATTTGAGGTGCTGTTTGCTGTAACACATTCTTGCATTTAATCTGAAGGCAAAAGTCGATGTAAGAACACTGAAATAATGGTGCAATGAAACTTGCCAACAAACTATACCAGAAAATTAGAAAAGACAAGAGCTTTATTAATAAATATATTTTGAAGTACTCAAAATACACTCTAATCTATTCTTGAGAAAGAGTTCAAAAGACACAGGAGCCCTCACACTCTGAACACCAGAGAGCAGAGTTAAGCCTTGGTAACTACAAATACTCCTTCTTCCATAGAAGGTAAACCAGGTGAATCTGAAACATCTGCAGGAGTCACTGCTGACAGAAATTATAACTTCCAGTGGAGCAACTGGCACCTTAATCTTCTTATAATTAATTACAATGGCAGATTGACCATGCTCTTAGTGTCACTAATCAGAAATTAACTTTGTCTAGGAACGTACACTTTGAATAAAACTGAGTGGAAAATTTTAAGAGTCTGTTCCATTTTAGTAGTATGTTTCCTCCTCAGGAGGTGTAGGTTTGTTTTAAAAACATAGCACAACAGTTCTAATCAGAATTTACCTTAAAACAGTTATTCACAAGACACATTTTTGTTAAAACCAGGTGACAGAGTGAGCAGCTGCATGTGCACCAGGCAACCAGCTGGTTTACAAACATCTTGTGAGACACAAGCATTCTATAGGTGCTACACATCCCTTGAACAGTCAAAATTGAAAGACAAACTCCCAACTTCACAGAAAGCAAACCAAATGCATGACTGAATTTTCATAAATTCCAAGTCCATCACACTCATTGGTTTTGGTTAACCCTTGGACAAAAAGTTGTTGCTGATGACCATGATGACCATGATGGCCATAAATCAGTAATATATTTTGTTCACAAACACTGCTGTAAAGAGTAGATGGTAAGACGGTCTGACTTTCTGTTTGGAAACAACCTCTATGATTGCCATTCTGTTGACAAAATACGTTTCCTGAAGGTAAAAGATTCAACCTGTTTGAATGCTACTCACCGGCATTGGAGCAGGGGATCTGACTGTATTCACATTCCCTTTCGTGCCTGTCTATAGACTCCAGAGAACAAATCATTTCACAGCCATACTCTCTGTTTTTGCAATGCAGCTGGAGACGGTTTAAATCATTTCTCATATATCTACGTGGAAAAGAAAAATCCTACATTTGGAAACACTGAAAAATTGATATTTTCAACTTTGGGAAAAGAAAGTGAGGTTTTAACATCTATCTGTGAAAAAGTGAATAATCAGCTTGATCTATCTTTTCCTTACAATCAAAGTGACTGTACTGGAAAAGAACAGGCTAGAAAAAACAATGTTAACAAAAAAATTAGTCTCCAAAATTAAATGTGTAAATGAGACCTTTATTTGTTAATAAGTTTTTAACCGTGACCTTTCACTAACAATAACACTAGGGATACTCATTCATCATTTTGAGTTTTGTGTTTCTAAACATGCCAAACCAAACTGATGACAGTGGCTGAAGACAAAACAATCTATAAATTAAACACTAGGGTTCTAGCTACACTACACTTGAACTTTCCAGACAGTAAAATCTCATTAGTGACAAAAACTACTAATGGAGTTAATTTAACAGCTGTGGCTGAAGCTTTTTAACACAACTGTTTATCAGAGCAAAATTTGACAACACAGAGTTTAAACAGCAAGCAGTGCTTGCTGTACTGATGAAACTCTGTGTGCCGGCAAATAGCAGGAATGAATAGGATTAGAATAGGATAGAACAGAATAGGAAAGACCTACAGTGACCATCTATCTAGTCCAACTGCCTGACCAGCTATGGAAGACAGTTGTGAAAACTACTTGCTTTACATGACAAGGTGGCTCAAGACGGATATTCTTACGGCTAAAGACCTTTCTAAAAAGAGATTTGGAGGCAAGAAGTTTGGTTCTTATCTACAGGAATTATTGGTTACAAACCCCACTACAGTATCTAGCTAGGACTAAAAAGAAAACCAAAAGATATCCAGTGTTAGTGACTGCTGTCAAGAGTTGCTTTGCCTGTTTTCTCAACAAGAGAATGGGAAAATTTTGGTGCTGTAGGAGACATTCAGAATAACATCCAGATAGACATCTAGAATCAGTATTTGAGAAATAAAAAGGTGGAAAACAAATTAAGTGTTCTTTTCTGTTTAAACTGTAACAGTTAGTCACAATAAATAGAAGACACAGATGCTTTCATGCAAGCACTCAGTTTCTGCCACAATGGAGAAAGGTCATTTGCGTAACAAGAGACGAAGCTGTGCAAGCAAAGTTGAGAAAACCCAAATTCAGTAACTTCGACATACAGCAAGATCATTGTATACCTGTAGAGAGGTCGTAGCAAAGACACATCAATCATTTGTCTGTCTTCAGGGCAGTTACTGTGATGAACAAGCCACCCATGTATACAAGCAGTACAGAACGCGTGTTCACAGGGAGCCTGTAAAGGATCTTCTAACACATCACGGCAGATGGAGCATAAAAGCCCTTCATTAACGTAGCCAACGAAACGCTCAATGTCATAACCCATGCTCTCCACGCACTTTCAGCCTGTTCAAACAACACAGAGAAATAATGCAGTCTTTGTCCTGACTCTGTATGGCCAGCTCCGCAAAAAGGTCTGGAGCAGTTCTGGAAATATGGAGAACTTAATGTGAATAAAGAACTTCAGAGGTGGATTTAAATGGATTTGAAAGCTTTGTGAAGAAGTAGTAACAGGCAATCTGCCTTCATTAAAATCCTATCATCACGTAGAATTGTAGACTTTGGTAAGACTCCAAAATCTCCTTGCCTTGTAGAGTTTGGTAAGACTCCACAGAACTTGCTTAAAAGAATGTACATCAAGAAGGAATGCAAAGCCTAAAACAAAGTTACTTTTGCAATCCCACTGAGACTTGTGAAAGAGGCCTTCATTAGTTACAAGATTTTTCTAAATAGAACAGAAAAAGAAAGGAAGACACCCTACCTTTTTTGATTTTACTGCATATATATGTAGTTTCTCCAAACACTTCAGAAACAGTTTTCTGAACAGTAAGACATGTAACACCTTCTTCATTCAGTTTCTCTTCACTGCTTTATTATGCCTATGAGAAACATTAGAAAGAAAAAGGCTCAATACTGTTTCCTAAGTTACCAAGCCCTGTATCTAACCAGCCAGCTGTTGAATAGATTATGTCCTAACAGCTCATTAAAACAAAGCTTTACCAAGCAAAACACTGTAAAACACAGGAGATCTGACTAGATTAGGAAGGGAAAGAAAACCATATCAGTCTCTCAATTATTACTGATGAAGATGCTCATCACAAAACCGAACAACCTGCTGCCATTTAAGTTGGGAGCCTTACAGTTTTGTTTGTAAGACTGAAGACAACAGAATTCAACATTACCAAAAGAGACAAGTGAAATCTGATAAAAAAATATGTTCCTTAAAAAGAGGAAAGTTTCTTATTTAACCTGGTTTTACCTGGGTATGAGATGCAGTTTTTAAAACAAAACTATCACAGTCATGTTCACTGTATCAACAAATGTCTCATCAACAAATAAGGCTGCTCACTTAAACCAAACACTTCAAAAGGACGTCACCACTTAAGCCCCTTAAGCTGGTATCTACCAAATGCAGTAGGACATTCAAAGACAGTCTCAATCTGAATTAGGACTGTGTAAGAACAATAAGGATCTCTAAAGACTAATGTCAAATTTTGCTCTAAAGGGAAAACAAGAACTTTGCAATGCCTCTTCACAAATGCAATTCAAATCTGTAATAGCGAAGATCTTTTGAGTATCAAAGCATATCTTCCTGATTATGAAAGGTGCCTGTATTAAAAGAGTATTTGTTAAGATTAAAGTTACTAAAGCCTGTAATGAAAGGGTACATAACACAAACAATGATGCACATCACCCAAAGAACATCACCTGCTACACCATTTCCATATTGTGTTTTCTCTGTAAGACATGTCTTTTGCAGAGCTGACAATGTAGTTTGCAGAGGTGCTTGAGCTAGCTTTAGATTAGCTGGGACACCTACTAGCTAGGTGACCCAGTGACAGCATCACCACAGCAGCAGGGGGTGCAATTCTCTCAGATTCCTGACAACATCCCCAGCAGCTTTCACAGACTGCATTTAGCTCTGTGCTTCTGTGGCTACATTGTCATCACCAACAGAGGGAGATTAAATTTACAGGTATCTGGGATATGCTGTTCCACTGTTCCATCAGCCATAGCATGGACATTCTGTGTCTTTTTAAAAGAGTCTGCTCAAGAAAATACTGTATCATGAAGATGACAAACATTTTTTTTTTTGCATAGGTCTCCTGCAAGGACAGGAAATTCAGAACTTTGTTAGTTCAGTATGAACAAAATGAGCACTATGTTTGCCCAAAGATGTGACCACAATGGAAAGTTTAAAAAGTGGAGTATAACAGTAGTAGTAGTAGCAGAATGCAAATCAAGTACTAGCTCCCAATATTCATGAAAGCATTGAAACATAAAGTATGTTTATGCTGGAAGACTGTTAAACAGCATATACGATGAGAACTTCTGTACATTTTCAAGACTAATGTTGGAGCAGCACCATTCAACACAGTGCCAGAATCCTTGTGGCTTTGAGTTCAAGACCTACGACAACAGCTGTAACTGAAACTCCAGAAGCAGTAGAAATTTCCTGACCTGAAGAACCAGACACACTTTATGTTGTCAACTTCAAGAGATGCACTTTGGTCCACAGCTAAGCAGACAGAGAACGTCAGATGAATGCCAAGCACTCTAGTAGTTCAGATCACTTTACTCAGTACTTCCACCAGAAAATGACCTCACTTTCAACTTCTGCTCTTCCCCAGAAACTTCTATTTGACATGGCCTCAAAAACTTGTTTAATCTATTATAGTTCACTGATTGTCACACTTCTTTTTTGTTTGCATCTAGAATTTACACTGTTTATCACTGCCTTCACACTTCCCACTAACATTTCTAAATCTTGCCTTATCTTTGGTTTCTCTGGTCCAAAATTTTGCCCATCACCTGGCCATTACCACTATCCACAAGGATATCTGCAATTTGTGGGTGTTAAATCTGGAAGGCAAAAAGTGCCACAAACTGTTATTTGCTTTCCATTGTTTCATGTATATTTTATTTGTCCTCAGTGTTTTTGACAAGCAAAAAAATCTCACATACATTAAGTAATTTTTAGTAGCTGTCATCCCATGTTGTTTTCCAGGCAGAGGCACAACCTAAAACCATCCCTAAGCTCCGGACTGCTCTGCCTCCAAACAGAGATTTTGTGTGGATATAACTGCAGGGACAATATAGATGGAACATACCTCCCAGCAACATAATCACATTTGCTAAATGTCTGGCACTAATCAAAGCCATTCTGAGTAAAAATCAGGACAGTGAGATCAGATTAGTGACTTGCTTTTTTTTTTGACTACAGTAGCTTCTGATTTTTAAAAATTGATTCTTTTCCATGAGACAAAACAAAGATTACTCTTTGAAGGGATAGAGTGAATCACGACACAACTACAGCTGTGCATCACTTAAATGTTTTCAGAAGGGTCGTGTGGCTGGAAAAACAATCTATGTAGAGTCCAGGGACAAGGTGACATTAAAACAGGATATTGCTTCAGCTTCTTGTTTCAGTAAGATACACTGTTTTAAATCCCGCTATAGAGAAGCAATGTTTTAGGGTGTTTTTTGCCAGAGTCACTCAAAGCCACTTCAAGCCAGCATTAATGCCCAAATACCCCTTCAGCTGTGACAGTAGAAGCTGTTTCCACAGCCCCTTGATGTATCATACTCAGTAACTGACCTGTTTTAAGATAGAAGAAAGATAAGCATTTTAACTTTGACTGTTGTCCTACAGTAGCCCAAACCAATCTATCCACTAATTAATGTTCTCTTAGCTTCCCTCTACTTCCTCTCTTGAATCAGAACATTTAATCTGGCCCTTTCCTGAACTGGCTCAGACAACTAACCATAGAGACAACTACTCAGATGACTAGGCTAGATTTTCTTATAGGTGGCTCAGAAAAATCTCCAGTGACTACAGAAGTGGGGTAAGGCCAGGGATGAGAAACTGCAGCTAGGGCAGAAAGGAAAGATGAACGGCAGCAGTGTCTGTCTATGATTAAGGCTGCTCTTGAGGTGCTCCCTCAGCTCCTGAAACTGGTTTGTGGAGTCTCATGAACATTTGTGTAAGATAAATGAAATAGAAGAGGATACGAACAAATGGATAGCAATAGCAAGTTTACACTGATGTAAAACGCTGGCTTAATCAACAAAAGCTTCTATAACAACCAATACAAGATATGAAATTAATTCAAGGCCTACGCCTCTACCAGGGACTACCTAAGAAACTGGAATTAGTTTGATAAAACAAATTTTTACATAATGCTTCCACTTGCGGTCCCCTGCAAAACCGACTCAAAACAGAGCAGTACAAGGTATGCCCCTCACAGAGCACCTTCAAGACTTTGACAGGCTGGCTAAGGGCAGAAGAGCTCTCCTCGGAGGCTCTGGTGGGGAGGGGGAGGCTTTGCACAGCTGGGAGAAACGCTTTTGCTGGAATGGTCAACGATGTTGGTCACAGGGAACTAAACCGGCCTGGAAACACCTGGAGGAGCCACGCAACCGCACCTAAGCGGCTGACTCAACTAACGCGCGCTGACCATTACCTTCTCAACAGGGCGGCAAAGCCACCACCAGCCCGGCACTGCGGGCGAAGGGGTCAGCGCCAGGCCCGCCGACAGCCAACGACTCCTGACCAACGCCAAGGTCCCCGCACAACGCCTCCCGCTCTCTGTCGCGGCTCCGCACAGCCCCCCATAGACTGGCTGCCTCCGGCCCCGCGCGGCCGCCTCCCCGGCGCGGCCACCCGCAGCCCGCCATCACACATCCCTCACGGCGGCCGCAGCCACTCACTCACCCCTCCCGCTGCCTCGCCTCGCCTGATCTGGCCCCACCACCGCTCGCTGTCGCAAAAACGAGGTTCCTTTTACGGCCGTTCGGCTTTGGCGGCCACAGGGGATAGAATCGCTCCGCCATGCTACGTGTGGCACACACGGCCACAGCGCCGCCTACGTGCCGCCAGTGCGCATGCGCACCTCCGCTCCCCGGGCGCAGGCACTCAGCCGCGCGCACGGCGCCGGCGCGTGCGTGCTTGGCGGGAAGCGCCGCAGGCGGCGAGGGGCGCTGCGCAGGGCGCGTGCGCGGCACGGCTAGCGGGCTGACGGGAGCCCTCGGCGGGACAATTGAGTAGCGACGCGGCCGGCGCCCGAGGTACGGCCGGGGCGGACGGTCACGGGTCAGCGGGCCGCTAGCTTCTGCTGATGGTAGCGGGAGCGGGTCAGCGGGCGGACGGCCGCTAGTTTCTGGTGGTGGCGGCGGCGGGTCAGCGGGCGGACAGCCGCTAGCTTCTTCTGGTGGTGGCGGTGGCAGTTCCGCCAGCGGACGGTCGCTAACTTCTGCTGGTGGTGGCGGCGGCAGCGGGACAACGGGCGGTGGGTCAGCGGCTTCCTCTAGCGTAGGCGGCGGAGCTGGCCAGGCGCTCCCAGCCCGTTGTTGCCCTCAGGGAGATGTTACTGGGCTTCTGAGACAGGGTGGGCCGGGTAACAGCAATGCGAATAGCTCTGCTCTTTGGATCTGCTCCAAATCTCGTCAGTTACTACTACTTTTCAGTCATTTTTCACTAATGCTGATGTTCAAGGCCATGCATTCGCTGCCTCTAGTTTAACTGACTCAAAGTTAATCCCGTGCCACGCCTTCGTAATTGCATATACAAACCGTGTAGTCTCATCATGTGTGCCTGAAATGTCTCTCTGAATGTTCAGGAGAGCAGCCTGTTCAGCATGTGCCAAGATGAGTAACGTAACTGCCTTCAATGGGACTCCATGTGTACCGCATTGAGCTAAACGTGTAAAGTTTTGAAATGCTCTTTATAGATCTATTTCATTTTAATGCAGCTGTTAAGATGCCTTTAAGGGGAAGAATAGTACCAGATTCAATGCTTGCAAATGCAGATGTGCTCATGAGACATCTTAGGCTGTGGTTTCATGGTACAATTACTTTGGTCAAGCTAGGTTGCTTATAAAAGGCATGAGTAGTGCTTTTCTCATTACCTCCAGCTGTTTCCCTGCAACCATACCTAACGGTATTGCAAGTACAGGTTGATTCAAGGTACTGGTGGCTGTCTTAGAGGAAAAGATGTATTTGCTTGTTGATTGACTTAGTTGCAATGTGGAGCAATTCTTTGACCTTGTTACAGGTACTCTGATCTCATTTAAAAGATCTAGCATCAATCGTTTGTGGCACATCCATCATGGTTTTTTTTTTCTGTATAGTATTGCAAAGGTACAAAATAAAAACATTTTATTTATTATTTTTCATATTTCAGATTTTTATTATCTTTCATAAAAGCCTGTATTTTTAAGTTCTGGAAGCAATAATACATTTTAGAAAGTGCAAACCATCTAATGATTTTTGTAGTTGCAAGTAGGTAATACTGGTAGTATTCTTACATGTTCTTGAATGTAATGCGAGTGAAGTTACTGACTTACCAAAGGTCTTATCTTAAAATTTCTCTCTAATTTTCAAATCTCTTAATGAGCCTGTTTTTGTGATTTAAGGCCAAATGACAGTGCAGAGTCTATAAATGGATGTGGAAACTAAAACGCTTGAGGCACGGATTCTCATAAGGTACCTGAAGCTGGCTGCAGTCAGCACTGGGACACACAGTCTGCTCCTCTGGAAAGTTATTGTCACCTTTCCAGCTTCCACAGTGACAATAGTTCAGGCCATTTTGCCATTTATGATTACACCTAGTAACAGCATAACGGCATTCTATATATGCTAATTGTTCGGAAGTGAAGGAGACAGCAGTACTCACATTAGTGTCTGCATGTTTGCAAAGTATTTTGGCAGTACTCTGCTACTATTTCTGTGTAAGTCTTGGAAAGAAAGGTTGTTATGCTCTAGTAAGCCACTGGAGTGCAGAGCAGAGTCAAAAAAGTGCAGAAACACTCTACAAACATGTTTTCAAGACGGCAGAGATGTAGGAATGTTTGTTTGCAATCCGTGCTGTGTTGTTGGTTTTTTTTAATCTAATATTTGGGGGGGTCAAGTAAAATAATCAGCCCCGATATGAATGGAGAGTGAAAAAAAAAGTGTTCCTTAAATTGCTGTACTATGCTTGTCTTCCAGCTGCTGGATTATTCTGTTGGAATTTTCTTATCTCTTCTACTTTGAAATATTAAGATTATCACTTGTAATTCTAGTGGTCACAAGTATTTTTTGTCCTATTAACATAGATGTATGTTTGGTTTCGTCCTGAAGTTGTTCAAGGGAATAACAGTCTTGTACTTTGAGGGAAAACCTGTAAGGCATTCCTTCAAGTAAATATAACATGGAGTGATAACATCTACTGTAATTTTGAGACAGTTTTCTGCTGAATTCTAACCTTCTTATAGTGAATTTGAATGACCAATATAATTGACTGTTTAAGGCAAA
Source organism: Colius striatus (assembly GCF_028858725.1). Lineage (NCBI taxonomy): Eukaryota > Metazoa > Chordata > Aves > Coliiformes > Coliidae > Colius > Colius striatus. The sequence continues at coordinate 72,919,178 of NC_084762.1, read as the reverse complement.
ATACTGCTCCCAGTATGAAATATTCTTCAGCATTCGTTCATTGTGCACTAATAATGAGCTTTTCACAATTACATTTTCAGTGTTTAGAATAGTTCTGTTTCAAAATGTCTTTTTTTTTTTTAAATAAACTGGTGTAAGTTTAAGCAGCCTTACATTGTATATCTCTAGAGCATTTCTTGCTATTGAAAACTGCATTATTAGCTTTTCAAATGAAAAAGAAAGTGTTTGCCACAGAACTTACTGTAGTTGATCTTTCTTAGTACTTGATGCATTGCAATGATACTACTTTTTCTTAGGTTGTATTATGCTCATGAATTCAGATTGTTACTAGAAAATCTTTTACACTATCTTTTATTTTGTTGTAAAATGATGTTTATATTGTTATCTATGTACATGCTTTTATAATTAAAGCTGCTTCTGACTACAGTTGTCTTTTATCTGCCTCCTTCCATCCCTCCTTCCTCTCCGCCCTCCAAAGCAGTACAACTAAGTATGAGGCGATCAGCAGCTCCAAGTCAAGTGCTAGGAAATGTAGCCAAAAAGCCAAGGTTTATACCACCAGCAAAAAGCATCACAGTTTGTCCCACGAGCACAACGAAGGACCAAGAAATGAAATTAAAGGAGGTAAACTGAGTGGACTAAGAAGTATATTTGTTTGTACAATATTTTGACTATAAGATAGCATCTGGGCTCACCAAAACTAGTCAGTGTTTAAATAATCAGTCTATTTAAAATAGGTTTTGATACCTTTGCTGTTATTACACTTGATCTTGCTTCTCGGGTAGCTTTTTCTCGCTCTGTGAAATAGATGTAGAAAAATATATGTCAGATAAATAAAACTAATCAGTAGTGAGTCCAAATACAATTCTCAGTGTAGCAGAGGTATGGATTGTTTCTTGGCCTGGGCTTTGTTGAATTAAAATGCTTTACTTGCAAAATGATTTGGCAAAAGCAGTTAAACTAAGATACCTCATAATGAAATGTCAGTACATTGAGTTGCAGTTTTGCTGTAAGGGACTTTCTCTGAAATATTTAATATCAACCAAAAAAAAAGCATCACATTTGTATTGATTTTATCTACAGAAGACTTTCATTAAATTAATAAACTACTTTCATGAGTGGTCTTGGGTATTGTGTGCATGCTCTCTTTGTTGTGACTACTGAGATGCAAACATTGCAATAAGAATGTAAGCATTTATCTAGATTGTTTGAGGATTAGTATCTACTAACATCCTTTCTCCTGTCAGTTTTCTCCATTTCTCTTCAACTGCATGAAGGAAATAATATTGTGAACTTGTTTCTGTTTTGCAGATAGATGAGAAAGAAGGGAATTCTTCATTGCTTTCTAAAATGTATGGCCAGAATGAAAATGCAAATTTTGCGCAGTCTGTGGAATCAACCGGAAAAGTAAAGACTACAAAAGCATGTTTCAGTGTTAATAAGTATAGCAAGGTGGAAAGGAAAACACTAAGTACACCCAAAGCTGGTAAGATACTCTTTCTTACTTACCATTGTGTATCATAGTAGAATTTTAAGGCTATGTTGATGTTTTAGAAGCCAGTTGGTAGTGCTGCTATTCAGGTGTGTGTTTTCCAGAAGAGTACAATAGTGAACTTGCTCTGATCCAGAGGAATATAAAGGTGAGAGTAAGTAATGGAAAAGGTGTGTAATTTGGAGACCATGCTGGCCTCATGCAGGGAATGCTGACCGTTGTGAGTGGGTTCACTTCTTTCTATTTTGAATTCATGAGGGTGTCTTTTCTTCAGTGCAAGATCTGAGCTGTTTTCTTCTGTGTCTCTGGTGGTCATGCAGAGTTCAAGCATGGGCTGCTAACACTAGTGTAGCATCAGCACAAAACTGGCTTTGTTTATTCATGTGTGTGCACTTACCCATTTGCCAGTAACAAAAGCAAGGTAGTAAGCACTGCAAAGACACTAAAGTGCCTGAACTGTAGCAGGGATGTTCTGTGCTGTGTGGATGCAGGTGTATGGCCTCAAGAGTCAAGTGCACCTTAAGAGCATTGTGCTTGAACTGGGTTACTAACACATTTTCACCAGGTGAAAATCACTCCTCTTGGAGCTACCTCAAGCATTTCAACATCTGTCTTACAGTTAATTCATTGTTGTCTCCTCATAATTAATTACACTGATAATTATCTTTCTGGTTTTGGATTCGTCTAAACCATAATGCTTTGTATAATGAGTGGAGTTCTAAAAGCATTTAATGACTGCTTATCACCTTGATTTCTTAATCCTTGGAGTTATAATTCAGAAGACTTTAACAAAGTTGGATTTTTTTTTTTTTTCTGATAAGAACTACTAAATTTGGAGGCCTGATAGAAGCAAAACTGCCATAGCTCTGTGTCTCATGATTCAGCCAAGAGTGAGGCCTACCACGTATTCCCAGGGCCACATGGATGTACAAGTACATGTGGCTGGTAACATAGGTCAACACAGACAGAGGAGACAGCACTTGGGCAAACACAAGTAGCACCGAAGGACATATTCTATTCCCCTCTCTCGCTGATCAGGGTGAAGCCTGTTTGTGGAAAAGCAATGAATATACCTGTATCTATATATACACACATGGGGAGAATACAGATCCCTCCAGTAACTGATCTTACACACTCAGTCTATTGAGAAGCTGGCTTCTTGATTTGTTGGATACCCCAGCTTGGGGGCACGTGGACATATGAACCAAGATAGCTTGCAGCTTAGTCTAGTTGTTGGTGCTCAAGGCTTCTACAGGTGAAAACACAGTATAGCTCCCTCCAGTGATTATCCTTAGACACTTCATCTACTTGGTGGCAGGCTCCTGGGTTCACTGGTCTCCCAGTGGCCTCATACACAAGAGATGCAAATATACAAACATGTCTCTCTCTGGTAGCTGGATTTACCGGCAACCAGTCCCCCGATGTCTTGGTCTCTTTGGTAACTCATTTGGACTTCCTGGTCCTTCTAGTAGCTAACTCTCAGACCCCCTAGTCTCTCCAGTATCTGGCCTAGACTCAAGGCTGCTCCAATACTTGTCTCCCAAGAATCTTAACTTACTTGCCAGGTAGCTTAGCTTGGTATTTGCTGGTGTTCACACACTGACACATGTGCCTGGGCAGTATGCATGGGCTCTGACCTCTCTACTTGCTGGCACATCAGGTACCTGGGCACTATGACATGTGTCCATCTCCAACTGCTGGCATGTACACTTCCATACACACTTATGCATGCAGAATAGAGTCCCTTCACCCAGGAAAATACTAGAAATGTAGTTTAATAAGAAGATAGGACAAACTAGCAGTAGGACACGGTGCTAGACAAGAATACTGACCAGTCACTGGTTTTAAAGTGGCTGCATTTTGCCCTTCGATTTTACTCTGCTTGTTCCTTCCTAAACCACTTTTATCTGTCCCTTCTGCTTGTCCTTTTCTATTTTTTTTGAGTTTTTTTTCTTCCTTCAAAAATCTCACTTAAAGCCTCATGCAATCTGTGGATACCCTTTCTATCCTCTTATGAGTTCCAGGCCCCAGTAGGCAACAACCTGACTCTTCTTGTCAGGTTTCACCCCTAGAAAGTGAGGGTTGATTGTTCCCCTGTGATAGCTCTGAGGGGATGCTGCTATTACGGCATGACACCCACTCTGGTGGTGCTAATGTGGGGAAAAAAGCTTCCTTGTGCATCTTAAGTCCTTCTGGTCTTATGGCTTTTGTGTTTATCTATTGTATGGTTTAACTTCCAGGTCTTCTGATTAAGTGTGTATGGGACAAGTTGTTTGAGTGGTCCTGATTCTCTGTAGGTACATCTGCAAAAAATTGTGTCTGCTGGTTCGGCCTAGCAGTGGACTTGAAATATAACTAGTGGATTTGTTTCCAAAGCAATCTGGGAGATCAGCAGTCTTCCCAACAATAAATGTTGTGGAGTGGAAAAGCCTTTCAGTGTCATGTATTGCAGGTGAGGCTGGTTTGGGTTCTCTGCGATGACTTTAGAAATATAACCAAAATTTGTGGAATGAGACTGGGTGAGCTGTTTCTATTGATGTTGTGCTGCTACCTTTTTGAGTGACTTGAACAAACCATTGGGTGCCAAAGCCTTTCTATATATGTAGAATGGAGCTAACCCTGGAAGCCTTTGTTAAAGGTACAATGAAATGTGATATAAAATAAGGATACCTAACGTCTATGTTAGTTACGGTCAACAGGTGATCCAAGCACTGTACTTTGCAAACAATCCTGCACTGATGCTTCCTTACATCTTAAGTAATTACTTAATAACTTGGATTTTCCAAGAGAGTTTCTGGCCTTTACGTCAATTTTGTATGCTATTCATTACAGCTAATATAGCAATTACATAGATTGTGTAAACTATAACTTCCTTTGTAGTATGAAATGAAATTGTTTTGTCAAAGGTGGTTTTGGTATGAAATTCAGAAGTAATGGAAAGCAGTTGTGAAAGCCAGAGTCAGCTTGGGATTTTTATTATTAATAGTGTAATGGAAGTATATCTCACTGCCAGCTTCTGCAGCCAAAGATGACTCCTCTGTTTAAAGGGCGTGAAAATAAAGATTGAAAAAGTCCGGGTGTATGCATTATTTTGGTTTATTGTCTCCATATCATTTAATGTGGATAATAAACTGTTTGTTGCCTTTATATCATGCTCAAAGCTGCTGCATCTGGGTTTCCAGTGCAGCAGTGGAATGTGTAAATAAATACCCTAGTTTCCATTTAAATTCTTGTGAAACACCTGTGGACCACTGGACAACTGCACTGTTCATAGAGCTAATCTTTCTGAAACCCAGCCCTGAAAATGCTGTGCATTCTTTCAAAAAAACTTATCTGACACATGGTGTACATTTCCTGGAGCGGACAAATAAGGATTTGATTAGATCACATCAGTGTAAAAACTATAACATGTCTGGCTTTAAAAAACTCTTGCTTTTCTAAGCTGCTTCTCAAAATAAACCTTCTCCTAAAATTTCACTAATAATAAAGTGTGAAGTGTAAGAGACTCTGAAATTCTATAAGATGAGATTTTTCTTAAAGATAAGATTGTAGCAAGGGTTGTTGAGTGAAACCTGCCTATGTGTTGTAATTTCAAGACAGTTTGATTTGTAAGAGATTGAATGTGCTGTTCAACAGGCAGTTTACTAATCTTGATTGAGTTGTAAATACTGGAAAACAATGTTTTTCCATAAATACATATCTTTATAGGGAAATGAAGTTTACCACTGCTTTATGAATCAGTGTTTGCTGTGCTCTTTGCCTCTTAAAAACAAGTAATCTCTTTGACACCATTGTTTTGCGTTCAGAATATCGTACTTGGTGACGCTGACAAGGTCATGTGTGGAGGGGAGGTAATTTATTTGGCATTGTCATTACTGCTGTTTCTTACATGCTTCCAGAGTTTTATTAGCTAAGTCTGCATGCTCTTTAAAAATGAATGTTACTTTAACATTCCTGAGCTATTTACCTGTAGTTGAAAATAAAATCATAGATGCGTTTGGAAGAGTATTATTGCAGCTCTTAAAAGTGCTTGGTTTCTACTTGTCCTGATCACATTCTGAGGACTTGAAAGACAAAAAAACCCTAAACTGCATTTGAAGAAACAATGGACTGGCAGATTTCTGAACTATACTTAGTATCTTCTGAGTATTGCTAGTAGGTGGGATTGGACAAAACTAAGGATTTTACCTACATTGCCTTCTGGATTTTACCTACATTGCCTTCTGAATTCAGCCTTTTTTTTTTTTAAATTCTAGGAAACACACATAATGAATTTAATTCATGCTTCTTATCCTACTTTAGAGCTTGCTGTATGTTGGAATTTTTAATCTAGGCGAGTGTTGCTCTGTAGACTTTGGGTTTCTTATATGGTATGTGGAAATTAATAGCTCTTTCACCTGCATACTTAGACACAACATTCTAGTTGGACTGAGTATTCATTGTTTGAACCTGATATAGGTGGATAGAAAAGCTGGATATAGAGTTTTATTCTGTTACAGCTCACCTCCTGCTTGGTTTTTGGTTCAGGAGTACTTTACCTTTCATCCATCACTAGCATCTGTTAATGCATCTTCCAAGAGCAGCTTTGAGAGAAGTCAAATACCATCTTTGAGCTAACATTGAAGACTGGATTTCATACCAGGGTGAATGTGTTCACCCCATGTGTCTCAACAGATGTTTCTGTATGTTTCTCATACCTACAATATTAACTGTATTTATTCTTTGAAGATAGCTATGAATATGTTTTCTCTGTTTCCTCTGGAACGTTAATGTTTACTGTTTACAGTGGTCTATAAGGTTTAAACTGTTTGCTTATGTAAGTCAGCTTATTTTTATAACAGGTATGTTGGCTTCTTCTGCTTTCTTGTTACAGGTTAATCTGAATCCTCCTGTCACTTGATAGGAATAAAAACACCTCTTAACCAATTAATTTGAGTATGATAAGAAAAAATCCGCTTGTCATTCACTCATGACAGTAGCAATCAATTGCCTATCACTTTTAATGAGAGGATTAAAAAAAATTATTTTCAGGATTTGTCATATTGTCCAGTTTCAGTCTAACTGCCTTGTGGCTTCCAGATAACACAGATAAAACAATCAGGCCTGCTAATGAAGCATATGCTTGATAGAGTTACTCGGATATCTGCAAAAGTAGAAATATCAATTGTATTATCTGTTACTGCATTAGTTTCTATTATTGCACTTCACAGCTTGAATTGGAAAAGATATTCCAGTCAGGAGTATAATTACCATCTGTCTATTTTAGTGGTGGAGCTGCATGTATAGGTGCAGTTCAGAGGGTCCTCAAATGTTTTTATAAACAGATAGCATGGGGTAAAAGATCCTGCATAAACTTCTGTGGCTCTTCTTAATTACCAAGTTTCTAAGTGCAAATAATTTTTTATTGCATTGTTTGCAAGTTTGATTTTACAAGTTTGTAAATTGTTATAACTTACTTGAAATAGTATCAAATTACTTTGCTAGTTCTTTATGATTTAAAATGGCCTCCTACTCCCTGCAATGTTATAAACAGAGTAGTTTAAATTTGTCTATTCTATATTATATAGACAAGCTGTTTCTCAATTTGGGATAGTTTCTTTTCTGTTTAGGTGCCATCAGCACCTCATCTGAGGAGATGAAGATTAGTTAAGAAAAACAGATTAGGTCAATGTGTATGATGAGAAACTCTCTGTATCTCTGATCTGACAGTGATTCCATAAGTGTGTATTTATACATCAGTCATGGTGGTGGGGGGTGCACATAAATTGTCACCTGTTGGTCCAGTACCCCTGTCAGTGGGTTGCAGGTAGACTTCTCAGAAACATCTGTGATTAAGTAGTCCTAGATGGCTTGCATTTTCATGTCTGCAGCTATAGGACTCTCTGGCATCTCCTGAGGACAACAACATTTGTTTGGTGCTTTTCCTTGGGATGTTGGTGTCTTCTGCTTTGCTGCTGGCATGAGACTTTCCCTAGCATTTCCGCAGCTGATAATGCACACTCAGAGTTCTTCTTGGCTGTGGTCTTGCGTTGTTTACAGTTATGCATGGAGATGGTATGATAATAAGCAGGGAACAGCATTTTAGCAAGGTAACTTTATTACTGAAAAAACAACCAAAAGATGAGAGGTTCTTCAGTCTGACATTGTTTGTTCTCACGACTTTTCAGATCTTTTAGGGGCCTTTTTTTTTTGCCGCCTTCTTATAGATTCATCACCTTCTGTGCTGTAGTGACCAGAATTATGTACCAAGCAGAACACTGGCCTCAAGGGCTTCTATTTTTGCACTCAGAAACACAAGTGTAACAGCCATGAATTCCCTGTTCTTTTAAGTCTACCAATGGAGAAACTATTACTGAATTGCAGCAACAGTCAGATAAGGTGGAGGTAGTTGCTGTAGACAGACAGCAAGCAAGCGTACAGTGTGCTTCTGTGATACACTAGCCTGTTGCAGAAGTTCACATCCCTAACCACTCTTACCCATCTTCAATTTGGGTTGTCCAATAGCTGAGTGGTAAGATAGCTGTGGCAGCAGAGTTAGCAACCAAGAGTGAGAGAAGAAACTTTAAACTGCTTCGTAACTAAAGGCAACGTACTGTGTAGCGTTTAGTGACTTTCCTGCTTTTAGCTGCGTTCCTGGATAGGGTCACCATCTGTACTGCAGTATAGTAGGCTGCTGTAAAACAAATCCAGACTTGTTAAATCTAGTCTGATACTTCCACAGTTAGTACAACATAATTTATAATTTGATATGATCATATCTTGCTGTCATGTGCATAACTAGGCTTTATATAATGACAGATGATGTAACCATGATATTCACACATTGACAGTGAAATATACTTTTCATTTATCCTAGTTAAGTTGCTCTGGTAAGTATATTTGAACTAATGGAGATAATGAAGGAGAAAGGAAGGGAGCTAGAAATCAGGAGGGTATTAATGTGGTCACAAAAATAAAACAATGATATTAGATGTAAGATACTAAAAATTTTCTAAACATCTGGAGGGATTAAAGTGAAAGTTTTGCAGTAGTAACTTGCCTACTGAGTGGAACTGTTGTTGGTTCTGCACAATTAAAATATCTGCAATTGACTAGGTTATTTTCAGTAGTGATGTATTTGCTACAGAAGCGAGCTGTGCTGCATACAAAGATAAAACTCTTCTGTGCATTTTTCTTTAACTTGTGAAGTTACTAAAAATTAAAATTTGTAAACAAGACAAAAAAAACCCTTCAACAGTCTTTCTTGTGCAGAGACAGAGACCCAATTTTGAAGCTGCAGATATAAAGCAAACTCCCCTTTCCAAGTGGTGGCAGGGGACATGTTGGGAAATTAACTTATTATCCCAATATATTTATTGTAATTTGCCTCCAGGGAGTTGCATGCAAACAAACAGCATATAGTCTGCAATATATAGAAAATTAAAATATCTGATACCATAACTTTAAAAATGGACTGGGGAAATACCCTGTATAGAAATTATTTTCAGTGATAAAGATTTAGCAGTAGTAATTATTTCAGTTTTCTCATTCAGAAGAAAGTTTAGTACACAATATTTTCTTCTATTCTTGATTACCAAGTCACGCTGTATGTGTGTAAGGAGTGAAGATGGGCAAAAGAGGTGGCTATTTTAAGTTTCTCCCATGTTTTTCTTTTCTGTTGTCCCGTCCTTTGGAAATTCCTAGGTTTTTTTTTTGGGGGGGAGATGTGTGGGTTATTTGTGGTTTCTTTTTTTTTTTTCTTCTTTCTCCCACACCTCTCGTGTCTCTAGATACAAAGGCAGAATTAAAAGAAGATGGAGAGAATGCAGCTATCAGGCAAAGGGAGAAGAAACTCCTTACTATAGCGAACTGGAAGGTTCTTCTGAGCTGTCATGAGTACTGTTACAGACTTGGCCTGGATCCCTTCAAAGGCAGTCATTAAATATAGTCTTTCTGTAGCTATGCTCATTGATTGGATCATTGATCCCCAATGTTGCAAGGCCGGTATAACTAGAATTCAGATCTAGCTTTTGGCTTTGGGCATGAAGTGTTCTCCAAAACAGAAGCTTTGTCACAATAGGACTTTCCTAAAATCAACAAGACAGTGATGAGATGGTTATCTCACTGCCCTCAAAGTATCTGCTGAGCAAAATTAGAAGGATGGAAAATACTACTTCAATGTCAAATACAGAGAACAGTGCATGGAGAAGTATTTTGAGGTTAGTATTTAAAATCATAACCTCCAAAATTCTCATCTTTCTCTGAAAATATGGGAGAAGCAGAAACTTGGCATCTCTTATGCCATTTCTTTTTCTAAAGGCTATCTTGCTAATAGGCTTTAAGAATTTAAACAAAACATCTTGAGAAAATCGGACTTTCTGATCTTCAAGACCCACCTGGACATGTTCCTATGCGACCTGATCTAAGTGAACCTGCTTCTGCAGGGGGGTTGGACTAGATGATCTCTAAAGGTCCCTTCCAACCCCTACCATTCTATAATTCTGATCTTTCTGTATATCTCAGCTGTTTCTGATCAGTCATTAGAAGACTTGTTGGAAGAGAGAATCAGAGAAGATACAAGAAGATACTTATGAGTTTGTAAAGAATAGTGCTCTTGGCTTTTCTGTTTTTAATCATGTGACTTAGAAAGTGAAGAGCAATTTAAAGCCCTTTGGCTTTAAGCCAAACTTAGTTTGAAGGATGGTTATAGATCTGAATGTGTGGGCCCTGGAATGTCAGACTGAGATGAGGATAAATTCTTTAAAATTTGACATGAGGAAATTTTAGTTGTCTAATTTGAATATTTACCTTTCAGTGGGCTAAATGTTGAGAAAATGTTTTACCTCAGCATAGGGGACAGAAGTGTGGTTAGCCTTTATGCTTGGAATTTTAGCTGGTAAAAGAGTTGTGGAGTAGGCCATGTGTAATTGAGGCGAGTTTCAAATGAGAGATGTAAAGGTAATAATTATATTGTTAACATATGTGTTTTCTGTGCTTGTTATGAGGTACACCCACCCTTGTTATTGCAGCAGTTACAAGAACTGTTAGATGTTACATGTTAGTAAGTGATAGATGGTGACTACAGAAATAGATGAAGAAAAAAAGCAAAGTAAAGCTTTCCCTTGTTCTCTCTAGCCCCCCCCCCCCCCCCCCACCCCGTGCAGGACAGAGGTTTAGAAATGTTAAGAAATGATTATGCAGGGAAGGAGTGGTCTGAGAGGTTCCATGTCAGGAGCTTCCCATGAGGCTTCTTCTGCTGAGTCGTGAGGTTAGGACTTGACCCCCTTTTACTTTCTAATGTCCAGCCCAGAGGAGTCTGGTGTGGCTGGACCCATTCTTTGCTCCTGGCTGGAAAGCAGAGTGCGGGCTTAGGGTTCTGGTACAGAGTTGGTTTATTGCAGCTTGAGCTGAATTCCTCTTATGAGAGCAGTCCTTAACCGAGAAATCTCCTGGTTATACCCTTAACAGTCTAAGTTCTCCTCCCCTCCTGTGAGGGTTTGGTCCAATAGTAATATTTGAATCTTGGGTTGCCTTGTTCTTTTCTCTGTCTCCAGAGATTCCTATTCTTATCTCAAAGGCAGTTTTTACTCATGCAAATTTATAATCCTCTTATCTGCACTTGGGTGTCCTTAGTCACCAATCTTCTGTTAACTTCAGGCAGGAAGTGCTCATTCTTAGGTGAATTCCCCTGAATTTCAATTTGAGTCAAGTTTATCTTCTTGTTCTGCATTAGAACTACTCTCAGTGCTTTGTCATTCTGAGGTTTGTGGCCTTGGGCCTCAGCACTCAAAGTTGTTCAGCTTTAGGAAGTCTCAATTCATCCTATTTTGCACAGTGAATTCTAATATTTTACAGTCAGGTTATTTTAATTCCCAACGTTCAGGTACAGCAAGGATAAGAGTAAGAAAGTGCAAAATTAACAGTAAAAGTGTTGATAAGGACAAGAAAAAAATCAAGTTAAATGACAAAGCTATTGGAAGCACAGTTTACATGATCTAAAAGTATTCCTAATGTAAGAAACTATGAACTAAGGTATTGTTTATTGAGATTTATGTTAAGCTCAATGTAAAGGTTAGACAACAAAAGACAGGAAAATTGCATATGCGAACAGCTGCCAGACATCACTTGTGTGTAATTGCCTTTACATACCAATACCACCTATGCGAGCAGAAGAGATACTGCTCAAAGATAACTACAGGATGTTCTGAGGAACAAAGGAGGAAGACTCCTTACTCAACAACCACCGGAAGGCAGAAAACGACCCCCTTCACAGCAACTGAAGAATGTGCAGAGTACCTACAGTGCTTCACGGCCACGGACTAAAATGTATGAAAAAGGGACTGTTTGAACTGATCAGCAAGGCAGTTGGCGGAGCGCAGACTCCCCTGTCGTCCAGCGCTGTCTTTGCTCATATTCTACTTGCTACAATTAATAAAATTATAATTGGATTATGATCCGTTGTGGTCTCAATTTATAACACCTAACAAGTCTGGTGAGAATGTATTTAAGCACTGTAACTTCCAGGTGAAGTTGTCTGACAACTTTTGGTTCAAAAAACTTTGTCATCCTCAACCCTCTCCTTCATGAATAAAGCCCGCAACCCTTAGTTTTGGAGATTACCAATCAAACAACTGTCTCTATGAGAAGTCTTTGGAGTTGAAAACTTTCTCACCCACTCTTTGCTGCAGCAGGCTCTTAAGACAGGCAGATCAAATGACTTGGCGCTGTCTTGTCAGTAAAGAGGACTATATGATGACCTAATGGAACTTTTGCAGCCCTTACTACCTATAGACACTCTCAAGTCATCTTATGCAGCTGCCAGATTCATTTGCAAGAATGAGCAACTGCCTCGATACTTGCCAAAAGTTTCCACTGCCAGTATACCCCAGTCTATTCAGTGATGTGTAATGTACCCGATCCTAACTGCTGAATCTTCTCACAGCTTCTCATAAGTGCAGGGATATCAGGGTTTCACTTCAGCTTTGATTCAAATCTTGCAATTCTCATCTTGTTTTAAGATTGTCAGGCTCGTAGGTGACTGCAAATGCGTAAATCCAGGTTTCTGCAGAGCTAGTTTGCTTGCACGTTATTAAATAAGAACAGATGTCCTTCAGGCTTAATCTTTGGGCTACCACTTTGTGGGGAGAGCACTTTCAGAGAGTTTAGCAATCCTTTATCTGTTGCTGTGGTATTTTTTGCACTAGGAGAGGTCCTCAGTCATTTAAACCAACGTCATTCCCTTCAACATTCAAGTTTGCTGTCTGCTCCAAACAACATCTTTCAAGATGGATTCTTTCTTAGGTCATCCTTAATTCTCTCAGATGTTTTATATCTTTGATTCATGTATCTCAATAGTGATTTATATTTTTTTTTCTTCCCCCTTAAGATTGTCCCTGAGAGATTCTTCCTCAGTTCTGTGTGACAAAGGATCCCTCCTCTCCCTCCATCCACAATGCTCCCCTGACTTAAGTTATTCTTCTTTATATGGTGTTTTGTCTCCTAAATTCTCCTTTATGCCTAAATTTACATGGGCCACTTGATGCAGTTATTGACCATGATACACATCTGTTGTTTGTAAAATTTGGGCCCATTGAGCTTTTTCCGCAGTTCGTAGTAATTTGGCTACTTTAATCCCTGATTGTACTATAGCTGCAATTCATTAATCTCTTTATAGCTTTTCAGGTTGCACTATTTGTATCATCTTTCGGGTGTTAATTCTAGACGTTCTCAGCTGTTGAAGTTCTGCAGCCTTAGGAAGGGACTCTTGCTCAGTTTTTGAGTAATCATGCTGATTTTCCTTTTCCTAGAACAATACTTTGATCTACTTTCACAGCTCCCATTTTTTGTGAACTTTCAAATACGAAGATTTCATCCACTTAAAAACTGGAGTTTAAAATATTGACATTTGAATTGGGAAGCATCTGTTGTTTTTTTTTTTTTAAGGAAAGAATCAAGCTAATAATAAGAAATAAAAGCAGAATCCAAGATTTTTTTTCTTTTCAGAATTCTGGTTAGTGAATTCCACCTTGAAAATATTAAGGAAAAAGGAACTGGACCTTGCACATAGGTTTAAAACAGAACTTCTAGAAAGCAGTGATGTGAGGAGTCCATATATAGCTGTTTTCTTCAGCAGTGACCAGAATTTCCTCCCTGCTACCTGTAGTTTGCTGTCCCCTCAGTTATACTAATACAAATTTCTGTAGGGTACATTGAAAATCATATTCCTAAAATGATCCAGAGTCTGAGGAAGCTTTTCCACTGTGTTTCTTTTGTGCGAGTTATTTCTCCTGTGGCACACTGGATCCGGGAACCTGCTGGTGGTTAAAACTAACCCAGCTCAGAAAAAAAAAACTAATTTGCAAAGAGATGAGTTCCCTGATCTGACATGCTCAGAAGATTTGTCAGTGCTTGTGTTGGTGCAGTGAAGGGGCAGGAACATGGCAGTGTTGGGGAGAAACAGAAATTCATGTTTTGGCAATGTCCCACATTTCTCTGGACTTAAACCAGTTATTAAACTCTATACTTGCAAAAAACGAAAAATCAAAGATTAGTCTGTAGCTGGATCATCTCCTTGAGCTGGCTGTGTACTGTTACATAAGTGCTCGTGTTGGTGGAAGGTGTAGGATGAAGGGGAAGACTGTAGCAACATTTTTTTTTTTTTTGTAATCGTCTTGGAATACATCTATTGCTTTGGCTCAAAGAAGAAGCCTGTATGTCACATTATTATCCAGGCTTCTCACCTTCAGTGATTTCTCATCCAAGTGCTGAATGACCTTAAGATGATGAGCAGCAGAGCTATTTTAAAAAGGGGAAAAAAAAAAAAAGAAAAAATCTTGTTGGCAGCCAGCTTCATTTTTACATGGGTTATTTTACACTCCTGCAGAACAATATGTAGTTCAGACTGATTCCTTCAGGCACTTGCTCAAAAGAAGTCTTTGTAGCGGTATTTTGCTGTAATTGCATTAGTGTGGAAACTTGGTCTCTCTAGCAACATCAAGCAGTAATGGGGATAGAGTAATACAAGTTTAAGTAGGTCTATATTAGGAGTTCCTGCATCTAGTAGCTGAGTACAGAGGACACTACTGAGATCCTTGCAGCCAGGTCCACAAGGATGTATTCCCAACAGACACATGCACCCGTGTGCATACCTTCTGTATCTACGCTGCCAGCCATTCAGATAAGGCAGCACTTGCACAAGCAGTGTCAATGCTGGTGTGAAAGCCTGTTTGTGGAAAATGCATACATATACAGTATGGATCCCTCCAGCAAGTGCCCTTGGACTTTTATGCTGCGCAGTAGCTGGTCTCTGGATCCCCTGTTCTCCCCGCTGCTTCACCAACCTGCACTGGGTCTCTTGCAGGTGGTCCAGATTTATGACCTTACTGGTGGCTAGTCCCCAGGTCTCCTGGTCCCTCCAAGAACCAAATTGTAGACCTTCAGGTCTCTCCAGTATCTGTTTGAGACAGCTCTTCACTGTGACACAGGTACCCAGGCTGTTGTTGTTGTGAAGGCAATAATCACTCAAATACGTAGAGGGTCTAAGTAATGCACGTGCAGAGACGTACAGGGGCAACGTAGTACAACCACCAGAGCTGACTCGAAGCCACCCTTCCTTTGCTAGCTACCTCCTTATATGCTGCTTCTGCCCATGAGATCACCCAGGGCCCAATTGATTAACTTGCAGCACCTGTTTCTGAAGTAGCATGCCAGCTGCATTAACTTATCCCTACCATCTTTATTCAAGCTGGCTGGTCCAAGCTACGTCTGTGCCTACAATTCCCCCCTTTTTCTTTTTTGAACCAGCCAGCCTTTAGCAACACATTTCAGAATTAAAGGTACATGAAGAAAACATAAATATTTTTACCCATGGCCATGAGTTTACAACAAAAGGTCAATAACAGCTACATCGCTGAACAATACAATACAGAAATCCATAAAGTCAAAATAAACAATCTGATATGTGTTGGTAGGAGGGACGCACACTGGCAGGAAGGGATGAGGTCTTGGTAGCTCCACTGATATTTCTTTTTCCTGATGTAGTTCCGGACTTTTCTTCAGATCCTTTAGCATGCTGATCTGTGAGCATTATTAATAAGATGGAAGTATCTCTTCATCTGTTGGTCATCTTAAGTTCTTTAATTCTTTTATAGCTGAAGGAATTTACAGCAGCCTAAGTGGTGCCACAGTTGCGAGGGTTTACATTTTAATAGAGTGATGGATTGAGGGTGGATCACTTGGTTCTTTCCTCAAGATTGTTTTTTCCATTGGTCTTACAGTTAAGTCCTTTCTGTTGATGTGGCTTGATCCATTTTGCCGGAATCCATCGGGGACCTTGATCTGTAATGACACAAGCATAGCCTCTTCCCCACGTTAACAGATCTGCAGGTCCTTGCCACTCTCCAGTAGTGGGATTCTTATACCAAACTTTAGGTTTGTCAGTAAAATCCAAATCCCGACTCATTTGGGCAAAGTGTGTTAATGCCGGTGGTTCATTCCGGTTTGCCACAATTCTGAGATGATTCATTGTATAAAGGGCTTTCATTAGTCTGTCTTGAGGGCTCACCCCCTCTTCCCCCGTTTTTTGTTTTTCTAGAAGGCCTTTTAAGGTTTGATGTGTCCGTTCAATAATGGCTTGACCGGTAGAATTTCCTGGGATACCAGTAGTATGTTTAACACCCCATAAGTTTAGAAACTTACGTGTTTTACTGGCTATGTATCCCGAGCCATTATCAGTTTTTATCTCTCTTGGAACACCAAGGACAGCAAAGCAACTCCTCCAATGTCTTATGACGTCTCGAGAACTGTCACTGGTTAAGGCTGTGGCCCAAACCATGGCTGAATAAGTATCAATAGTAACATGTATACGTTTAAATCGCCCAAAAGGAGCATAGACAGTGATATCTGATTGCCATATACCTAATGGTGCCAGACCCCTGGGATTGACTCCTACACCTAGGCCGATCTGATTCTGGCATGCAGGGCACGTGGAAACAATACCCTGAGCGTCCGATATGGTCAGGTCAAACTGCTTCGCCAGCATTTTCGCACTTTGATGAAAAAAATCGTGCGATCTTCGGGCTTGAGAAAATTTGTCAATTATTGGCCCCGTAGGTATCAATAAAGGAGCTGCCACTATCCTGTCAACAATTTCATTGCCAACTGATAGGCCATCTTTTAAGCCCGAATGGCTTCGAATATGTCCAATATAATAAGCAGTTTGCCGTTCATTTATCTGATGCCAGAGTCGCAGAAATAAGTTATACAGATTCTGATTAGAGATTTCTTTCAACAGCGCTCTCTCTAATCGAGTGACAGCATCGACCACATAGAGGGAATCGGAGATGATGTTTAATGGGACGTCTGACCATTTCTCAAAAGTTTTAACTACAGCCATCAGTTCCAGCAGTTGAACTGAACTGCCTGGGGAGTGGACAGTTAGATTTTGCCATTTTCCATTTTCCCACCAAACCACTCCTGCTTTGGCTTGGATCTTACTGGCGTCGGTAAAAACAGTCAGGCCTTTAACGGGTACTGCTGATCTCAACGGCCGGTCTTCCATTTGAAATTTAACAGAGAACAATTTATGGGCCGGATAATGATTATTTATAGTTCCTGGATATGACAATAAGGCCCACTGTAATTCATCAGATTGTTGCAGTGCCCAGTTCAAGAACTCATCTGTGAGAGGAACGAAAATGATGTCTGCCTCAATCCCTGCTATTTCCAGCAGACGTTTCCTGGCCTTAACTATTATTTTTGCAATTGCCTCAAGCCTTGTGGTAATTGTTTTTTGTAAATTATATGGCAAAAATATCCACTCCAAGATCCTCAATGGGTCTTTCGCTACTGAATCCCATTGCATCAAGATTGCCATTACATGCTGGTTTTGACTTATCACAGCAATGTTAATTGACAAGTCAGGATCATATCGGTGACTGTAGTTATTGACTATCTTGCTTCCTATTTTTTCTATTGCTTGGATTTGCTGCCGAGACAGTCTTCGCGCACTATCAGCCTCTACTGAGCCCTTTAACAAAGGCATTAGTGGCGCAAGATCCTCATTTGTGATACCACATATGGTTCGTACCCATTGGATATCACCTATCAGCTTTTGAACGTCTGTTAAGTTAGCAATATCTGTTTTAATTGCCACCTTCTGAGGATAAATGCGCGCATCAGTGATAATATTACCTAAATATTTCCAAGAGGCGTGCATTTGTACCTTCTCTGGCGCGATCACCAACCCGGAGTTGCTTAACTGTCGGTTCACTTCTTGTAGAATGCGATGCTGGTCCAGGTCTTTTCCTGCAATCAAGATATCATCCATATAATGGTAAAATAAGACACGAGGGTATTTTTTGCGCAGAGGTGCCAGCGCCCAGGCAACATAAGTTTGACAAATAGTTGGTGAGTTCTTCATTCCCTGAGGTAAAACAGTCCATTGATATCGTTTTGCTGGCTCTTGTTTGTTAATCGATGGTACTGTAAAGACAAACTTCTCACTGTCATCCTCATGTAAGGGAATTGTGAAAAAACAGTCCTTTAAGTCAATCACCAACAGGGGCCACTCTTTTGGAAGCATTGCAGGAGAGGGTAATCCTGGCTGTAAAGCACCCATGTCCTGCATCACTGCATTAACAGCTCTTAAATCATGTAACAGCCTCCACTTCCCTGATTTTTTAGGGATAGTAAAAATTGGTGTATTCCATGGACTGGTGGATGGTTTAATATGACCCTTCTCTAGTTGTTCATTTACTAATTCATGAATGTGGGCGAGCTTTTCTTTGCTTAGCGGCCATTGATCAATCCAAACTGGTTTATCTGTTAGCCAGGTTAACTTCAGGATTGGTCGCCCATCAATGGCCGCCATTAAAAATTTTCATTTGACAAACGAAAGCCCATTTGGCTTAAGGCGTCTCTACCCAAAAGCCAAACTGAAGTATTCATTACATAGGGCCTAATTTGCACACATCTATTCTCTTCGCCCTGTATACATACCGAAATCAGGTCTGTGCTAATTTTTGTCATCTGTATTCCTCCTACTCCAACGACAGGGGTGTCTAAATTCTCTAAAGGCCAGCTTTTTGGCCAATAGGATAATGGCACAATAGTAACATCTGCTCCCGTATCCAGTAATGTGTTGTATCCAACCATGTGTTCACCATTTGGATGTTGGAATACAACCGTCTGAGTGGGCTTTCCCTGTGAAAGCGGCACCGCCAGTCTTACCTCAGGTACTCCAGTGGATCCAAAACCACCGTCTCGACGCTTACGACTTCCTGCGAAAGGAACTTTAGCTCTGAAAGGAACTAATTGCGCTATTTTAGTTCCTTTAGGTATATGAACTGGTGGCTGCCAAACTTTAACCATTATTCCAATATTTCCTTCATAGTCTGCATCAATTACACCGGGGAGCACAAAAATACCCTGTCGAGAGGCCGATGACCGTCCTAAAAGCAAAGCGCTTAATCCATAGCCAAGGGGTCCATTAACGTTAGAGGAGATAATTGTTACCTCTGTGTTGTGGATGGTTACATCTACTGCTGTTTCCACATCCACTCCTGCGCTTCCTGCAGTGGCTGATCTGAGGCCATCCAGGCAGCTCTTGGTGTTGAAGGGCGTTTTTGTGTCATCGCGCTCGCCCTTTTTGCGCTCGTCAACCCGTTTCCCTTATGCATTGTTTGTCTGGCCACTCGAGAGCGGCACTCAGTGGCTCTATGGCCAAACTTGCCACATCTGTAACAATTACCGTGAAATCTGCCATTGGACCCAGATGGCCTGGCGGAGCTGTTTGTCCATACCAATGGTCTGGACCGACATTGATTTTTCACGTGTCCTATTTTTCCACAGTTAAAGCACTTTGGCCTCCGATCTCCTTTGTGGGCTTGAACTAAAGGTTTCAATGCTGTTGCCATTGCCTCAGCTAAATGTGCTGACGATCCTACCCTAGAGCAGGCTTCTATCATGTCGACCAAAGTTGCTGTCCGCGGGAGAGCCTGCAGGATCTTTTTGCAGTCATGATTAGCGTTAGCAACTGCTAAGTGTAATCCTATTTCCGCCTTTACTTCAGCCGACATGTTTGGTATATGATCCAGAGCTGCTCTTAGGCGGTCTAAGAAGGTCATGAAAGGCTCATTAGGTTTTTGAATAATAGTTGTATATGAGGGAACTGGCACCCCCATATCAGGAACGATCTTAAATGCCTGACGTGCCAGTGTCTGTGTTTGCTGCAAGATAGCTTCATGCAGCCGGGCTTGTACCTGAGGATCAGCGAATGCTCCTTTACCCAGCATCATGTCTGCTGTGACAACTCGCCGCGGATCTCCCTGTTGTAAGTCCATGTTTTCCACCACCGTCAGATCAACTCTTTTTTCCCATTCAGACTCCCATAATAATACCTGAGTGGGCTTCAGGAAAGTTTCTGCAAGCTTCCGGCAGTCAAATGGAGTCATTAACCCACTGGCAAAAATATGATCTAGTAATGTCTGAACGTATGGGTTGGACAAGCCATATTGCATTACTGCTTTCTGGCCTTCTCTTACCAATTTCCAATCTAAAGGTGCCCATTGTCGTTTTCTTTGTGCTGTTATTACTGGAAAGGCTTGCGGAATAAATTCGCCTTCGATTACCGCATCACGTATGAGGCCTCTCCATTTCTTAGCCGGATCATAATCATCTGGACGAGGATCTCTGAGTACCTGTGGGGATGAAACTTTAATCTTTGTTTTGGTTAATTCATTAATTCGTTCCAACAGCTGATTAGCTGTTGCTTTTGGTTTTTCTATCAGTTCCTCCAGCTGGGCCAAAGTGTGTTTCATATCTTCTCCATGTTGTATTAACTCTTCCTTTAATAATTGTCTTTGTTGATCTTCACTAGAAGTTGGGGGTGATGATGGCAGAGGAATACACTCAGGGATTGATGAGCTCAGGGGCAACGGCATATCATTTGTAAAACGTACCTTCCGTTCTCTGTTAGGTACTCCTTCAGGTATAGCAGAAGGGTGGGATGGGGCAGGATGGTGAAGGGTGGGTGGGAGGGGAGGAGAAGCAATGTGTGTATTCGGCTCCTGGAACGGCGCTCTAGGGGGTTCAGGGGGAGGTGGGCTCACATCCATGCTCTCCTCTTCCAGAGGTGGAGCCGAGGGTATTACGACATTATCCCCTCCAAAGAATCTCTGAGTATTTTCTTCTAGAGGTGGAGCCGATGGCACTATAAAATCACCACCTCCAAAGAATCTTTTAGCATCCACCGGGAACGCAGATGGTGCAGCAGCTTCTGCTTTCATGGCAGCAGCGGCAGCACGCTCAGCTTCTAGCTGGTGTATAATGGATGATACCAATTTACACAAACCGATAGCATTATTCAACATGTCTCCTAGCTGTTCCCAGTGTCCTTTTTCATACACTTCTTGGGGGGAAGCAAAGAGACCCACTTCCTGTCCCCATCTTACAAGCCTTAGCAAAGGCTCTCTTTCATAATTGAATCCTTTTTCCGCAAGGATATGCTGGAGGGTGTCAATAGGACTTTCCTCTTTGCTTAGCATTTTTCCCATTATATCAGTTTGCTCAGATTACTTGCCTTTTCCAGCAGAAATCCAAGTGCTTTTCTGCCGAGGGTTCTTGATCCAACCGATTCAGCGAATCACGTCGGGGTCACCAAATGTTGTTGTTGTGAAGGCAATAATCACTCAAATACGTAGAGGGTCTAAGTAATGCACGTGCAGAGACGTACAGGGGCAACGTAGTACAACCACCAGAGCTGACTCGAAGCCACCCTTCCTTTGCTAGCTACCTCCTTATATGCTGCTTCTGCCCATGAGATCACCCAGGGCCCAATTGATTAACTTGCAGCACCTGTTTCTGAAGTAGCATGCCAGCTGCATTAACTTATCCCTACCATCTTTATTCAAGCTGGCTGGTCCAAGCTACGTCTGTGCCTACACCAGGCACTATCCATGCACCCCAAGCACCTGAGCTCTCTCCCATTGCTGGTCCCCCATGCAGAATAGAGATTCCTCTCACCCAGGAAAACAGTTTAAAATGTGGTTTTAACAAGGAGATTAGGACAATCCCCGCTGATCAGGTGCAGGGCATGGCTGGACAACCATACTGAGCAGCCCTACTGAGCAGCATACTGAGCAGCCTCCTTTGGTCCCTTTCTACCCAGTATTTTGCTATGGTTGTTCTGTCCCAAACCACTTTAACCCTCCCTTTTCTCGCCTTTGGTTCTTTCTCTAAATACCCTATACTATGCCTTCTCCTATGCCAAAACACCCTTCCTAGCATCTCATAACTAGCCCCATACCCAGTGGGCAGTAATCCCCCTCCCTTCAGTCTGCAAGGTGAACTAGAGAGAGCCTTTCCTGTGAACTACTCCCTCTGGGTCTGCCCCCTGGGCCCCTAGGCTGCTCGTGTTTCTAACAGCCGTGGGAGCAGCAGGACTGAGGACTCAGCTTCTTTTCATTTGGGGGGGGGGGGGGTCTCATCTGCCAGACACTGGTCATCTGTGTTCGATGTGTGTATGTGGCGGAGGAGCCTCTAATCACACAACCCAACACTGAGTTCTTTCTTTCTGTCACTGAAAAAGCAAGAGACTGGGAATGGCTTCAACAGCAAAGTACACTGCAGGTTTTTGCCCGTGGCTCCACAGTCCTAATACTGACAGAGCCGCAAGGATCTTGGGCACGTGCTTGGTTTTTTTTTCAAGTACTGTAGAGGAACCAAATGCATGAATTTAAAAAAAAACCCAATTCCACTAGCTTTCTACTCTTAATGTTAGTACAGTGCAAAGTGCGGGGAAATAAGGATTTGATGTTTCAAAGTGATGGTTTTCACACAGTGCTTCTAACCACGAGTACTTTGTTTCTCAGATTATAGTGTAATGGGATTCAGAATAGAAAATGCTTTATTTAATCTTGGCTTGAAAACAATTCCAACAAAGTGGACTGGATGCAATTGTGTTAGGTGGTCCAAGTTTCAGAAATGGTTCCCAATGCACTTGCTATTCCAAATGCTAATTGATTTTTAGCAGTTAAAAGTCTCCCTTTGTTTGGTTTGAATTTCTTGTTTTGAATAGGGTTTGTGTTTGCTTGGGGTTTTCTTCCCTTAGAGCAAACAAGTTTATACCTCGATCTTTATAGCCTTAAGATACTTCAAACTATAATTAGATTTCACTTGCCTTCACCCCCCTTCTAGGCTACGGTGTTTTCAAGGCTGAACACGTTAAGCTGGAGGAGCTGTTGCCACTGTCTCCAATGGTGTTTGCTTCCACCCCCCCGCACTCTTTTCAGCCAGGCACGTCATTTTCCAAACTTTAGTTCTTTCTTTTTGTATTTGAGAGCACCTTTCCCTACATCTGCAGGTTTTTTGCTTTCTCCGATTTGCTGATTTACACCACAGAACTATAACGCCCTGCGTACATTTCATTGCGAAGACCTGGCTTAAGGTGACAACATCTTGACCAAACGTTACCAGTGCATGCCTATCTTGTTAACGAAAGTGAGGTTTTTGTGCCGAAGGAATGGCTGGCAGTGTTGTTATGGAAAGGCAGTCTGCCGGTGCATACGATGAGAATCCCACACGCCGTGAGGCGGTCGGCAGGTCAGTCCGGGCCGCCTGCGCCCGGCCCCGCGCGCAGCCCCGGCGGTGCGGGGGACGATGGCACCGGCGCGTTTCCGCAGGGCACGGCTGCGGGCGGACGGCAGGGTAAAACGCCGACTCGGTGCCGGGGCGGCGGCGTGCGCGGCTGCCTGGCCGCCGCTGCTGCTGCCGGAGGCTGGGCCGCCGAGGGGAGCGGCCTCTTTAAGAAGGCCCCGTGTCGGTAGCCGGAGCGCGCTGCCAAGTGCAGGAGAAGCTGAGCTTTACTGCGAGGCGCGCGCCTGAGTGTAACCTACCCGGCTGGAGGCTGCGCCGCCGCTGATTGACAGCGGGACCAGCACTATGCAAATGGCGCCGGGGCGCGCGCGGCCGGGGGCTCCGCCGGGGAGCGCCCGCGCCTCCCGCGCCTCCCGCGCCCCGTGACGCGCCGAGCGGCTCTCAAAGCAATTGTTGCTGTTTTGGGGACGCCGTTACGTGTAAAAATCATCTCGAGCGCCGTTTCAGTGTGAGATGCGGTGTGAGAGAGCCAGGGAGATGTGTCAGAGCTTGTTACTCAAGCTAAATTAGGTAATTTTTAGCTGGGTAACGTGCTAATCTTTAAACCTTTTTGCTTTTAAATCCTGCGTGTGTCTGGTCTCCTCACACAAAAGTGTATTTTGCTTGTTTCTTCTCGTCTTCTTCAGTCTGAAGCCTTATGTAGGTCAGGCTTGGCTTAAGCAGATTTCCTGAACCTGCGTCAGCTTAAGCTGAAGGAATTTTAATAAACCCTCCCTTGTAGGCGTGGGCCTAAATGAGACTAGCCTAGTTAAGCCTGATCTTTTTCTGTTTGTGAAAAAGAGCTGAGCAGAGCTAGGGACTGCATGGTGGCTTCAGAAACGGCTTCCTTAATTCAAAGATAACAATGGTTGGGAAGGCCAGATCTTCTAATTTTACCTTATCTGAAAAGCTCGATTTGCTAAAACTCGTGAAGCCGTACGTTAAAATTCTCGAGGAACATACCAATAAGCATTCTGTAATAGTGGAAAAAAACAAATGCTGGGATATCATAGCTGATAACTACAATGCCATCGGAGTAGATCGCCCTCCTCGTACTGCACAGGGCCTGCGCACGCTGTACAAGAGGCTCAAAGAATATGCCAAACAGGAGCTATTGCAGCAAAAGGAGACTCACTCAGACTGTAAAAGCAGCATTTCCGAGCCAACCAAGAAAGTTGTGGAGATGATTCCACAGATTTCCAATGTGTGTTTAAGAGACAGGAGCGGTGTTCAAAGGTGAGACGATTCTTTTTATTTTGTTACTGAATGAAAATGATGGCGCCTCCTACCTACTCGGGAACGCTTTGCTTGTGTGCAGCCTCCTGAAGGAAATGTTTACCAGAGAAAATCCCCAAACGGGGAACGATGACAGAATAATACTGCTTTTGTTTTATGGGAAGCTTGATGGTGACTTAGCAGTGCATTCAGGTTTGGGTGTTTTTTTTCTTCCTTCAGCTCTCTTTCAAAGCCTGTCTTAGAGTCTTTGTCACACTCTGGAAAGTGAGGGTTAAGAGAGAAGCAAAGAGAAATAGTAGCTCCAACCTCTACCCCTCCCCTACCTTTTAATAGGCAGATTATTCAAACACTGGCAAAGTGATGGCTATTCTCCTCCATTTAAGGTAATGCAGCAGTCATTTTGCAACATAGGGAACTATTACCAGTTTATGTAGGATTTTTAATAAAGTTAGTTCATAGAGCTAAGAAGCCTTACTCATCCACCTTTTTTCTCTCATTTACTCTGATGTTTGCATGTTATGTTTTAACTGATCCCAGTCCTTTTTTAAAAAAAAAAATTCTTCACGCCACTGTGTCTTTGTGAGTGCAAATGTTTTTTCAAATTGTACTTTCCTTGCATTAACGGTGGTTCCCTGAAACTGGAGCAAAGCTAATTGCAGCCTAAACTCCAAGCAGTTCTGTATTGTACGTTAGGTAGTTTAAATAAGTAGAGAAACTGAAAGGTACAGCACTAGAAGTTTTCTCTTTTTTTAGGTTTTGATTTTTTTTTTACTGCTCAGTAAAGTGAGACACACTGTCTAGATTTGAGCCAGACATAATACAGGCAGGCAGCGTGCAGGCTTTCTCTCACAGCTGGCTAATGCCCCTCATATCTGACTTGCAACACTCTGCTGGTTCTGTATTGGTCCTTGAGGGATCAAAAAATGCCTGGGTCAGGTTTTGGTTCCTCCAGATACAAAAACTAAGCTGGGGCGGGGGGGGAGCGAGGGGGAGAGAAGTCAAATAACTCCCCAGCAAGCTTGAGAAAGCTCTGATTTTTCTTATTTTCCCAAGCAGATTAATGGGAAGCGAACTTTCCGTATTTTAATCAGATATGCTGGTAGTCGGTGCAGCGGCGTAACACTCTAAGAAAAGCTGGCATGCGCACACACATGCTGAATTGGATTCAGGGTGCCACTGGTTGAACTGAATGGTAACAATTGTCTAAATCCCAACATGCCAGATGCTCTAAAAATATGCTGTTGTGGGTCCTTTGCGTAAAGAAGTCTGAACCAACTGGGCTATGCTGCTGCTCCTGGTGAATGCCCCTGGAGGAACCGTTCCAAAGAATTCTGTGGAACAAAACAAGGCTTTTAATTGCGCTAATAAAGGTTGCAGTGTCTTGACTACCAACTTTTGTAAGGAGGGAAAAAAAAATAGTGTGAGAACTTTGGTTTGTGGATCAGCTTATAAAAAGCACTGACACTTTTTGTGAATGATTAAGAGCTAATGATCTCCGTAGCTTCTCTCTTGTAATTTAAACATTTTTTTGCGCTCTGTTATGGATCTGGGAACATGGACTTGATTACTCCTTACCCAAAATGGTTGTGCATAGGAACAGCCAGTACACTGTAAGCTGAAGGAAAAGACCATAATTTAAAAGATTATTATTTTTTTTCTGCTGCCCAAATACATAATTATTTGATAGTTCTATTTTTAACTCTGAATTGCGTTGTACTCTAATTTTCAAAACCCGGTATTGGGTTCACCAGGATATGGCTTAGGTTTCGTTGGAGGGAAATACAACTTCAAATGAATCCAAATTCTTAATAGCACCTTTAAGCAATTTCTAGCTCACTGGGATTAAACAAAAGCTGGTGAATCATGGGTGCCTGCAGGGTTATAAACACCATCCCCCAGTTGTGGTAACTGTTGTTTGTCTTTCTTTGAGTCAAGTTGTCAGAAACAACATTAGTAACCACCATATAGGAGGCTCTTTTGTTTCTCAATTTCTTCTTTCTTTGCCTTCTAATTGTTTTCCTCCTAAGAGACTGTCTCTAAGGAAAGAAAAAAAAAAGAAAGCCTCATCAGAGTTACCTGAAGATTTGATAATTTCCTAGTTCTGTGCAGATTGCACTTTTAAGAGGTGAAATTTTTCACTGTTTGGAGGCTGTAGTCTATGTTAGACTAAATCTTACCTATCTTTCTTCACTTTAACCTCCCTCACTTTCTCTTTCTGCTCTCTCTCTCTGTTCCCTTTTGTCAGAGTGACCTGCTTCTCCTGCTGGTTGTTTCCACTTTTCTCAGGCTAGAAGCTGGCCAGGAGCCAGCTAATAAGAAGGAGAGAAGCAGTATTAGAAGCTATGGTTGTGAAGAGAGGGAAACCCAGAATTACAGTCAGCACGGGGAAAACAAATGAAAATTTGTCCGCAGGATACTACTTCTGATGCTCATTGAGAGGAGTAAAAGGAATGGGAGAAAGAGGTGTATAGGAAAAGGTGAAGCTTTGTGGCACAAGGAGGAGGAGGGAGTAAGACGATACCATTGATACTCTATAGGCAGCTCAGGTAACAGGCAGTAGAATTAAGGTCATCCTTGTGATTTCTCCAGACAATCAATGACAGGTCTATTTTCAATACCTACTTCAGACAGACTTTAAAAAAAAAATCTTTAGTTAAAGTAGTTTAGATGCTTCCATGTTTTTATTCATGTGAATGGATGACAGATTAGATCAGAATCCTTCAGAAATTGCAGCCATGACTGCTTATTTCTTTTAAACCAAGAATTTTTGAAGACTATGTGAGATGTGGAACAGATGATCATTCCACCTTTTCATTAAGGAGTTAGTGCAGTTACATGGGAAGTAGGGCGTGCAAATTAAATTTCTCCCTTGCTTCTGGGAATTTGAACCCACATCTATTGCTAACCAAGACAGTGCTTTAATAATCAGAGAGTGCTTCTGATTTTGTGGATCATAGGGCTTGCAAGGAGTTTAAAAACTGTAAAGAAACACCTCCCATTTTAACAGACAGCAATTCTGATCCTCTGGGGCTGGGAAATACCTGTGAACATTACATAAATGGTGGATCCGCTTGATGCCTTTAGCTACTAGTAGCAGCACAGTTCTTCAAGGGTCTCCTATCTGCAGCTACCAGTTACAGCCTCTGTCTTAGATGGTCATGGCCATGATGATGCAGTCTCTTTGGTGTTCATACCAGCTTAACTTACTCCTGTTTCCATGTTACACTCTGCTGCCTTCCCAGTCACGCTGAAGGTATTCCTTGTAGACCTGTCCTGTAAAAGAGATCAAGACGCAGATCTGGCTTAAAAAAGCATTACCTGAATTAAGGAGTGATGTTCAGAAGTGTAGGGTTTCAAACACAACTGATGGTAGAGAAGTGGCAGGAACAGCCTGAGCCATTATTATGATCAAAGCTAACGTAACGTCAAATCATGATTTGAGGTGCTGCCGACTCAGGGGTTTAGACAAAGACAGATGAGTCAAGTGGGCGTTGTACTTTGGAAGAGAAATGCATAGAACTATAGGCTGTTCTAGTGGAAATCTTTCCATGTCTTCTCTTGAGGCTTCAGAAAAAGTACAGACGTCACTGGTTCAAAGAGAAGGAACAAGGATTAGCTTGATGCCCTAGTCTGCTGGCAAGGGCATCGTTTGGGCTCTGGTTTCTTCTCCCAAGGCTCTTTGTGTAATTTTATTCAGTGACTGTTTTACATAAATCCCAGATACTTGGGTCTATGAATCAGAAACAGGCAACATACTAGAACAGGAGAACACGATTGGGTTTAGGAGATGGAAATGTTTCTGCCACAGTCCACTCAATCTGAATTAATGCCCTTTTAAAATCACATTATACATATAAACTCTTTCGTCTGTCGCTTGCATGACTTGCTGCTGCTTTGTTTTTACTTTCATTTGTCACTAGTAGCTCTTCTTGCTTCTCCAGTGTCAGAAGAAGGGCCTACCAGGATGGTTTTCTGTTGCCTTTGCTGACTGTATAGCAACAGAGTCAGAGTAATTCAGGGATCTGTACGTGCGGTGGAAAGGAGGAGGGGTGCAGGTGGTGTTCATGTTGTGAAGTAGAGTCCCAGGCATAGGTAGCGGAGTAGTATTTCAAATGAAACTTTGGTTACTTACAGCTACGCCTTTTAAAAATAGTTTTTAATGGATTATTTAAATATGATTTTGTGTGTTCTAGCACTAGTATCGATAAAGAAACAATTGCTGGTACCAGTTCACCACAGGCAATGTTGGATCACCATCCTGCGACAGTCATGATGGAATTGCAGTCGGAAGAGGATGTCAAACCTCCTCCCTCTTTGATTATGGACTCACAGCAAAATGAGAACTTAGAACAAGAGGAAGAACACCAGCTGGTGCATATTATGGAAAGATCTCCTTCAACATCAGTATCTTCAGTTGATATGAGAGTGATGATGTCTCCCTCTCCTGTACCAAGAAGAGATGAGTATTTTAGGCTTGAGGTTGGAGAACGCTTTAGACCAATGTGTGGTTATGACCCACAGATGTTACAAATGCTGAAAGAAGAGCATCAAATAATTCTAGAAAATCAAAGAAAAATTGGTCTTTACATCCAGGAAAAAAGGGATGGTTTGAAAAGAAAGCAGCAACTGGAAGAAGAACTGTTGCGAACAAAAATCAAAGTAGAGAAGCTGAAGGCAATACGACTACGCCGGGATCTGCCAGAATACAGCAATATCTAAATATTTTATTACTGCTGTCAGATTCTTTGAAATACTTAATAATGAATGGTTTTGCCCTAGCAAAATTGTTCCTTATGTTAATATGGATGGATCAGAATCTGGGCTTGAGAGATGAAATAATATTTCCCGTGTTGTTATGTACTTAGAAAAATACCTTGTATGGGTTTGATGTCACCAACTCTTCTGGTCTGAAGTTAATCAAATCCTGTATATTTAAGTATTTTACCTTGATAAAAATCTAAACTTTAAAAATATTTCCACTTACCTCTATTAGAGTTGTAATGAGCTAATGGAAATTGAGCTCGTGTCTTTAAAAACAATTTGTCATATCCATTATTTTTTCCAAATAATCACCCATCTTTTAATGTCTTAATGAAGTTAGAGGTTAGTAAATTCATATAAAAAGGAGGAAGAAGAGGCTATGTTTAACTATCTTACTCTTTTCAAGTTGGTAAATCTTTTGACAGTGGTGAGATTTTGCTGATCTATCAGCTTGGAAAACAAAATTGCTGGATTGTTATATTTTTTTAATGTTCAGTAGGCAGTTGAATAAATTTAAATCTTTAAAAAAGTTAATACTTTTTACTGTTCCCAGTGGAGGAGCGTTTCCACGTTATCAGAATCAATGCAAAGAACCCAACACTTGGTTTTTAAAGTTGCATGCATTTGTACTTTGTGTGTACAGTTACTATGGTCGTATGTTCAGTTCTAGTGATTATACTGGTGATCAGCCACAAAAAAAGCTTAGTTTCCTCATCTGCATGCATAATTACTACAGTGCATGTGCAGCCAAGGCAGTTGCAGGTGCCTTTGATCAATATCACCATGACTATAAAATACTGAAATGAAATAGTTTCTGTATGTAAGTAATACGTGACTCAAAATTGAGAGAAGATTCTTTGTCATTCTGGGTACCTTTTATAAATGCTATTGTTCTGATCTTTCAATTAGTTTCAAATAAAAAGCCCCAAATGAAAAAGAAATTGGTTCTTCTGTCTGTCCTGGTAGCAGCTGTTGCCTCTGTTGTTACGATCATTCACAACTAGAAGAAAAATACCTGGAAAGCATGAGTCCCAGATGATTAATTTATTCATTTTTAGTCTCCTGCCTATTATGAATAGATTCACAACTTCCTTAGACCTCTGGCTCGTCATTTCCTGTAACAATACTTTCTCCTTCCTCTAACCTTTAGCATAAGAAAACAAAATGAAGTACAACATCAAGGAAAAAGAAGGAGCAAAGGAGATGCAATTCCTCCTGTGCCTCCTGTCTCAGAAGGTACCAAAACTAGAGAGAATAAAAGCAGTAGGAAGGAGAATATTTCTTCAGGTGGCTGCTTGTGACTGTTGCTCCTGTCACCACTGTTTTCCCAAATTTGCTTCTTTCTCATGTCCCACAGACCCTTAGCGTTTGAGCGTGAGGCACTGGTCTGCATCAGCAGACTCTGAATGAGGTAAGCCTCACACCTCCTTGTACATCTTCTGAATGAATCAAATTGATTCTGCAGCTACGAGGATAAATGCATATTAAAAACTGAGGGCTGCAAGCAAATAACATTAATTGAGGGACTAGTGGAGCTTTAAGACTTGTAGTTAAAATGTTAAGGTAGTGATACAAGAGAAATCATGTTGTCAGTTAGTGCCCAGGATAAATTTAAGAAGTCACAGGTGGGAAGAGTAGAGGAAGCAAGCCTTTTGTTTGCAAACTGAGCTAAAATACAGATACTGAAAACAGATGTTGTCAAGATGGAATTCCCCAATACTTTTCCAGTTGTTTTCTAGAGAAGAGAGCACTGTTCTGTTGGGAATTCTTGCGTGTGCTGACAGTGATGATGCCTGAATAAGTGATCTCTTTCTGTACAGTCTTTGGCTTTCTCATGTGTTCTTTAGTTCAAGGACATCGATCATTTTTTGTGTAGCTGGAAATACTTCGATGAGGTACTTACTTCCCTGAGTTTACAAGAATCATAATTTTGGCTTTAATAAATAAGTACAGAATTTATTTGTTCTCCTTCTCAAAAATGGGAAGCACCACAAAATTTTCTGCACTTGTCTTATACTTTGGAAATGCTCGATCTTATCCTTTCAGTTGAAAATCAGAATTTGGGTTTGCAGTGGTATGGAATTTCTACAGGTGGTTTCTGTCTGTACATATTATGCAAACGAACAAGATTTTAATAATTCTGAAAATAATTCCCTTAACGGCTCATGGCCTTGCAGTGGTTTGGAATTGGAACTACTTTTATATGTTGGCCACCAAAATGCTCTAGAGATATCAGAATATTCTATTTTCTATTGAATGCCCTGTTCTCCTTGAGCTAGATCAGGAGGTGACCTCTAGGATTTCTGTTGCCACAGTATTTTTATTTCGAGGACTAGAACCAAAAGACTTTCTAGTCTTTGAAAGCTTGCACTCCTTCTGACTAAAACAGGACTCTGGGTAGAGCAAAGTCTCCCTTGTATTCTTGATATTGGAAAGGGGAAGGATGCAAATTAATAATAATAAAAAAATACACTGGCTTGGTCAGAACTATCTCCTATTAATCAGCATTCTTCCACATTCAGTTGGTCTGGCTTTGTGGCATTTCTTAGTGGAAGGCCTTTCGTTCTTACCTGCAGGCAACACCTCTAGTTCAGAGCTCTCTCATGGTTCTTGTTTCCTTTGTTCTTGTTTCTAGTGGGTTTTGGGGAGCTTGGGGTGGAGGGAGACAGCTCTTCAGTCGCTGTGGAGCTTGCTTGTTTCTTTACCAGTGACATGACATTTACTTCCTTTCACTAAGAAATGTTTCTTCTCTTGTTACAGTATGGTGCTGACTGTATATTATACCTCTGGATCTGCATTTCTTTGTCATGCCACATCTGCTTTACCATATCAGGTTATCTTTCTGAGTCAGACTTCTCACTTCTCAGTGCCTGTTCCTGTTGTTTTTCTATGTATTTCTAATGTGGGTACATGTACTACAGCCGTGGCCAGGCCTTCTGGACCACGAAGTGCTGTGAATTTTTATTATTCTAGCAAATGCTATTTCGTTAGCATGTGTGGAAAGGATGTTGGAAGACCCTCCCTCCTTCACCCTCCATCCGTATCCTCTTATTCCTTTCACTATATCTGGCAGTGCCATTCCCTTTCTGCATGTTTATAATGTACATAATACAAACAGTAATTTTAAGGCAAGGACAAATTTCTACCATGTGTTCATGTCCTTCTACTAAGAAAACTGAAAGAAACAAGCTCCAGAGTTAAGTTACTTCCCAATGTCTAATAGACTTAGGTTTAAAGTAACTAAAATAAACTGTAACTACGATAGCTTTGTGCTAATTGTGATAGCATCCTTTGTAACTTCATCTGTCTGAGTAATTGTCTAGTCATGATAAGTTTATCATCTGCTCCCTAATTATCTTGCTTTTTACTATAAGTTTTCAGCTCCAGCGGAATCAGCTCACTTGATGTGCTTACCTTAGATCAGAATTCTTACCAGGTAAAAATGGTAGGAGAGAGAAGTAGTCAAAGACAGGAGAGATTACTTACAGCTAATCTTGCTTGTTATACTCCTGGTTTCTAACACCTTCCATCTCACTAGTTTCAATTTCTTTCTTCCATTTATATTTGAATGCATTTTCTGGCTTGGGATTTTTTCCCCCATGCAATGAAAATGCATAAGACTAGAGCCCGTGTACCATCGTCTCTGGGTAGACTTTGTGTCCCCTGGATTTCCAATTGGCAAAGCTGTCAAGTTGCTTATAATTAAAAGAGAGTTGTTTCTAAGCGGGAGGAACAAATGAGGAATTGTGATACGCAGGCTGACTGGCTAATCTGTCTTTTAAAATTTCTTGTATCTTAAAGTGCTTTAGGATGGTTCCATTTGAATTTTAACTTCAGCAAAATCATGAAAAGGTTATTCATGAAGATGATAAAGTAGTGTTTTCCTAGGATGTGGATTGCTTTTCTATTTTGCACATGAAAATAAAGACTTTCAAAAGAATGCCTTTTAGCATTTTTCATGTTTTTAAAATACATGAAATGGAGCTTCTCAGTGTGTTCTGAAAAAGTTACGCTTTTATTTGTTTTTTAAGTATCCTGGTCTTAAAAAAATCTGAAAAATCTCGTTGTCTAAGTCTTAGATTTACCAAACAAAAAAAAAAAAAGAAAAGGTCTGCCGTTTAGAGTAGTTAAATAATGGTTTGTTTGCTGGGTGGGTAGCACATGGCTACATCTCAGTCATTCTGTGACCTATGTTTCTGTGTTCTTTCTCTACTAAAAATGAAGGTGTTAGCCTTGATGTTGGCCAAGTTCCCTGTGTAGTGATGGTTGCTTTTAAATGGCATCCAGTTTGTCTGGGCAACATTTCCTCCATAATAAAGATAAAATTTCCTGAAGTTTTATTGAACACGAGCTAACAAAATTGTTCTCTGTGAATTCTTTCTTGTACAATCTACAGTTGTTGAGTGCTAAAGTAGTTGAAAACCCACTGTGAGGCATATGTAAGAGAGTGGACAAGGACTGGTGTTCCCCACTGCCCCTGCCTTTCTTCCATGCTGTGGGATTTCACACAATTTTATCCGCCTGATTACACAGAATCATTTGTCAATGTATCCAATCATCTCTAAGTGAACATAACAGCTTGTTAGAAATACTAGAAATACAGAATTAAAATAGGACATGGATAACATTACTACTGCTGTTGATACATTCTCATCGTTAGATGGCTTTCACTTAGGGGTGCATCGTAAGCAAAAAAGACTTAATTTTTTTACTTAAGCTCTGTAAGTTTCCTCCAGGAGGTGTTTGCATTGATTTGCATTGTAAGGAAGCTTTGGCAGTAAGTTGTACAACGTGATGGACTTCCAGGTGACGTTAGTGGCATCAGCTGTCAGTTTGGTCCAACTGCTTTACGCTGGGCTACCTCCTTTCAGGCTGTAGTGTGTATGTTGTCTACATGCATTTGTTTTTGTTTGTGTCAGCTTTTTGCTGTGAAATGAATTGTGGGGAGGATACCCTGTTTTGAATACAATGAATATTGATCATCTTTCCTTTGTAATGTTCTAGTTTTCCTGTGCTTTTGAAAAAGTTGAAATTTGGTATCAAGCTGATCTTTACCCATTCCCGTAAAACCTCACTCAGGTTTGTCTAATTCATAAGTCATATGCAAACACAGAATTTGATCATTCTCAGTACAAGTTCGTTATGTTTTGGATGGAGTCCCTAATAACTGAATTCTTAGGAGAGCCCATCCAACCTGGGCATATGGCATTGCTGAAGGCAGAACAAGGATTTGTCAGCTGTGAATGCCTTGAATGAAAGCAAGAAGATGTGTTCCTAGTTTTTCCAGTAACAGGCCACAGTGAGAGGAAACCACTTTGTTTAGATCCAGAGAGAGTGACAGATGACTGCAGGGATCCCAAGCACAACAGCCTTTCTTGTGGGGCAGTAAGGATTTCAAAGCTGTTGGACTATAGCTGAATAGGTAATGATCCAACTCTTCTGCAAAAAGACCAGCAATAGCCTGGAAAATATGGCCTGTAGCACTGTGATTCCAGGTGCTGCATGGTGTGTATGCGGAAGAAGGGAAATAAGCCTGCTTAGGGAATTCAGCCATTGTTGGTTGTTGTAATTATTTCTGCTAGGTAAAACCTGTTCCTTTCAGAGGAATTTTTGTTGTACAACTTTATGTGCTAATTTGCAGTAGTTGGGTTTTGAAAAGACACGATTCCTGAGTCATCTTCCAAGATAATACTAAAGATGTTTTTCAACAGTCCAGAAGTTAAATATGTTTTGAGCATTTGAGATACTTCAGTTCTGAAGATATATTGGGTATCTGTAAAGATTGTTTTCAGATGAAATATAGTAGAGCTAAATTTGTTATTTTCTTAAATCTTATCCTTCTCCGAGGAGTATGCACACGCACATACGTACGTATGCCCCACACATACATGCCCAATGAGATGTGGGAAGTTGATAAGAAGAGCTGCGCATGCTGCGGAGGCTTTCAAGTGTCAGCAAGGGTCAAAGAAGCCCCTTGGGAATAGCAAGTAGGCCCAGTCTGCTGATGGAAAGCTGCCATGTCTCCATGTCTTCTAGCATTTCCTTATATAAGTGGTCAACTCAGGACCAAAAATAACCAGAGTTGACACAAAGTAGACTCTGTTATAGGCTATTTTGGTTGTATTCATTTTTCTTACATCTAGAACCAGCAAAGGCAGCACATTAAGCACTGCTTACCTACACAAGGATGAACTACTCTTCCCTCCTCCTTCATCTTCTCTCTTCTTGTTTTGCTTTCCTAGTAAGAATTACCACTAGAGCTCTAGGTTTTTGTGCATGGACCATAAATATTCCTTTTCTGCTTGGGCTACTGGATGGATTATGCTTATGTACATCAAAGTTATGTAACTTGATTTGGAAAGATTGTTCTTTCCAAATATTTCATCAGCCACTCACTCTGCAAGTAATCGGTGCTGCATAACACATGAAAATTCTCAAAATTATGAGTCATCCTTTGTGTGCCTCTTTCCAGAGTAATGTCATAAATTTTAAACAGTCCTGTTTAAATAATTTAAGGTAGGAATATATTGTGTTTCATGCTTATGAGAGTGGGTATAGGTTCTATTGATTATTTTTATGTGAGCGGCTCTGTATTGTAATGCAGGGAAATCAGAGATGCCCATTAACAAACACAAATAGTACTTTAAAAATGTTTTTGCCTTTCACTCTGTGCTAAAACAGATGTTAATATGAAGGGTGCATAATCTTAATAAATCCCTTTCTGCCTACTTGCTTTTTGTTACAGATCTAAAAGTCTTTGCATTGCAAGAGCAGAGATTTCATACAGCACAAAAATACAGTTTTATTTTTAATAAAAACCCATAGAAGTAACAGAAAATGCTTAAGAGAATGCCAGATTGTATTTTCCAAGTACCACATATGGATTTAGCTGTGTACCTTCCATTAACATTTAAACAGAAGATGCATACTTACGTCTCTGCAAGCTCCTTGTAAAATTGACTGCTTTTTGAGATGGCTACAATTAGCTTGTGATTATGTAATAGTCTAATAACAGTTTCATAGTAATTTAGTTTTTGTTTTTGGTAGTTTAAATAGTGGGAATTTTTCCACCTATGTCACACTTAAAACTGTCATTTATTTCAATCACATTAAATATTTACAGAACCCACATACAGATGTTGCTTTCTGACATGACGCATTTATTTTTTTAAGTGAAAGAACCTTTACTTGACAAATTAAGCAAAACACCTTTTGGTGTGGGTGGTAACACTAAGAAGTGTGGCAAATGGTCAACTTGGATGACATTTGACTGGTTCCAGTGTTGTACTGAGCTGATCTGGCTCACTGCACGGAATGGTGCTTGCAGCCTTTTAGAATTCTCAGTGATGCTGCTTTTTCCTTTGATAATAGGGCTCACATATAATTCTCTGGACTTGACAGAAGCTTTCAGCTTAGTTCATTAAATTTTTACAGTGAAAGCTGGAGTCTGTTGGATTTTTAGACAACTAGTTTAGAGGTTTAGGAAGAATAGTTTTCTACCATGGAGCTATAATTTTCAAAACATATGCTCTCCATCCTCCGTTCACTGCAGTTGATTCCCTTAAGAGGTGAATGTTTCATTTAACCACGATGAGAGGATTGCTCCTATTTGTTCAAATGAAGTACATCTACTGTCTCTATTATTGTATATAGATGGTTGCTATTTGAAAGGAAAACAAAGGTTACAAACTCAAGTACTCAAAAACTTGCAAATATGCACAACGTGAATTTAGCCTTCTCACACTGTTGGGTATAGTCAGTAATTACATGATTATGAAATGTATTTCTATAGGTTAGGGTTAGTGCCTTCCTTGCCACTTTCATTTCGGAGAATGGACTGAAACCACTTAGTGAGCCACTGTTCAGTATTTTCTTCCCAGTTCTTGGTTCAGTTATAGATGTATATCTTGTTTTCAGCACACTATTGAAACTGTTTTGAATTAATGAGCTAATGGTTTTTTATTCTCTAGTGCCCATCATGATAGTATCTGAGTGCTCCACAGGTGTAATTATATTTCACAACATCCCTGTGAGGTAAGAGGTTGGTATAATCTCCACTTTCTAGGAGGTAATGCAGGAGTTGAAGCACAGAGAGTATAAAGCCCTTTATTACTAGAGGTGCCGACTGATTCAGCTAGGACTGCATTATCTTAGTGCTTTGGTATACTGTACAGTTAATCTTTCCAAACCACAGCTTCCATTTGGACCCATGAGTGTTCACTATTAGAACAATGAGACTGAATTAGAAGTCAGGCACTCGTACAAATGTTAATTGCTGAAAAGTTTGAGTCGGATCACTTTCACCACAGAAGAACTGTAGAAGACATGCAAGTAAACTCCAGTTCTCTAAGGCACTATGCAACTTCTCTGCCCACAAGAGTGGACTTTCTGTCCTTGCAGTTTCAGCCTCTTTCATCACACACCTTTTGCAGTTTGTGACAAAGCTGCTGAGAGATTGTGTAGGCAGCAGCAGCCTCTTTTTTCTGCAACTGCCAAGCAATTCAGTACTCTGCCTTCAATGTCCCATAACGATGTAGTGCAGCATGTTTTCTGTAAAGACTTTATCATTAATTCATATGCACAGTGGGGCACATCAGGTCACTGGAACAACCTTCTATTTGACATCTCCAAACTTTGCTTGACTTCACAACCTTACAGCTTCACTTAGGGTGGTTGGCTGTGGGTGTGACAGAGACTTGAACCACAGGGTTGTAGATGTTCATATTTTGGCTTTTGTCACAAATTATCATTTCTGAACAGATTATTCCATATAATTTGATATTTTCATCTATGTAAGACAGGCAAGGTTGAAAGTCTTACCTTTATCATTTGGGATAATAAAACAAATGACTGCATTAGAAGGTCGTTGAATTCAGTGTTGACTGTTAATATAGTGACATGCAGTATTCTGCCCACTGGATTTTGCATGTGTTTGTTGACAACAAAGAAACTGAAGGACTGATTTTTTTTCTGGTTGAAGAGCAGGAATTACTAAAGGGACTTGGGGGAAAATGATATGATGATCCAAGTTTTAGCTATTGTTTTGTCTTCATCGACTTTATCCACTAGAAATTATTTGCCCAATTCTGAGTCCTCCACCAGTCCTACACTCAGGATTGATTTGTGTTTGTCTCGCAGGGTATAATCAGTCAAATTGATCCAGTTCAAAATCTTAATTGCCTCCATCTCTTATGTTGCACCTGAATCTCTGCTTGCTGTTCAACTTGCTTCCCCAGCCCTACCCACGTGGAGAGCAGCTGCTGAATCCCATTCTTTAGAATTGTATGGAACAGCATAACAATTACAGTAGTTTTATGCTGACTACTTCAGAATGCTTACATTTTCAGTAGTCTGAAAATTTAAATTAGGGAAAAGTTAAAACATGAGGCAAGAGGAGTGGGCCCTGTTTACCAGGAGGTTGGGCTGCTCTGAGTGCCTTTCTGGGCTCACCTGCTTGACGTCTTTTATGTTTTAATGCCATATTGCCCTTAGCTGGTTTCTTCCATTGTCACTTTTCACTTTATTTTCCCTGTTACTGTCTTAACAGCTCCTGTTCTTGTTTCTTTCTCCCAAGTCTTCCCTTGATGGCTTCCAGATACATGTTTTTTCAGTGAACCTTGAATTTTGAGGGACAGAGATAAGGGGCTGTAAGTTTTTCTTGCCCCAGTTCCTGCTCAGAAAACCTCAACTATCTCTGCTGTTTGACTCTCATACAGGACTCAGTCCTAGTGTGCTCCGGTTGTTTTCCCATCCCTTCTCTTAAAATAATCTGTTGTCTTACTTTTTTTACTCCCTGCTTGGTTCCCAGTCTCACCTTGGCATGCTCTGATTCTAACTCTGACTTACAGTCTTTTACACATTTATCAGTTTTCTACTGGCTTAACATCAGCCTTTGTTTCTCACAGTAGTCTTTCTTTTCAGGCTTCTTCTCCCAAATTGTTTTTACTTGTCGATGGTCCTTGTCCCCTCTACCACCTTTCTCTCATTGATGGCAGGAGGAGAGATGATGTCTCTGAAGGAGAAATTCCCTGCTGGTGCACTTGGAAGAGACCTAGCTTTGCTCTGAGCTGTGAGAGCTGTGACTACAGAGAAAGCTATTCTCAGCCTCAGTTAGAGCATGTCCAGCGTGTAATCCTCAGGAAATTAAGCTGCAGAGAATGTGCAAACTGTATTTATTTCCAAGAGCTTTTAGCTTTCAGGAATGGAAAACCTTTTACCACAGCCAAAAGAAAAACAGAAGTGCTATCTTCTCCCCAGATTTTTAGATTCTTCTCCACAGTATTGAGGTAGTAAAGCTTCTACAAGGGATAATTGTTTATTATGACTAAAACTGCATTAATCTAAAATTTTTGCTCTCATAAATAGTGATTCTTCTTTCACTGAAAGTTTTCATGGACATTGTGTGTGAATATGTGTGCTTGAACTGAGACAGCTAGTATGGAAGATGGATGGAGGCCTGACAAAAAGATACAGCTATGTAAAGTAAGATCTGCTCATGGAGATCCCTATGGAAATGCACATTTGGCAATTTAGAGGCCGGTTTGGAGATTCAGATGAAAGATGCACATATAAAGTGACCCTGACACAGATATCTAGAAGTATTTTAAAAACTTGTTCATTTGTATTTTTGTTGAAAACATATTTTTGGAAGTTAAGCAATGATGTGTTTTTTCAAAGAAGATGTTTCTGCTTGAAATGTCTTTAGTGAGTTTGCTCATGATGCTGGTATGTGCAAGGTGAATTATGTATATGGTTTGTGTTTGAAAGATGAGTACAAAGCACTGGGTTGTGATCAAGCAACTCCAATGTGTAATCCCACCTGTCATTGCTTCCTGTGATTTCAGGGCAAGTCAACTCAACCCTTGCTGATAGCATTCCTCATAAAAGTCTCATTGAAGTGATATGAGAAGCGTTATTACATATTTTTCCATCTTTGAGGCACCCTAATATGCATATACATGTTAGATTAGTATTAAGTTTATCA
The DNA here is from genome assembly GCF_028858725.1 of Colius striatus. Lineage (NCBI taxonomy): Eukaryota > Metazoa > Chordata > Aves > Coliiformes > Coliidae > Colius > Colius striatus. Next base: position 72,879,093 of record NC_084762.1, on the reverse strand, counting down.
TTAGGCTAAAATTACTTTGCAAATGAAAGATTATGTTATCTCTGTCTCGTATTTCTTTATATACTCCTGGGATATCATAGGAATGTTTCAATACAGATCTTTCATATGGAACAAGACACTTCCTACTATGTAAACCTCTGTTTTCTAAATGTTATGAATTAGTTTGCTTAAGGAACTTTTTGATTACTTCCTCTGCTTAGAGCCGATTGATGACACACGTGCAGAGAGGCTGCAGCAGAGCACCGCCACTGAGTTTTGGCTGCAATTCACTCAGAGCCCAAATCTTTTACCTCAGTCCAGTTTTTTTCCTCTGCCTCCCTCTCATTTTTAAGTATTTCATAGTGCTATAGAGCACAACTTGAATCAAAGTCATCTTGAAATTGTAGTTTGTATGTCATGACAGTGCTTTTTGTTTAGAAGATTCAGACCAGTTGAGGGAAGACTCCCTGTTGTTTTGTACTTTCTTAAAACATACAAGTTCAGGTATAGAGATGTTGGGTAACTTAATAAGTCCTGTGATTTCAAAATCACCCCAACCTAACAGTAGCTGCCACAAAAAATGAGGCAGCCTCCCAGCCTATGTGTTTCAAACTGCATATATCCCTTCTCTGTATTGACTGTAGTTGCTGATTGGATTCATTGAGCTGACTTGCCTGCAGCGGGTCGATGAGAAGCAGGGGGGAGAGGGGAGGAAAGGTGAGCTTGTGGGTTTCTCAGCAGCCTGCAGTTGAATGAGGTTAAAGCACACCTCAGGCCAGGGTGTCTAGTGCCCTGCTCACTGGAGCATGTTGCACTTCTTACAGCAAGGCTTACTTCAACGCCGTCTGCTGGAAATCTGAGTTACCTTTTGTAGTCTTTCATAACGCAGCTGCCTTCTTGGTGCACTGGAGGTTACCTAATGCACTTATTTGATGCGTTTGCTCTAAATCCTGCTTATCAGAAACTGGTTAAACTAGTTTGCCATTGGAACTGTTCCCCCATCCCCTCTCCTGGATCCTGTCCTACTTTCTGTAAATCATCACCTTCCTGAGGCTGCTGAAACTTTTCCTCATATCAGCTAGGCTATAGTTTATATCTTGAAACTTAAGCCCTTGCTTTCTCAACCAGAGAGAGAAAGCTTTTTTTTATTTGTGGAAGCTTTTCAAAGCCTTATTATCCATGTCTTTCAAGTTCCCAAGCCCTTCATTCTGCCACTTGCTAGAGATTGTTCATGGTTCAGAAAACTGTGCTTCCAGGCTGGGCAGTTTGCTGTTTGGGAGAGAAAGGAGTGAGCGTGATTTGCAGATCTTTCTCATACTGTGGTGTGCACATAGTTCCTGTTACTTATTACATTCAGTCCAAACTGATTAACAGCAGAGCTCAGAATTTACGATTGCATTTTATCTTCCAGGGCCGATCTTCCAGGGCCTCACCAAACCAGCAAGGGTTTTATTGTTGAAGCTGTTGCTCTCCGTACCCCTGTATCAAAGACTGAACTTAGTCCCTGTGCATAACATGCCACTCTCACTTCAATTCCTGAAAAGTCCCTGGTGTATTTCTCTAATTTGAATAGCCTCCTGTTGCACGAGAATAAATATTTGAAGTTGAATAGGTGTGATGCTGAATACAAACAAAAATGACAAGACATAAAGAAAGCTGAATGCACGTACTTGGCCAGCACCGTTCATGAACTGATTTATTTTTTTTATTCAAGGAAATGCTGTGGAAGGTAATTTTGAGAAGATGTAATTCTTTTTACATAAAAATGTTTCACTTAAAAAGAAAAAAGCCTTAATGCTTTTATCGGAAACTCTCATGTAGTTATAGGTAAAAGCAGAACATTTTATGTAGTGTAGAAACAAATCGTTGTTGGATATTTTTGCAAACAGCAATTTTGGTAATTCAGAAGACAAATTAAGAGAAGAATCTGAGCATTACAGAGGCTGTTATTTTTCAAGTTTCCCATAGGGATTTGGTAGTAGTATATGAAACATGGAATATTGGTGGCCAGTTTACTTCTCACTGGGGGCAGGTTGCTTTAGAAATCCTTTTTGGCAAAAGTCAGTAGTATAAAATGCTATTAGTTTCCAGACTTATTCCAAAGTTACTGGTTCTCTTATTTTAAATTAAGCAGGGATAAGGAAAGTTTGAAGAATTCTTACTGACCCGAAAGTGAATCTACTGGAGATTCAGATAACACCACACAGAACTCCCCGAGTAAAAGAGCAATACCATAAAACAAATCTCAGGGGTCACCAAACTCATGCGGGAGGTCAGAGGAGGAGACAGGGAAGTGATCATTTGTTTATGGATAGCCATCCTTCAAGAGAGAAGAAGAAAGTTAGTTCTGCAATGAAGTCTCCAGTTCTTGCAGTAACAATTGCTTAAAATCTTAATATGAGGAAAGAAGTTGCCAATTAAACTAAAAGAATCCATTTGAAAAGCAAAGAGAAAACAACCTTGTATTTATCTGTTGAATCAGTTTACAGTTATAATATAGAATAGCTCAGTATAGAATTGAATTAGTCCTTTGGTTTTTAGCCATGTACAGATATTCTCTCCCCCCCACCCCCTCCTTCACTCCTCCAAATCAACTCGTGATTACTGAAGATCCAATAGAGTGCGTGTACCTTTTTGCAAAACTGCAAGGATTTATTCTTGCTCTCTGGCTCATTTCCCAGGTTTCATCTACAAAGAATTTCCTACATTTCAAAAAGAGCTGCTCTGTTCCGTTTTCTCATCTTTCTGTGGTGTTCCAGTGTTCAGTAGCTGCTCTGTTATTCCTTGGAGATGGGGGCATCTGTCACATGAAACGCTACAAATGTTGGCTGATGCCCTGAAGAAACATCCACCTATGGAAAATCCTGTCTGTGTTAGGCATTGTGTTAGCATAGAGTCCTATACAGCCAAAAAAACTTTTAGAGAGCTTAGAGAAGAAAATTCTATTGAAGAAATGTGTCATTTGCGTTTGTTTTAGGCCTCTAACTTGAGTGTTTTGCAGTTTTAACAATATGTAGATTTGCTGTAGAAGTGATGCCTTTTTATTGAACCATTATTGTGAACAAAAGTTTTTACTTGCTGCTTCTGCTTCGAGTATCTGCACACTTGGAAATTTTGGAAAGGTTAGTCTGTGGCATAAGCGCTTTTTTGGTAACAGATTTGTACAGTGTTGAATCCCAGATAGAATCAAAGGAACAAACAGATCTAAGCCTTTAACCAGCATGCAAGGGTATTTTAATGAAAATTAGCCAGATTCTCCCTTTGAAGCTGTGCATGTGCTGAAAAGGAATGCTGCAGATATTCCTTTAGGTAATGCTAAGGCCTTATCTACCATTACTTATGTAAGATTGCTAACTCTTGAAAGAGGGTGTTTGTTCTTAATCGATATTATAATCAACTGCTGCCTGTTCTAGTTTGATTTCTTAACCTTATTAACCTAAGTATTTCCCATTAATATTTACATCTGTGACACAATTAGGTAACTGCTGCCAAATCTAAATCAATCTAAGCCTAGTAAAAACATTTGAGTTGCTACAAATTGAGGAGATGGTCTGTTTCAGGATTTGCACAATTATTTTTTTAAGGGTTTAAGGAAAGGAGTTGTAATAATCTTTTGCATTACTACAATCGTGGTTATTCTGCCACTTAGTACTAATGACTTCAGCCCCAGATCCGGTTACTAGCCTCCTTTGCTCTATTTCCTGAGTTCTGTGTTCCTGTACTTGATTCCAGAATATGGTCCAGCACTTTCTCACTGGGACCCTGCTTTCATTTTCTCCCACGCTTGTTTCCCTTTTGGTTTTTTTTCCCCAATCTTTCATTTTATTCTTTCTCCACTCTCATCATCTTCTATGTCAAATCAGGAGCTCTCTTACTAATGTGTCAAGTAATATGCTTTTTCTGAAAATGCATACTTTCCAAAAATGTTTGAATGAATCCTATTTCAGGATGAGTCTGTATGTTCTGTTCTGTCCAAGTCCAAACTTACCTTAAGTGGTCCATTATAGGAAATACACTGCTTTGTTCATATAAGATGAATGCATAGATTGTCCTTGATTTGTTTGAAATGCAAATGAGAACCTGAGATAGTCTTTGTTACTTCATTTCCTTTTTAGATGCACTGTATCTGCCAACTTCAGGGACACCAAAGGAAGAAGCAGCTCAGGAAGAACCTGACTGCCTTGCGAAATATTTCAGTGTTGTGTGGTGTAAGGCATCAAAGAAAAAGCACAAGAAGTGGGAAGGCGATGCTGTTCTCATCACAAAAGGAAAGTCAGTGATACTGAAAGATATGGAGGGCAAAGACATTGGAAGAGGTACTGGAGATTTGCATATTTGTATAAGTGAACAATTGACTGAAAATTATTTGCATAACAGAGACACAGTTCTTCAGATAATTTAGAGTTCTCCATACCAATGTCGGCCACAGGATGGAAAAAGAGTAGGTTTTAGAGGGGAAAAGGAGACAGAAAGAAAGCTTTATATTTCTTACATGTAAGGCAGATGTATGGGGGAGGCTGGGGCAGGCTGAATAACATTATTCACAGAACACCAAATGCTAGTCCAAGGAGAGGATCTGGAAATGAAGGGCTGTACTAATTCAGCGGAGATACCAAATGAGGGATAAGTTGTTGATTTTGGCTGCTCACATAATGCAATGGAAAAGGTGTTAATATTAGGCAAAAATATACAGCTAAGTTCCTTGTAGATGTTCCAGTCAGTAGTATGGCAACTGAGAATGTCAGAGGTTGGATCTGTGCTTTTCAACCAGTCAAACAGCTAAAAATATTACCTTTGTTGGAAAGACAAGCCAGCCAAGCCAAAGTCAACTGTGTAGCAATTTTTAGTCTTGTAGTTTTAGCAGCAGCTGCTGCTGTAAGACACAGTTTGGGTTGATATCAGAGTTAAAAATAAGACTTGCAAACTATAGACTGCAGTTAACTTGAAGCAATAATTTTTTACTGAAAGCAAAGCAAGAATTAACTTTGCTAAATGTGCCAAATATATTTTGTAAGGGAGTAGCATTGGACAATGTTGCTACAAAACCTAATTTGATTGATTTTAGGGCTGAGATGGCTTCTCTGCTCTTCTTTTACAATCATGACATTGTGAGCCTTGTTAGGACCAGGCAGTTTTGATGTGCAAATCCATTTGTGACTTAGAAGTTAATTTCAATTTATTTATAGCAAAGCAATATGTGTACAGACTTGCTTGTTTTTGAAAAAGGCAGAGAGAAAGAGAGTAATGCCTGGAATGCATCAGCCGCCACCCTGTTGTCATTGTGGTTTTTTCAACTCCTGTCTTCTTGAATTAGCAGAAAACACAATAGAAAAATGAATATTCTGATTTTAGCTGGTAAAAGTCTCCATGCTGTGTTTGATGGTGTCAGGGAGCACAGTGATGCTGATGTCCTTGGTGCTAACTTGCCCATTCAGTGTTGCTTTCAATGCTCATTGATTCTAAGGAAACCATAAATTGACCAGTTTAAGCAGTGTGAGTTTTACATTTCTACAATTATTCTACAAGCCCACTGGGTGAGAGAGAAGGAAAGGTCTGCTGGCAGGGCTTGCCTCCAAATGTGCATTTAATACTACGAAGTTTGCAATGAATATGAAGGAGCATCCAGGAATAATATTTTTCAGTGGGAAGAAAAGGGCAAAGGAAGATAATTTTTTTTTTACTTAGGCATACTAGGGCTGGATCTAAGAAGGGGCATGGGAACCTAAAACCAGCACAGGCTGTAGCATGCTTTTGAGGCAGCAGAACACCTTGTTTTTCTTTTCTGCCTGGTCCTAATTCCTTCATAATGTATTACAAAGAGTTTAGGAAGTATGCTCTTATAATTTGCTGTATGTTATAGAAACAGTATTTCTGGCAGATGCTACGTTTGAACTTTGTAGGTTTGTGTTTTGCCTTTCTTAAGTTCTCGTCTATCCTTTAAAGCCCATACTGCCTTAGAACTTGACTCTTCAGACCATAATGCAAAAGATCCTGCAATCCTGCAGTACCTTCAGCTTGAAGCTGTGTAGAGGCAGTAAAAGAAAACAAAAATGCAGAGTGAAGGAGAGGTCATAAATGCCCTGTCCAGGCACCTCATTTAGGAAGGCATGTGCATCCTCTTGTGTTCTGGCTTCTTCAGGTCTTTCCTAGAAACAAGTGTTCTTTTAAGAACCGAACAAGGATCACTGTGTGCTTTTTACAAGCATTTAGAAGAGAGGAAGAAAATCATCTCCCTTTCACTTTTGGCGAGACTATTTTTGAGCACTTGCTTAGTCTGTGAAACACCTCAGTAAATTTATTCTCTTAAAGGAATTCAAATCCATATCCTCACCTTCCAACCCCTTGGGAAAGGCACTTTCCTAGAAGTGGGAAACAAGAGCTTTGCAAACAGCCCCCAGCAGTCTTTATATGTACTATTTGTTTGATAAAATACGTGTAAAATCTTGACGAGTGTTGCCTCTTTCACAGGTGAGTGCTTTAACTACTGGTCTATGCAAACGTGCTTTTTTATTTTGTTGGCCCAACTAAGGATCCATGCCTGTCTATTCAAAGTGGCACAAATTCAATAACTGGTGTAAAGAACATTCCTGTTTCTGATTTTGAGGTAAAGGTGTGGCTTTAACCTCCCTGAGTTAAGAAACTCCCTTTTCTCCCATTTCTTATCTGTGAGCTTCAGCCACGAAAATGCTATTTAAAGAAGGAACCACCACTCTTCTCTAAATCTTTATCAGAAAAGAAAGTGGCAGCTACTACCATCTAGTGTAAGGAGACTAATAGTATGTGGTAGCTGCTCTGAGAATGCCCAGTGATGGGGTCCCTAAGAGGGCACAGCAAAATTCTTCAACTCCCTGACAGATTTTTAAATGAGCAAACTATTGAGTTGGTTAACAAACCATGGGAAAAATCAGACATATATGTTTCAGAGTGTATGTAGAAGTAAAGATTTCAGCTGCATATGAGTCCTTAATGGTAAAAAGCCAATTTAGAATTATTGTAAAAGTAGAATAGTCTGTCTAGATCAACAGCAAGAGACACTAGTGATGTTCATATCAGGCTATGAAAGGAAGGAAAAAAGACCTTGAATGGTCATTAGTCTTGGGAAATTTTAAAACTAAGGCAAGCTGCTAGTTTTTGTGATACGGAGCTGTTTTTCATAAATTCCCTTAAATGGATATTTGACATTCAGTAGAACTGGTTGTGGATGATGACGATAGAATATTTGCTTAGATATTCTGGTATCTAATTCTGATTGTCAGCACTAAAATATCAAACTCTGTTAGAGGGAAAGGCTTTATGATTTCAGGTGTGTATCAATCAAAATGCTTAAGAATCAAATACCCGTTGACAGTTTTGTTTTTCTTTCCTGCAGATGACCACTGATGTTAAGGAAGTAGTATTTTCAGTGTTGTCCTAATTGCTAAATTTTTGTGTTCTCTTAGGTACTGGATATAAATCTAAAGTACTAGACAGTCTTGATGAAGGCCAAACACTGATGGTTGGTGGAAAAGAAATTGAAGTGATGGCTGTAATTTCAGCAGATGACTTCAGCAGTGGCAGGTGTTTTCAGACTGGAACAGGGATGCATGACACAATCCCAACTGCTTTATCTCAAACTAATATGAAGTCATTCTGTAAACCATTCAAAAATGTCTGTCAATCCAATACAAAAGAGAATAGACCCAAAGATTCTCAAAGCTACAAACCTCGTCATGATCCAAATGCTTCAAGTAAGGTTCAGATTTTTAAGTTCTTTTAAGCATCCTCTGGCTCTCAAAAAGACTTGAATATGTAACCAAAATTTTCTTGTACCACAATGTATTACCAAAGGATTTCTGACATACAGTTCTAGTGTTTCTATCAATGCCATGCCAGGGTGTTTTCGTATGTGTTTCTAACAGGTGAAATGCTCTACACTATATAAAGTTTCTCATAGATGTTACAGATGGCTGTATAAACAAGTTAGAGTGGTTTCTAAGAGCTTTGCCAAGAAAAATGAGTTTATTGATCAGAGAAACAATGACATAATGTGGCAGCACAGTAATTACAGTGGAGGACCACTAGTAGAGAAGTTAAGCCAGATTCAAAGAACTGCTTCTGACAGTGCCCAATCCTTCACAGCCAGTGAGTGTAATTACACTGCCCAATCTCGAACAGACATGTTTTGGAATAGAAGTTTCGTTTTATAATGCTAGAAGCACTGTGTGCTGCAGAGCCATGAGAGTTCACAAATACATCAGCATCAAAACAGTTGGTTAAGCAGTTGTATAAGAGGGATGCCGTAAACATTCGATAGCTGCAGAAGTGGTGTTGCTTATCTAAACAAGAAGTCTGTCAATAACCAACTGTGTAGGAACTATATTCTGCTGATGGCTTTATTTTTCAGATGGAAGATAAAAATTTTAAAATGTTATTAAGCAGAGCAGTGCATATGTAAAAAAATGAAAGTTTTTTCTACATTCTTGCTATAGTTTAACCTCCATGCTACTTCTTACCTCATATCTTGATACTATAGTGACTTTTTAAAGCTGCCATCTAGCTACTATATAAATAAACAGTGAAATCCCAGTCAAGTGGTATTAGTGATATTATTGACCCTTTTGCAAGAGCAGCCTTATTAGCACCATCTTCTTGTGTGAATTCAGCTTGATCATATTGTATCTAAACACGTTCCTTGCTGCGGTTGGAAGATGATATTATGACATTAGCATTCTAGTTTAAAATCTGGCAAAGACCTGACATATTCAAGATATATTCAAGTTAACCTCTTTGTTGTTTATACACTAGACTGTCAAAAAGCTATGGTTTACTCCAGTTCTTTATCTCTTGTGACTTTTCTCCTGGTGAATTTTAGTACCTCCTATGAGATTTCCCTTAACTGCCTGATGATTGAGAACCCTCAACTCATCAGTAGGTTAGGCTGTCAGTCATTAGTGTTGGTTACACAGGAGAATCTTGTAGTTTATTTAATGTCTTGTTGCATAATCTCTTTCAGAGATAATGCAGATACTCTCCTAGACCAGAACCTCTGGACTGGAGCATTCAGAGGTTGTCATGTTGAGGTCTATGCCAATAGTCGATTAAAATGCAACTTCTTCAAAACAGGCAGTCATTTATCCTACTGTTTAGCAGAACACAGTGAAGTTATGTCTTCCATGCGTGATTTCTAAGCTTTTAGTCTATTGCTTATCCAGGCCTTCTTTCTCTCCCATCTAAGAGGCTGCAAAATTTTGTCAGAAAAGTTATCTTTTTGTCTTATTTGTACAGACATGCAATTGGATGTAATCTACCAGAACTCATCTCTTTGTTTGTAGGAAACAAAATCTCCCTGAATTGTAACAAGCTGTGAACTAACCTGTTCCAGTGAAGAAGTTATCAGTATAGATTACTGACAAAAAAATACCTGCAAATATAAATTACTTTCTCATTCTGTTCTGTAACAATACAACTTTTCAGCGAGGATGTGTCAGATCAATATAAGCAACCCAGTACGGATGTTTGTAAACAAATTATGGCAAGCAAAACTTTTCTTTAGATATGTCCAAAAGATATATCCCAATACTTCATTCTCTCATTGCCTCTGCATGTCTGTCAACTTCTTTTATTCATGCACTGTGGGAGCCTTTGTCATCTCAGTCTCAGTCCTTCCCTTTTCTTAAGCAAATCGTTGTCTTTTTATCTCTGTTTCTCAGGCAGAGAAGACTTTCTGGGCAGCTACAACAATATCCTCTTGAAATATAGTGTCTAGACTTTATGTAGGTTATTGTTTCTGTTCTTTCTCTTAAACTTTCCTTTAAGAAGCCTTTCAGAACTTCTTCTGATTTAACTCTGTGCACTCAAGTTGTCACGCAACATTTATTAGGTAGGCGGTTTCACTTCATCATAAAAAAACACTAAGATTTCCATCATAAAAAATACTCAGATTTCTCAGTTTTCCACCTTGATATTTGAGAAAATTTGCAAACTATTTGGGAAATCTTCGTAAAGTATTTTTTCTTGAGAAGTTTTTTCCAAATACTCTGCTGGTAAATGCATTTTCTATCTGAGAATAATCGATGTATTAAACAGTATTTTTAGCAGTCATTTTCTTTATTCTGTAGCTGAGTTAGAGAAATAATATCCTTTGGTAATAGACTAAAAATAATGGGTTTGTGCAATATTTGCATATGTTTTGAACTTCAAGATTCCCTAGTTATGCCAAAACCAAATGCAAGTCATCAGTGGATGTTCAATAAGGCTGGTTTACCTATGGTGGATGTAGTTGTGGATCCTTACATTGCAAATAATCTCCGACCACATCAGAAGGAAGGAATTATATTTCTATATGAATGCATAATGGGAATGAGGTAAGAAAATAATTATCCTTTTGGCTTTCCATACCTGTAATATTTTTATGCCCATATTCAAATTTGACCATTTCCATAGGAAGATTTGAGCAACTGTTCAACTAATTAGGATACAGTCATTTTCCACAAGTAAGGATTGCACAACTTTTTTCTGACCTGTGTGTGGCATCATGCTTGCTCTGGCTTTGCCAGATGTGATGAGAGGCTAGTGCACCAAAAGGCTTGTCATTTTTACTGCAAATACAAAATCTTGTAAACACGGATACAGTCTAACCCATGCTAAAGCACTCTGCTTTCTGGGATTTATAGTTCATGTTATTCATAATTATTCATATAATTTATAATCTAGGCATCGAGAAAAAAGAAGCTGTTAATACCAAGCTGTTGAAAAAATATAATACTATTATCAAAAGTACTTTCTCAAGTCACAGGTTCCTTAAAGTGTGTACAAGTTAAAAAAACACTAGGTAATTTTTTTGTTGTTGTTGTAAGAAGATTTACACTGTTTGGTTTTGCTGGACAAATGTGTTAATCTAGAAAATGAGGAGTTCCACTCTAAGGTGTTCTGATATAACTGAATGAAAACATGCAGTGGAGCATAATAAACATAAATAGATTCTTTATACTTCACAAAACAGCCACAAGAAACAATTCCCTAAGCCAGTTGTAAATAATATTACCACTGCCTAATTATATTTTACAGAGTTAGTGGCAGATTTGGAGCTATTCTTGCTGATGAAATGGGTTTAGGAAAAACATTGCAATGCATTGCACTTGTCTGGACTCTTCTGCGTCAAGGCGTCTACGGGTGCAAACCTGAACTAAAGCGAGCACTAATTGTCACCCCTGGGAGTCTGGTAAAAAACTGGAAAAAAGAATTTCAGAAATGGTTGGGAAGTGAAAGGATCAAAGTCTTTACAGTTGATCAGGTAAGATCTGTTTCCAAAGGGGGATTAGGTCATGTTTGGCTCAGAATATAGGGCTTGTGATTTTTTTTTTCTTTCTTCTTTTTTCTTTTTTTTTATAAACCAGAGGCCAAAACTAGTAATTCTCTATTCATATTTATTTGTAATACTTTATTTCTCCATATAGGCATTTAGCGCTCAGTAACCAATACATAGGTCAGGCTCACCTGCCTGTGTGGCATGTGCCTTGTTTTTCTGCAGGCTTCACCTTTCAAGATGTAAAAAGTAACATGCTTCTCCCGTGCCTCTTTAGTTTAAGGAGGAGTTTCTGTTGTCTATCAAAGTGCATACCTTCCTTGATTTATGTACCAGGACATCTTCTTTGACTGACTCATGCTCCATTTCTCTGGTAGTTGCTTTTTGTTCTGTACAGAATACTCCTCCCTCTTTGTTTGGGCTCTCTGTTTCAGGTTATTTCAGGAGGTTATTCCCTCTGCTGTCACTGTTGAGAGTTAGGTTTCTGTAGGAATCATTTAAAGTCTCATGAGTTACCAAGCCTATAGTCTAATATCTAATGTGAATACCTCTCATCTGCAGAAGAAAGTAGACAAGTAAAAATCTTAATAAAGAAGTGGGATACTGCTGATTCCTGTCCTATAGTGTAGCTGGTCCCACTGGTAACGACACTCCCAAGTTCCTGTAGTGTCTGGATGATTCCCGTGAGGAAGTACCACATCTTTTAATCTCCCTGCTACACCTTTAGGGTCTTGCATTTGATTTTGAAACACAAAACTCTCTCTGTCCTTTACCGCAAAGACTAGAAGTTTTAACACAGATGTAGCTACTTTTATTACTACATCAGGCAGGAAAGCACCTGGCCAACTAAAAGACATGGGAGTTCAAGGAGTGAGGCTGTAGCATCACAGGCTTTCTCTGGAGGAGGGCCACATCTTGCACTGGTTGTCCAGTCAGACTCCCTTACCATGTACATTTTTCCTATTGAGCAATCTCAGTCAGAGGGTTGTCTCCCCTTGGGACTGGCGTTCATTAAGCTCATGCTTTTGGGAGACTTGCTCATACCTTTGTTAATGCTTCTGAAGCCTTCAGATTCAAGCTCAGGTTTTTATAATTTACCATCCACTATTTCTTTTCTTAAAAATTCTGGTGCATATGTCCATATGGAGTGGCATTCATAGCAGAAAGGAAAGGAAAGTTGTTTAGCAAACCGTGGTTTCAATATGTACCTTCAGCAATCTGCCATACCCCTGCTTTTTCCTTGCTCCTCTGTATTTGAATTGTGCCAGTGGGAGGAAGTGAGAACTAATAGTATCTGCACTGGTGCTTGCAACAGAGTTACAGATATTTATTTTCCAAAGTTATTTTTTAATTTAGTAGTTCCATGCAAGTAGATTGAAAAAACAAATAATACTCAGTTCTAAAGATGAGCTGATTCTTCCATTGACCAGTTTTGCTTTAGAAGTTTCTAAATGAAGTGGATACAAGGCAAAATATAATATGGCAACGTTTTTAGCTGAAAAGGTAGAAATAATTGAACATTTTCTCCCAGTTTTTATGAATAATTTTCGGAGGAGAGAAACAGAATGTGCTGACAGTTACTATGACCCAAAATGCCAGTAGCTTTCATTTTCTTTTAATTTAAATAACTTTAATATTCTTACTCATCTTGCTGGAGCCATTTGGATTGAGGACCCTCAGTAGCTTTTAAGCTTGTATTCCCAAATAGCAAGGAATATGTTGTCATGCAAAAGGAAGACTCGGTATGACTTGCCTCGGGTATAATGAGGTATTTCAAAATAATTTACTGTCTATCTTCTCTGGAAAAACAGCAATTACCATACTGTTATTTCTTCACTATAGCTTAAAAGGAAGAGCTTGTCTCAAAGGGTTTTTTCAGTTTTATAAGGAACACATACACAGAACTGGAGGACTTTAAAAAATGTGTTAGGCATATTTTCCTCACTTTAACACTGAAACACCACAAACTGATCTTAACCCTTCAGTAATAAGCTCTTAAAAAACAGGTTATTAGCTGCTTTTAAAATGTGATTGCAGTTTATTTCTGTTAAAATGCAAATATAATGTAGAGGACATTGCTTTTAACAGGAAGATATCCCTACAAAGGTTGCATTTTTGTCTCATTAATCCGTGTTATCAGCATCTGAGACGTCTTTGACAGAATAATGCCTTTATCTGTTTGCAGAGTATCACTTCCAGTGGGGTTGATTTGGTTTGGTTTTAAGGTTAAAATATCTGGAGAATTAACTAATTCAAGGTTTACATTGCTTCATGATTCACCATTTTTAAAATTTATACTTCATGTTGGATTTGGACTCATGCAAAGAAGAGTCTGTTCAAAGAGTAAGTCTGGGATGTTTTGGAGCTCTAATGCTGATTGACAGTTGCTCCATATGTGGCTCACTCGCTTAAACCTGTCAAGTCACCTTAGGTAATTGTGAAAAGGGGGGCTATAATACATACATATATTACAGCCTGTTAAGAGGATAACTTAATTATGTGAAATTATCTTGTATATTTATTTTCATTTTCAGTCCATCCTCTACTGCTGTTGTTACATACAGCAGGGAATATGTTATAATTGGCTGCAGGGGGCTTATGGTGTGGCAAGACTCTCCTGCTTGTTTAAGGAGTTCAGACAATCTGGAAGAGTGGATGCTGTACCAGGGGAGGGAAGGACACTTGAGGCAGTTCCCCAATGCCCCCACCGCTTTCTCTGTAGTTTCATCCTACACCCAGAAAGAGTAGGAAAACAAAGTGATTTCTGAACACTGGGAATCTTCTGATGCTTGATCAATCCCAAAGACATTGCCTCTGTCTTCTGGGCTGCAGCGTGGAGCCCAAATACTAGTCAGGGACAACACTGGGTGTTGCCTGCAGAGTTCCTCTGTGTCTTTGTCTCTGGTTTGGGAGATTTTCTGCTCCTATTTTGACAGTAAAAACATTGGCTAGAAAACTGGTAGTTAACTACAGTCCTGGAAATAACAGAATGCTTGGGTCCTGTCCAAACACCTGGGGAAATCAGTGCATGCCTGTGTTACCTGCTCCCTTGCTTCCTCAGACACGTGTGGGCCTCTTCATGAGCAGCATGTGGGGAGTGATCTGCCACAGGTACTTTATGAGATTAATGTGCCAGATTCAGCACATAGATTCATTTGAATCACCTGCTAGGAGGCTGTAAAGATTGTGGTAATTAAGTGGTGCTGCTTTTACAGTGTATTACACCATCTGGCTCCACACTTAGTTGTCTGTGTTCGGTAACTGATCTTTGGAAATAAAAATACCTTCTGAGGCTCTAGCTTGATTTGCTTTCACAGTTAAAGAGGTCCTTCGGCTTATCAACTGGGTTCGTAGTCTGCTTAGTTAGTGAACATCATGGAAGGATCATGCAGGGAATTAGCGTCTGGAGCTAAGTGGAAGGGTAAAGGACATGCCCAGAGTACATTTTTCCATTTTTATGCATACTTGCAAGACAGGCAAACAATCCCAGTCCATTCACAAGTCTGCACAGAAATGTACCTATTTCTGGGAAACTTTTTTTGAATAAGCTCCCTGTCACATTGCAGGGACTTTTTATTTATAATGTCTCTTTCTTTCAGTAGACATCAGAAGTCTTGATATCCATGGGAAGGAAAAGGGTTTGAATGGGGGCAAAGAGACTCACAGCCATTTTATGACCACTAATACGGGGTGTAGAAATCAATTGCATTTATTTACTGATAGGCTTGTGTTCAGAGTCTCGTTCTGGGCTCTATTTTCTGAGTCCCAGGCTGCCCTTAGCTGTTGGTCAACCAATCAATGTTAAGGACTTGGAACAAAGCCAATACAATATTCAGTTCAAAACTACAAGAAGAATTTTAGATTGGTGAAATACAGTAATTTCCTACTGGACCACATCACTACACCCTGCAGCTTGTGATCCCAGAGTGAATGTACAGGCAGCTACTTCTGCCTCTTTGTTGTCTTGCTTTAATTATTCATTTGAAGCTTACCTAAAGGCCAGGACAGGAAAGCTGTTGCAGGGAGGCTGTGGTTTTTACCTTCATGGTAATGTGTCTCAGAGGATTTGAAGGCCTAAAAGAATAATAAATTTTCTTTAGTGAGGTGGTAAAACTCTAAATTGCTGTATCAGATCCTGTATTTCCTTTGCAAATTAGGAAAGAATCAATAATCCAGACCCATGAAGGAGATAGCAAATGTCCTGTGTTATGATAAAAAAATAATTCTGTAGACATTGAATGTTTAAGGACTATGGTGAGTGATCTCACATAGTTGTGTGATATCTTTTCCTTTGTACCCGCAGGACCATAAAGTAGAAGAATTCATCGGTTCTCCACTTTATTCAGTTCTGATAATCAGTTACGAGATGATACTGCGATCTTTGGATCAAATTCAGGCCATAGAATTTAACCTCCTAATCTGTGACGAAGGACATCGTCTGAAAAATAGCTCTATTAAGACAACTACAGCCCTCACCAGTCTATCTTGTGAGAGGAGAATTATCCTTACTGGTTAGTATCTGTAGCTACTTTTAATACTTTGCTATGTTGATAGTGCTAGGTTGGGGTAATGGAAGAAGATATTGTAAGTTTCGCAGGAGGACGGGCTAAATTTTGGTAATGGATATTAAAATCCCAAATCTAATGTCTTAAATAGACATCTATGTAAACAAACAATACTTCTAAAAAATAAGTGCAAAATTTGCCTGCCTTCAGGGACAGGCAAGGAGCCTGGGAACTTATGTAAAGAAGTCAGGACTCTGTTAACAGGCACCCAGTGTTTTCCTTTGTACTTATGTAGTGAAGTTGATTTAGAACTGAACTTTTTAAATTCCTTTGTCAAAACTACTAGATGTGCAGTCTGTATAGCTAGGGGGACAGGAGTTTGTTAATCGTGATAAAGTTCTAGATCAATTCAGTGTTCAGAGTAATTTTAATGGAAACATCTGTTTTCAGAATGCCTTCTCAACATTAAACCCTGCTTTCAACAACTGTGCTGCTGTCATTTTCAAAACAAAAAGGTTACCCAATACAGGTGATTTTTTTTTTTCTCTCTTTCCAGGTACTCCAATCCAAAATGACTTGCAAGAATTTTATGCATTAATAGAGTTTGTGAATCCAGGAATACTTGGTTCTTTATCCACATATAGAAAGGTTTATGAGGAACCAATTGTCAAATCTAGAGAACCTTCAGCAACAAAGGTATATTATTAACAAAATGCAGTTTTAGGGGAAAATTCGTAGACAACACTGTGAAATTTACTTTCTATGGAAAAAAAT
The DNA here is from genome assembly GCF_028858725.1 of Colius striatus. Classification (NCBI taxonomy): domain Eukaryota; kingdom Metazoa; phylum Chordata; class Aves; order Coliiformes; family Coliidae; genus Colius; species Colius striatus. The sequence continues at coordinate 72,862,551 of NC_084762.1, read as the reverse complement.
AAAGCTCAGGACTAATAGTAGCAAAAGCTTTTTACCTTCCTTTTTGAAATAAAATCACTTGTTCTCAAAAGGAAGCTGGAGGAATATGTGCATGTTGAAATCATGGTATTGCAACTGCCTATTAATTATCAAGCAAAAATTGCCTTTTAACACCTTGCATTCCCAAAAATGCCATGTGCATTACCATATGATGATGCTTTATTCATTCTTAGTTTCTCCACTGTACTGCAAAATCTGCATGATTTTATTGCATCAGTCAAGGAATCTGGAATATAATTCAAGCCATGGTTATCTTCTGGGACATTATCTGCTCTGTTTAAGACTTTAGAAACCGGACTTAGAATTAAACTAATGCAGTCATACTAATTGGAGAAGATTTGGTTGTTACAGTCCCCTGTAAGAAAATGGTATCCTACATTTTAGATGTTCTTTAACTACCTAATACAGAAAATTATTGTGATGAAATGCAAGATTACAATTCATTTGGTGCTTTTCTTCTTTTAGGAGGAAAAGGAACTAGGTGAAAAAAGAGCAGCAGAACTCACACGCCTCACTGGACTCTTTATTCTTAGGAGAACACAGGAGGTTATAAACAAATTTCTGCCCCCTAAAAAGGAAAGCATAATCTTCTGCCGACCAACAGCACTGCAACTTGAATTGTATCGAAAATTGCTTAGTTCTCGAATGATTAGGTCCTGTCTACAAGGCAGGTTTGAAAACAGTCCTCACCTAATATGTATAGGAGCTTTGAAAAAACTTTGCAATCATCCGTGTCTTCTGTTTAAAGCTATAAAGGTATCTGTTTGCTTTGGGGTGGGGACCTGCAATTAGTTATTTCAGCAGACAATAAAAACTCTGTGCAAGTCACTTAAGGTCATTTCCATACTCTCTTCTCACATAAAACTTGGTTTAGAAGATCTGCTTTCAAAAGCTAAACATTAAGAAATCTGAATGAATTCAGGGAAGGTATCTCAACAGTTTCCTGTTGCCTTACAGTATTTTCTTTTTCTTCATGTATTTTCCCTCTTAATCTTGTCTCTGAATAGTTGTAAAAGTACATATAAATGTGAAATTTACAAAGAACACTCTTAGCTAAAGATCACTCTCTGTACTTTGTTTGCTGGTTCCTCTGAAACCTCCCTGTCCACGTGATAATTTCAGTCTCTCAAGCTCAGTGGCACTGGGAGCAGCAGGCTCGAGATGTCAGTGGAACTAGGTGACTCCATTTCCACTTTTGGGATCCTATCACACTGTATACCTTTTATTTCTAAAGAAATGTTCTTATTCCTATATGTAAATAATGTGATAGTTAGAATTTGGTAATACTAAGTCCCATGACAACTAGTCACAGTTCAAGTAACGTATAAATGTAAATCTTTTAAGAAAGATGTGCTTCATGACTTTGTAGGAATGTCCACAGCACAGACCACTCTGTAACTTTCAACACTGCCAGTTTTATTGCCCTATACTTCATAGTAAAAGCATTAGAAGTTTTTCCTACGTGAAAGTGTAAGTCTTCAGAAACTTACAGGGCTGGAAAGGATCATATGCGCAAATCATTGCCATTGTAGGTTTGGCATTTGAGTAGTTTGGCTTTTTACTACCCCATGAAACATTGATGTTCAAATTACAGAAAAATATTACCTGTATTTCTTTTATTGCGGGCCTTTCTTCATTTCCAGTTGCATAACTGAATCTTAATGACAGCAACTTCCTAAAAAAAGTCAATGACTGGGAAGTTCCATAATAAGATATTATGGGATTTAGAATAAACAGAGTATTGATTTATTTTTTTCCTCCCAAATTTTAGATATGGCTTTGCTGTGGATGTAGATATGCGTGGCTGCTAAAGTAGACAAGTAGAACCCATTTTTGAGTTTGAAGTATTTCAACTTTCTACTCAGGTGGAAATAACATCTTAGATTAGAGGGTGTAAACCAGAATGAACATTATTGGTATTTTAAAACTGCACTTTCAGTCCAGTTTGGGAAGTTGTTGTGCTCACGTGATACACTACTTTGTGGCAGCTTTTGATGTCTCTCTTTTGTTTTGTAATAAAAATCTAGCCAAGTTTAAATACCTCCCCCAAACATGTTAAAGGGTATATGGAACTTGGATCCTTTTTATTTTCAATAGGAAAAAAGCAGTGATCCTATGTCTGATGAACATGATGAGTCCAGCCTTTATGAAGGTCTAATAGATGTCTTTCCACAAGATTACGCTTTGGACACTTTCTCTGAAACTGATTCAGGAAAATTGCAGGTGCTGGTAAAGTTGTTAGCAGCAATCCGTGAGCTCAACTCTTCTGAAAGGCAAGTGTAAAAGAAACGTGAAGGGGAGATGATGGGAATGACCTTCTGGATATTGTTTTGCTTTTCAGCTGCATGGGGATGTAATGTTAAACACAAAAGCATAACAACTGTTTGCTGAGGTGCCAAACATAGTTATGCATTGCACTCCTGGCTCTTTGCTGTTAAATTACTAAACTGGGATTTGCTGCTGACATAATTTTTAAAGATGCTCTTCATATTTTTTCCAGATAAGGATACTTTCATTTCTCCTACCAAATCCCAGCAAGTAAGATAGTTTGCTGCAGCACTAAAATATTTTTAATTACTAGATTCTAAGTTATTTCCTCTTTAATTATGCTTAAAGGCTCAGTGCTTGCTGCCTTTTCTGTTCAGGCTACCCAGTTTCAGCAGATGAACTTGAACAGCAACTGCTTATTTCTGCACTGGTAAATGCCACTGACATTTAGGAAAGCCTCTGTTTATTGTGGGGTAACACGGTCAGTTACTGTGCAATTGTCAATTCACTGAAATCTCACATGGCCTTTTGTCCTGTGATAACTTTTATGGACCCATGCCTTAAAGCCCAGCTATTCCAAAAGTATTTAGCTTTTAACTTTTATTTAAATCGATGCTTAAATAGGCCATACTCTTCAGTAATGGGAAGTAACAGTGGAATTTGGAGATCACAAAATCTTAAGATTAGAAGGGACCTCAGAATATCATCTAGTCCAACCCCACTGCCAGAGCAGGGACACTTAATAGTAGGTCACACAGGAACTTGTCCAGGTGGGTTTTGAATGTCTCCAGAGAAGGAGACTCCACAACCCATCTGGGCAGCCTGTTCCAGTGCTCCCTCACCCTCACAGTGAAGAAGTTTTTCCTTACGTTTCTTTGAAACCTCTTATGTTCCAGCTTGTACCTGTTGCCCCTTGTCCTATCACTGGGCACCACTGAGAACAGCCTGGCTCCATCTTCATGACATTCACCCTTTATGGACTTATAAACATTCATAAGGTCACCCCTCAGTCTCCTCCAAGCTGAAGAGCCCCAGCTCCCTCAGTCTTTCATCACAAGGGAGATGCTCCACTCCCTTCATCATCTCGATGACCCTGTGCTGAACTCTCTCCAGCAGCTCGCTGTCCTTCTTGAACTGAGAGGCCCAGAACTGGACACAATATTCCAGATGTGGTCTCATGAGGGCAGAGCAGAGGGAGAGGAGAACTTCTCTTGACCTACTGCCCACAGCCCTTCTAATACACCGCATGATGCCATTGGCCTTCTTGGCCACAAGGATACATTGCTGGCTCATGCTCATCCTGCTGTCCACCACGACCCCGAGTTTGCTTTCCCCTGCACTGCTCTCTTAATAATTCATTCCCCAACCTGTACTGGTACCTGGAGTTGTTCTTTCCCAGATGCAAGACTCTACATTTGTCCTTGTTGAATTTCATTAGGTTTCTCCCTGCCCAACTCTCCAGCCTGTCCAGGTCTCATTGAATGGCAGCACAGCCTTCTGGTGTGTCAGCCACTCCCCCTAGTTTAGTATCATCAGCAAACTTGCTGACAGTGCCCTCTGTTCCCTCATCAAGGTCATTAATGAATATATTGAACACTACTGGTCCTAGCACCGACCCCTGAAGGACTCCATTAGATACAGGCGAGATGCTCTTTCTGCAGATCAGAAAGCTGAGATTATTGTTGCAGAGTATATGCCTGTCATCCATTGAAACCAATAACAGCTAAATATCTAAATGTACTGGCCTTATTTCTTGTAGGTCAAAAGACAAAATGTTATCAGGAGATAGCACTTCTCCCTGTATAACTGCTGTATGAGCTGCTGGTGTTGAGACATTATTTTCCACCTTTAGTGATTTAATTCACTGCTGTTCATGTTTCTCTTTCTTCTATTTTTTTTTCTATTTTTTTGCTTCTGTTTCTCTAATCTTATTAGTACTAAATAGTCTTTGCAAGATACAGACTCAATTCCAGTCCTCTTCTGAAGTCAACACTATTTTTGAGTGAAAATGATGGTATGAATTTGGGTTTGGTCAAAAAACAAACAAACAAATCAGTCTTTCGAACATATCTTGGATATAGTTCAGTTGTAAAGTGTAATAATAAAAATACTTCAATTAAAAAATGTTAATTTATCAGGTTTTCTCTGAAAATATTTGTCTCATTCTTCACTACTTGTTTGTAATCAAAATTACTTTTAAAAATGGAGCACCTTTGATGGAATTCATTGCGTTTAGTTTAGATTATAAAAGACTTCCAAAGAAGATCTGGCAGAATATACCCCGACTGTCTTTATTATTTTATTTGTGGCTTAAATTCAAAAGATTATTTTTTTCCCCAATCAGTAGAATCATCCTCAATATCTGGGAGGACAGAAATTTTAGATTTGCAGATCTCTGAAATTTATTTAGTCAAAATTTCAGAGGAAAAAAATACCAACACAGAATGAGTCATTGGTGTCACGGGTCAGCTTTTAAAAAAATAACAACAAAAATCCAGACTATATCATTTGTGACATCTTTCACTAGCCTTCATCCCAGTTGTTTTCAGTTATTAAAGGTAGGAAAGTCTTACTGCTTTCCTATTTGACTTTCATGATTTTTTTAATTAGAATTTTACAAGCTTGTCTATAGAAGTTCACAGTAGCTTTTTCAGTAAGTAGAGTCAGATATTTATTAGCTGCTACGATACCCTCTGCAAAGACTGCCTTAACAACAGCTATTTTGGTTTTTTAAAATAAAATCCATCTTTTCCCTTGGTTCCTGATCCCTGCAATCTATGCATTAAGCCAAATTCTGAAAACATTTGTTATTTAACGTTTGAATCTTGTCAGCAGGTATAATGCATCCAAATCTAGTACGTGCTTCAAATGAATAAGAAATGTTTTATTTCTTGGGAAATACGGGTAATGTCAGGTTGAGGTGTAGTTTTTTCTTGACTTGTAATTTTATTTTCTTAGATGACTTAATTTGTTATTGGTCTTTTTCTCAAGGTCTGAGATGATAACTTTGTTTTATTGTTTGACAGAGTCGTACTGGTATCCAATTACACTCAGACATTAAACATATTACAAGAGACATGCAAACGTTATGGATACTCTTATACTAGACTTGATGGAAATACTCCCGTCTCCCAAAGACAACAGATTGTTGATACTTTTAATAGTAAATTCAGTCCAGCTTTTATCTTTTTGCTGAGTTCAAAGGCTGGTGGAGTAGGACTGAACCTGGTCGGAGCATCTCATTTGATCCTGTATGATATTGATTGGAACCCAGCTACGGATATTCAGGTCTGGTAACAGCTGTGTACATGAGGGTTGGGATGGGCATCCAATGATTTTTTGATTGATTTTGAAATGCCTGACTTTGCATGTCTTATTGCTACCCAGTTATAACATTGCATCTGGACAAGTGCAATACTGAAGGAAAAGCCTTTCTGAGAAGAAAAGGAGGACTATTTCTCTGACTTATTGTACATATTGGGATCATTAGAAGCCCTGTTGCAGTAAAGAATAAAAAGGTTAAATTCTGTGGTTCTTTGGAGGAGCAAATCATTTATCCCCTCTGTCTCCTGACCTCTTTTTAACTGTAAAGATGTCTGGTTTCTAAAAAGAAAAGAAAAGAAAAACATGATTAGACTGCATAGCAAGTGTGGCTGTTGATTTGCAATACCTGAGAAAAAGGGAGAGGTTCTGCTCAGAATTAAGAGCATGCGAAAATCACGTGTCAGTGATGTTAGAAGAAAGAAAACAAAGGCAGCGCAGTGCTGTTCTTACAGTAGCACTCCTGGCTCCAAGGGGTTATGTGGTTGGTATAAGAATGTTCAGTTAAGTTGTCTGTAATAATAACAGTTTTTAAAAATCTTTTTAGAAACACAGTAAAAAGCATTTTATTGCAGAGTAATGCTGTGTGCTTAATACCTGAAATAAGCACTGATCCCTGGCTCTGCTCCTGTTCCAAGTGAGAATTAGTACCCTCATGTGGTCGCTTGTCTTGTTGCTTGAAACACAGACTGCAAAATAGGTGAAATGGCTACAGGTTGCCAAAGACTAGAGACCATATTGTGAGTACTTGTACCCAGTATGTAGGTGTAACCCTTAACATTTCTGAAAAAAATCATATAGCAGTACTCAGTTACATTTTGTTTGTTTAAGAACTAAAGAGGGTGTGAAACACTCATTTTACAATTTCAAAAGAAATGGAAAGGTCATTGTTAAAGATGTGTTGTGGCAAAAACCAATTGTGGAGACAAGGGAGAATGATGAGTATTCGTGAAATAGTAAATAGTTGCTAATGCTTGGAAAACAAATATGGAGAGGAGATGTCTGGCAGGAAAGAGTTGAAACCCCCACTTTCCTACTGGAGTATACAGAGAGAAGGGGAATGTAAATGGCAGAAAGTAAGTTACATTTTCAAAATTATTTACAGTTAATGCCTGCAGACTTTTATAAAAACAGTCAAAGAGAGTCACTGAGGATTGCTGTCTTTGGACAACATCTTTTTGAATAAGCTGGCAGAACTAGTAATTTGATCAGTAGAGGCTACAAGTTTTTAGTTGAAACAGCATTGTATGATAGGCTGTTAATGCTCTTCATCTTTTTGCTTTCTTCAGGCAATGGCTAGAGTGTGGAGAGATGGTCAGAAGCATACTGTGTATATCTACAGACTGCTAACCACAGGTCAGAGGTGATGCTCAAACATACCCTAAAGTGAGACAGCTATTGAAATTTCATCCATGACAGAAAAGGAGGGAGTGTTTTAGAAATAATTTATTCTTTTAAAAGATATATGTTATTTGTTCTGGATTCACTTAGAGACATCCCATGGATTCATTTACCTCTGCTTTGCTTTTGCTTGAATAACTGAAAGTAGTGATTTAGCATTTCCTGTGACATTGTCGTGAAAAAAATGGATTTGACTTTTCTTCTTTACAAGTACCAGTCAAAAATTATCCTGGTGTATCTTTTTTTTTCAATACAGGATCAATAGAAGAAAAGATTTATCAAAGACAGATCAGCAAACAAGACCTTTCTGGGGCAGTTGTAGACCTTTCCAAGACATCTGAACATATCCATTTTTCCATTGAGGAGCTTAAAAATCTCTTTACTCTTCATGAAGATTCCAACTGTGTTACCCACGACTTGCTTGAGTGTGACTGTATGGGAAAGACAGACTATCAAAGTGAGTTCCTATTTCATTATCTCTGGCCACTGCTGAGGAAGTACATACATTCTGAATATATAGTCTGATGCTCAATAAAATAGGATTGAAGTAATGAGGTTCATTACAGGATATTTGAGATATCAGCTGATATTTCTAATCAGTAGGAGCCCTTCACAAGAGGAAGAAGAGAAGAGATATGTTCCTTGCAGTAGCAACCATTTCATGTACTGTACCTCTCAATTCCTTTAATTAGCTGTGGCCAGCTCAGCTAGTGATTCATTACAATCAAAGGAGAATATATGATGTTTTGTTTTTAAATACTCAAGTAATGAGTAGCTGGTAAGACCTAGTTCAAAAGCTCTTTATTTGAGAGAGCTGTACCAGATAGGATCTACATCAGATCTCTGAATATAAGCTTTCATTTCACAGTTACTAACTAAAGCTGATACAGGATGATTAAAATAGGTATTTAAGAAAGGTTTGAAGATGGCAGTTTTAAAGCCAAGTTGCAAATATTCGCATCTATATCCTTTCTGTAGGAACTTGTCTCTTGGGGTTTTTTGGCATATCAAAATTGTTTTAAAACCTTGCTGCATATGAGTATATAAGTTTAAGTTAGGAGCAAGATTAAAAGAAAAAGAAATCCATTTTGTTTCCATCTCATCCATTTTAATTTTTATAGCTTCTCTCATTTCTTAAGGGAAAGAGTGTCCCTGGTATGTTTCTTTCCCTTGGGCATGAAAGACTATGTATGCTATTTAGAGGTGTGATAGAGAGGTACCAATAATGATATCTTCTAAATGCACATGGATACCACAAGAAAAAGAAACAAAGAGATGGCTACAAAAGTGTTTGTTCTTAATAAATATGGGCAAGAAATTAACTAATGCAGACCCAATGAGACTATTTTGCTTGATGATTTGCATGTCTCCAGGCAATGGGCTAGAACTGTGTTCCTTTCTCATCTCGTTCTACCCAAAATGAGGAGCATTTGGCTAGTGAAAACACAGTGCTTCTGTAGCCATAAGAATTCTATATTCTCATTTATTTTTCCCCCAACTACTGATTTTGTTGTCTATATCTTTCTTTAATGATTGAAAAATTAGATCTTCTCTCTTTGCACAAATAAGTAAGCCTCCACTTAGATACTATTACAGTATCTGTGTGTGAAAGTCACCTTTAATGTTAAATGGTAGTCAGATTCTCCCACTGATGTGCAGTGAGGCAGGTAGAGCTCCTGGACTGCAGAAATCCAGATAAATTTTGTGTTGTTACTGTAATGAACACTAGTACATAAAATGTTGTTTAGCATTTTGCAATTGCCTTGACACTCCTGACTGCTTCTCTTATGATTTGAACACATATTGTTTCTATCAATTCAACCACAGTGTTGTTCTCTTGGATCCTGTAACCAGGACTTCCTCAAGGGTACTTATATCCTGGTCCCAGTGAACAGTAATTCAAGGCAAAACCTGAAGGTCATTCTTGACCTAGTGGTAGAAATTATAAAGTGAGGTTTGATTTCCTCAGAGCAGAGGACAAAGTGCCTCATTGGTTCCCTAGTAAAATTGTTGTGAGTCATAGTCTTTGGTTTAATCACTCCAGAATGCAGCTGCCACCAACTGGTCTCTTTCCCTTTCCCGGGAACAAAAAGCTGCCAAATCCCATCATCAGGGAAACAGATTCTAGGTTGCTGGGCATAGATACTAGTGCACAGAAAAGGCCAAGAACTTTCGCTGGTTTGTCCCTTCCATTTCTAGCAAGTATGATTCAAAAGATAAACTAAAGAGGAGCCAAACAATATAATACAGGCATTGTAATATATGAACTTTTCATACTGATCTCCATTTGCTGTACCAACGTGACTGGGTGTTCTTATCCATTCACAAGAGGATCATCATTAGGAATCCACAGGAGTCTTGAAAGGAAGACATTTACTGTACATACATGCCTGCTCTTTTACTGGCTTTCAGATCAGCTCTGAAGCTGTAAGCCTATTGTTTTAGGAAATTGTGGTGTAATTTATGGACTTAGGAACATGGACTCTGTAAGGATTTTAGAAGCGCATCTATTCTAAATTTCCTTCTGGCCAGTAAAAGAATATGTTTCAAGTCTAGTTCCACACAAGCCAATGAAAAGGAATCTCTTGTGTATATGAGTCTTTATGGGCTCTCCAAAACTTTAAAAAGCTCAGGAATACTCTTGAGTCATTATGCTGCTCATAATGAGCATGTAATAGCATAATGCTGTTCCTAAGGAGCACATAACACTACTATGAAAATATTTGACAACAGATTTTAAACCAACAAGAAGAGTGATGCATTTTTTTTTCCATCCAAAAATGATTTCTTCATTTATCACCTGCATTGAATTAAACATGAAGCCAGCAACGTGTGGCAGACCTTGCAGTGAGCTAGTGCTGTTTCAGGCTTTAGGATCCTATGTTGAAGCAGTAGTCTTTTCCTTACTGTGATATACATTATACAATATTGTGTATATTAATCAATTTGGCATAATCTGGATGGTACAGAGCTCTAGTGTGCTGAATCAATGAAATAGCTATTCAGACTGTTCTTAGCTCTTTGGAATGTCTACTCTGGGAAGAAATAGAAGGTAGCATGAGTTTTGCTGCTACATACTTCTAGATTCAGATTTATTTAAAGAACGGGAGCAGCCCAAATGCCACAGAATTAGGAAGAAAGAAGAAAGGAAATTGCCAGATAAGATATTTCCTTTCCCATCTATGTGTAAAAGGATTTGTCTTTGTGCAAGCATATGGCAGTTATGATAAACTCAATGGGCAAGCAACAGCCTTTCCCTCTTACTGTGGATACATATGTTTGGGTTTCATTAACACAGGATTATATCTGCTGCTCTATTTTCTCTCATTTTTTATCACTAACTGGCTTATTGATTCAGATTGAATTTTTTTGTCTTTTGTCTGATTAATCTACTGCATCATTTTTTTTTCAGATCTTTCCTCAGAAAAGATTTCTGTATCTAGAAGTTGCCAGCTTGGACAATGCCATGGGAAGCCTTCTTCAAAGAAACCACTCTCCATGTCACAGTTGATGCAATGGAAACATTTCTCTGGACAGCATCAGACTCATGCTGATCCTTTCTTTGAAAGGATAAAAGAGAATGTTTCTTTCATTTTCCAGAATGTAACCAGTTCGACTTCCCCCACCTAATAAAAGTAAAGTATCTTTCCATACCACTTGCATCCTCCTCCTCCTCATGAGTCTAGTACACAACTGATATGTAGTTACCTTTTGTTCTTTTTGCCAAGTTCTGGTTTGTGTATTTTTGACAAGATTTCTGGGTAAATGTGATTCCTGGTGTTTACACAAAGTTACAGTTATTACTAAGTTAATCATAGTTACTATAATTGCAATACAAATTTGTAGAACTGTTCTTGCTCTCTGGTCTTCTGTTCCCTTGATGTCATAATTAGTAAGATTTTTTAAAAATGCACATTCCAATGTATGTCTACTTTTGTTGTTTTCATTTGGTTGTAATGAGTTATTGCTTGTAAAGCTGGCAACTCTTCAGCCAAATGTTACAAGATTAGGCAATGCTATGTACATGTATATGCTGTTAACAAGACTCTGGTTGCATCTCTGTTTTGACAATGAGGAGTTATGTTGGATAACTGTGCCTTTATAACAAGGCAGGTGTTTGTTGCCTTGAATTTACAATTTAATGAAACTCAGAGCAGTGGCCACTGAGGTCCAAAATTCTGAGGCCACAGGTTGATACTGTGACAAAATGTTCAAAAATTCTCCCTTGGCTTTTACTTGGGAAAATAAAAACCTTTAACTCTCAGAGGTACAGAGTACAGGCTTATATTGTAGAAAATTGTAGCTAACTCCTTTTAAGGACACTTTTTGCCAGACACAAGTACTGATCATACTTTCACAATACGTTCTTTTAGGACTTTATTTTCCTCCTTCTTTGAAGGCACAAAAGTGTGAAATCAGTTTACATGTCTTAAGTGAAGTACTTTGAAAGGCCCAGAAGCTCAGAAGATTGGATAATTTTCAGAAATACTGCAAACCTACAGAACTTGAAAGATCTCGAGCAAAAACAGGGCTCCATTGTGGTAATCCTGCGCTGTGCCACATGATGGTTGTTCCCTCTTGGTTCCTGTGACAGCAGCAGCTAAATCCAAATGAACTTTCAGAAAACAGTTAAAATTGGTTTGTTTTCCATGTTGTAACAGTGCTGCACTGTCACTGAGTTCACAGTCCATCCTAACTGTCAAACATTTTCCTTTCATTTTGCTGCAGTTTGGGAGCTGAAAGCCATGTGTGCTGACCTCTCTGCACCGTTTACATTAATTTCAGAGGGATTTTTTTGAGTTTCCTTTGACTCTAAATGCTGAAGGACACCAGAAAATAATGAAGATGAAAGTGAGGATGGTTGAGAAGGTCCGTCTTTCTGGCGTGTAAATTGTGTTCTTGGTAACAAAATTACTCTACTAGGTAGAGTGTGGTTCTTTAACATTTTAGGCTGGCTGTTTAAGATGCTGTTTTTCAGCCTGTGTATGGTGGACATGCTTATCCAGGTGCTGTAGTTGGTGCCTGTTCACTGGTAGAAAAAGACTGTCTGATATCTTACATCTCCGACAGCTTATTTTAATTAGCAAGGGCAAGGTTTGCCTGCAGCTGTGTAACTCAGGGAAGAGATTCTAGCCAATCTGTATAATAATGATTACTGTAATTAATAATCTGGGACTGATCATACTTCAATCTGTGGTGCCTGTAAGTTTCTGCGAGTTTTGTTCCTGTCACCGTCTGTAGGAAGCGTGCCAACATTCTCTGCTCTGCTGATGCTGATCTCATGTGTGGGTTTCCTGCAGGTACATGAACAGCTAGGTGTCAGTTTGGTTCCATAACTGGTTGGTTTGTGAGACCCTGGTCATCTCCACTGAACACACATAAGCCCCCTCTGGTTAGGAGCAAACCAACCAGCAGTGCCATTGAAGAAACTTGGGTGTATAAAAGAAGGAAGGTTGTTCCAGGTTCAACACCATGCAGTGTTTCATCATATCTGCCTCAGGCAGTCCCTCAGGGGTATCTGAGCAGTCCTTCTCACCTCCCCTGTGAGTCCTGCCCTCGGCCAGTCCCCAGTGTTGCCACACGTACCGCTGCGCACAGCACCACTGTAGCTGCATGCTGGCCAAACACCGCTCTGGCAGAGAAGCTGCTTTATTGTTTGGCCTACAAGGTAGTTTTATTCTAGCAGGTTTTAGATAAATAAAATAAAAGCTGGTGCTGGACCACCATTGAGCTCTTGAGAGGCTGGAGGAGATGAGCCCCCAGACACATAATGCTGTATGTGTGAAGGTGATCCAGCTCAGATTGTTTTGAGAGGGTTTTCTGGCAGATGGGCTATCACACTAACTGATGTTGCTTCAAGGTTAAGCCCAAAGTGGCCTATACAAACACACTCAAATGCAAGTTACAGCTTCACAGAAAGATTCCCTGTCTGTGTCCTACTATGCCAAGCTGCCCCAGGTCTCTGGCTTGGCAGCTACTTGGTGATGCTCAGTGGAAGGCTCCTCCAGCACCTACCCAAGCAGCCAAATGTACATACCTTGTTAACCCTTCACAACTTCTGGGTGTGATGGAAGTATCTTCCTTATGATGAAAGGCTGTGGGAACTGGGGCTGTTTAGTGTAGAGGAGACTGAGGGGGCATCTCATTAATATTTACAAATATCTAAAGGGTGGGTGTCAGGAGGTTGGGGCATCCCTTTTTTCTATTGTATCCAGCAACAGGACAAGGGGTAATGGTATGAAGCTGGAACACAAAAAGTTCCATTTAAACATAAGAAAAAACTATTTCACTGTTCAGGTGAGGGAGCCCTTGCACAGGCTGCCCAGGTCTCCTTCCTTGGAGGTCTTCAAGACCCACCTGGACGCGTTCCTATGTGACCTAATCTAGGTGAATCGGCTTTGGCAGGAGGGTTGGACTAGATGATCTCTAAAGGTCCCTTCCAACCCCTACCATTCTGTGATTCTGTGTGTCTCTTGCTTGTTTGGGTAAGACAATAAAACCCAAATAAAATGTTGCACACAGCATTACACATGATGCAGATTGAAAATCCTGTGAAATTACGTCTCTTACTGGAAGAATAGGTAGTGGAAAATATAGGAAGCATGAATGCAGACTCTGATTTATTATATCATCTGTGGTTCTCCCACACTAGTCTTCTACAGCCTGCAAAATGAGACTAGCCTGTCCTGCTCACATGATCGTAGTATAATAATTGTTTTCATATAGAGTGCAGCACATAGACACATGAATTTTTCACCCATAGGTAAGGAATCTCTACTAGGAAAAGTCCCTGTGATGAACTTACCCTAACCTGACTGTTGGCTGATAAAGTATGTTGAGGATTTCAAATCTCTGTAAGGTTGGATTGCCCCTTCTCTTAACAATCATGAAACTCTAGAGGCTAGTGCTGAAGGGCAAGTATCACGTTGCAGCAGAAGGTCTCAGATGTGACTTCTGGACTCACTGCCAGTGATGCCAGCTAAAAAGCACTAACTATGCAGTTTACTTTGCATGGTCCCACCAATCAATCCTAGTCTCCTAGGTCCAAGACTTGCTCTGCAGAAAGGGGGAGGCAAGGGCTCTTGAAGCTGTGGCTGTGTTCCAGTGCAATGCTTGAAATACAAAGTGTTGATTAATGTATTTGGTTGCCTTTTACAGTTTGTGAAGGATGTAAGCATTCTACTAACTATGTAAGCATTCTCCTACTAACTCCATAGGTAGTTCCTATGGACCCACACCAAAGAATGAGCCAAGTCTGCCTAACAATAGGCCTCAAAATGGTGGCTTCTTCAGTGCAGCATAAAAAGCAGCAGAAACTACAGGTGTAAGTACAATGGCAAGTAGGGTATGTTTTCAGCAAATGCTAAGCAAAGATTGCCAGTATTTGACATTTCTTAGTGCTGCAGAATCAGCATAGAGGTATGCCTGAGGCAGAGTGAGTGCAGTGCCAGCGAAACATCCCGGTGCCTCTGTCAGTGTGAGGGCTGAGGGTTAGCAAGTCAGGGTGTGCTCCATCTGAGCTGAGACGTGTTGTAGGGCACTCCCCATTTGAGCCCGTTTGCACCAGTGGATCCAGAGAGGAGCGCTCAGCCTGTCAGAAGGAGAGATCACAAAGACATATGCTCTTAAGGAATGGCCTGCTAATGTTAGAACGGCTACTGCAGGCCTCTGAATCCCACTGGGCAGAGAGGATTGTCAGCCAGCCCTCAGGTTCGGCAATCAATGTTGTGTTCCTTGCCAGCTCTTAGGTGGGAGGAGGGGATTTTGGAGAAATTCTGTTACTTGTGGTATAGGGCATACTGCCAAGGAGACAAGCGTACTGCATGTTCTCAACTGAGACCAACCCTGCTTTTAAAAAGCAGAAGGGGTGGTGGTTTATTTATTTCTGTATATTGCAACAAGGGCTTTTTTTAACCAGTTTCATGTGACTGTTTCTGTGGATTCAGCTTTTATTCATCTTGTCTTGGGTCTTTTTTTGTGATTGAGATGGTGACCTTATATCATTATTGACTTGCAATATAGCAAATATTTACTTATTGTCAGACAAGGAACTGTATAACCAGCTTTGGATGCTACAGAAGTTTGTATGGCGACTGCAGTGGGTGTATCTTGCATTTTGACAAGAGATTGACATCTGGTTAAGGGTCTGTCTTTTACAGATCATCACATTCTTCGACTCCTTATCTGGTGCAAAAAGGGTGCCAAATGGTGACTAAATGATTCTGTAATGGAATAAATTCACTGGAATTTCTTAAAATTACAAATATGGCGCAAGCTTTGACAACTGTTTGGGATCACCAGCAGGGGTTTGCAAAACGACACTCCAGCCCTCGCAGGCAAGAAACACAGAGAAGGAAAGTAGTTCTTTCATGTGCTTTCCATTGAATGAAAAGTTGACATAAATCAGGGTTGTTTATGTGTGGCTTAAATAAATCATGTGTTTGTGGCTAGAAGATTTGGGAGGGCTATGAATAACAATGAGGAAAACCACTTTTGGGTTCATAGAGTAACAGAAGAATAAGTTGAATTGAAATTTGTTTTTAACAAGGCCTTGTGTGCTATTACTTAGTGCAGAAGTTAAGACTGCTTTTGTAGACAGAGGTACTTAAGGACATGTGTGATGCAGCATTCCACTCTTGAAAGGCAATATGAATGCATTCTTTGCCTCTATCTGTGCTGCTGGAGACTGTCCTCAGGAGCCCCAAGACTCCAGGGGAAGTCAGTTTTAAAGGAGGAGTTTTGTTTAGTTGATGAGCACTGGGTTAAAGATCAGTTGAGCAATGTGATGTGCATAAATCCATGGGCCCCGATGGGATGCACCTGTGGGTGCTGAGGGAGCTGGTAGAAGTCATTGCTAAACCACTCTCCATCATCTTCAGTAAGTCATGGAGAACAGGAGATGTGCCTGAGAACTGGAGGAGAGCAAATGTCACTCCAGTCTTCAGAAAAGACAAGAAGGAAAAGTCAGGTAACTACAGACCAGTCAGCCTCACCTCCATCCCTGGAAAGGTGATGGAATGACTTATCCTGCATGCTGTCTCCGGGCATTTAAAGGGTAAGAGGGTCATTAGGAGCAGTCAACATGGCTTTACCAAGGGGAATCACGTTTGACCACCCTAATAGCTTTTTATGAAGATGTAACCAGGTGGATAGATGGTGGTAGTGCAGTGGATGTGGTTTATCTTGATTTCAGTCAAGTATTTGACACTATCTCCCACAACATCCTCACAGCAAAACTGAGAAAGTGTGGGCTGGATGTGAGGTGGATTGTGAACTGTTTGAAGGGAAGAAGGCAGAGAGTTGTGATCAATGGAGCAGGGTCTAGTTGGAGGCCTGTGTCTAGTGGAGTCTCTCAGGGGTCAGTGCTGGGACCGGTACTGTGGAGGAGTGGTTAAGGGAGAATGGACATGGACCCCAGGGTATAATGTTAGGCCCGACGGGGCAAGGCAATCTGAGTTCTAGTTATATGAATTTAATGCACAATCAAGACCAGAGTCAGAGCCATGGTTAAAGCAGTTGCTGTCACGCAGACAGCAGGCTGCTTTCTCTTCCTTCAAGGTCGGGCTGTTTTCAGCTAACGAGCTAACAGCTCAAAGTGGAAAACAACTTCGGAGAAAAACAAGATGGGAAAATGTGAGGGAGCTTGCTTATCGCAGAAACCGCAAGTAGGATGAACACAAGAATGTAATCTATTAGCTGCTGTTGCTGAGCTAGCTTTGAAGCTGCTGGATATAAGTTAGAGCCTGCTCTCAATAAAGGAGAAGATTTCTGCTATCACTCACATTGAGTAGGACTGATTTCTTCCCACCCAGCTGAGAATTGGACCCTGGGTTGATCGCCGCATGAAGTAGGCTTCGAGCCTGGGTTTCAGGCTTTGGGCCTGGGTGTTTCAGACTTAGAGTCTGGTTTCAGGCTTTGAGCCTGGGTTTCAGGCTTCGAGCCTGGGTTTTTCAGACTTAGAATCTGGTTTCAGACTTAGAGTCTGGTTTCAGGCTTCAGGCCTGGTTTCAGGCTTTGAGCCTGGGTTTCAGGCTTCGAGCCTGGGTTTCAGACTTCGAGCCTGGTTTCAGGCTTCGAGCCTGGGTTTTTCAGACTTAGAGTCTGGTTTGCAGACTTCGAGTCTGGTTTTTCAGGCCAAGAGCCGAAAACTTCGCGGCACGGTACTGTTCAATATACTCATTAATGACCTTGATGAGGGAGCAGAGGGCACTGTCAGCAAGTTTGTTGATGATACTAAACTAGGGGGAATGACTGACACACCAGAAGGCTGTGCTGCCATTCAACAAGACCTGGACAGGCTGGAGAGTTGGGCAGAGAGAAAGCTAATGAAATTCAACAGGGGCAAGTGTAGAGTCTTGCATCTGGGAAAGAACAATCCCATGTACCAGTACGGATTGGGGAATGAATCGTTAGAAAGCAGCATAGGGGAAAGGGACCTGAGGGTGCTGGTGGACAGCAGGATGAGCATGAGCCAGCAAAGTGCCCTTGTGGCCAAGAAGGCCAATGGCATCCTGCCGTGTATTAGAAGGGCTGTGGGCAGTAGGTCGAGAGAGGTTGTCCTCCCCCTCTACTCTGCTCTCATGAGACCACATCTGGAATATTGTGTCCAGTTCTGGGCCTTTCAGTTCAAGAAGGACAGGGAGCTGCTGGAGAGAGTTCAGTACAGGGCCACCAAGATGATGAGGGGAGTGGAGCATCTCCGTTGTGATGAAAGTCTGAGGGAGCTGGGGCTCTTTAGCTTGGAGGAGACTGAGGGGTGACCTCATTAACATTTACAAGTTCATAAAGGGTGAATGTCAGGAAGATGGAACCAGGCTGTTCTCAGTGATGTCCAATGATTGGACAAGGGGCAACAGGTACAAGCTGGAACATAAGAGGTTTCAAAGAAACATAAGGAAAAACTTCTTCACTGTGAGGGTGAGGGAGCACTGGAACAGGCTGCCCAGATGGGTTGTGGAGTCTCCTTCTCTGAAGACATTCCAAACCCACCTGGATGAGTTCCTGTGTGACCTACTCTTAAGTGTTCCTGCTCTGGCAGGGGATTTGGACTAGATGATCTTTTGAAGTCCCTTCCAACCCTTAAGATTCTGTGATTCTGTGATATGTATTTGCAAAAACACTGCAAGTCAGGACCCAGAGAAGCAGTGCTGGATGCTGCAGCTGACCTGCAGTGTTCTGCTAGAACCTTCCCTGCTTGACTACATTGGTGGCTGCTACATTTGACCTGGCTTTTCATCCACATGTGGAGATCTAAGCTGATTTGACAGAGCAGTGGCACAGGCTGCCCAGAGGGGTTGTGGGGTCTCCTTCCTTGGAAGTCTTCAAGACTTGCCTGGACATGTTCCTATGCAACCTGATCTAGGTGAACCTGCTTCTGCAGGGGGGTTGGACTAGATGATCTCTAAAGCTCCCTTCCAACCCCTACCATTCTATGATTCTATGAATGGTGGGCTCCCTTATGACCCTTGAATTTTCAAGGTTCCTTCTGAGAGATGGAATTTGCTCAACAATAGAAGTGCAGCCCAAGATTTCCTCCCTCCAGTTGAAAGGTGTTGCCTTTGCTGGGGTTTTCATCCTGTCCTGCAGCTGGTTTGGACAGTGTCTCCCTGGCCTTATTGAGTCAACAGAGTTCTGTCTAGGAGTCAAGGCTTATCCAAAACCTCGCAGACCTGGGATCTGGATTAGATACCCAAGTAATTTTATTCATTAGATGAACTCTGTGGGTTGCTCCTGCTAGTGACATATTTGATCTATGTACTACAAACATGGAAGGGGTTAGCAGTGCTTCATAAAGCTGCCCGATGCTTCCTCCTATACAGCACTTCTGTGTTCTTTTGTTACATTAAAACTTTTCCTGTTTGGACTAATTTTTTCCCCCATGAGTTTTCTGCTGCCAGGCTGATTTTTATGTTTGCATTGAGTCAAAAGCTCGAGCAAGAATGGCTGATCTTTTCTTAAGACTGCAGGTAGGAGAAAACTGCTTTGTCCTTATTTCAGAACTGGAAACCCTTCTGCTGAAATGGCTTCTGAACTTCAGTATTTTGGATTGGAACTTAAAATAGAGGTGGGAAGTGATGGGAGGAAAATGCATGACTTCTGTATTGGCATGTTTTACTCTGTTCCCCTTAAAATCTGCACCGGTTTATAAATATTTGCAAGAAAAAGGCAGTAGGAATATGCACAGTAACCATTTATTTCAAGCAGCTAAAATGTCTCCTGCTTTCTTCCACACCAGGATTGTACAAGATTGAGAACTGCTTGGTTTTACCAGTTTGAGCAAGCTGCATTACCTCACAGGTAAAAGCTGTGATCAGGCCCTGAGTACAGATAGATAGATCTGAACTCTTGTCAAAAGTGTACAACAAAATGATAAGAGGTGACAGTTATAAGCTGCAGAAGGAAAAATTCTAACTGGGTCTAAAGAAAAAAAAACCTCCCAACAAAAACCACAGAAAAAGAGATTAATGCTGAAAGAGGCCTTCCAGGAGGCTGTGGAAGCTCCGATATTTGTGGTTTTTAAAATTGGACTGAACAAAATCCTGATCCACCTGATCTAATATTGAAGTTGGCCCTCCTCTCAGGTTCAGACTAGACAGATAACCGCCAAAGGCTCCTTCCAATGTAAGTGACTTCATGGACTGTGTTGGGAGTATGGAGATAGCACAGATCTGTGAGGTCTGTGACTAACAGTCACTGACTGTCTTCAAAAGCTCACTTTACCATCAGTACAAAATAAATGCCCTGGAAAAAGCTGCAAGATCTCTTTCTGATATGTTTAACTGTGTTGGCAGGTCCCACAAAACAGTGTTAGTCAAGGAGCCTGCAGCATGCAAATGATGAGTGGAAGGTTTCCTAAACTGTAGAGCCACTTGAAACTGTGGCACCAGCTTTCCTCCAGATGCTTTTAGCAATGGCTCTACTCTTTGTCTAGTCATTGAGTCTCTCTGTGTGTTGTTTTTCATAGTTGCAACGTAAAGAAAGCATAATCCAAGGGCAATAGTAATCCATACCTGCCTTCTCAAACACCTTGTAACCTTTAATGGCTTGAAAAGGTCTTTTGAGAAACTACTAAAGTGTTGCCACTTCTGAAAACTCAATTCTGATTTGAAAGGTAAACACAGCCTAGAAATTACCTTGCCTTTGTTCCCTATCAGCTACCATGGTCTCAGAATCCAATAGATTAATATTAGGAGGGAAGAACATGCTGAAGAGGAAAATATTGCTGACCCTAACACTTACAAACAAGACTTGTTTGTAAAAGAATTTCTGCTTTCTCCCTACTTCAGCATGTGAGCAACCTCTGGAAAGAAGCTTCCAAGAAATATCCTTATCACCAGCAGTGGCCTTAAGTATACATTGTTGAGGGGACATAAAATTTCCCCCAGGACACAGCTTATTTAGTTCTGCTCTTAAATCTGCCAATAAAAAATGGTCTCCAGACAGTTAATTTCTTTTCCTCTTTCATGGAGAATTACAGAAGCATTGCAGAGGTGAAAAGATCACAGGTATCACAGAGTAACAATAAGAACAAAGATTTTACCCACCTTACAATTGGTTTTTGTTTGACCTGCTAGGCAGTAGAAGCCAACTCCTCCTTGGCTACAAATGACTGGCAGAAGCAAAGCTGAGCTCGTCCTTCCTCCTGCAGCACAGCAGCCCTTGAAGCAAAGAAGGGCACTGTTTGTCTCCAGAGCAGCACCTTGCCTGCCAGCACTGGTGCTTCCCTGCTTGCTATCTCAGCTGCATCAAGACTTATGCCTCTTAGCTGGTACAAGTTGATGTAGTTAGTGCCTGGTGGTACAAATAGAAGAAAAACAGTTGTTGAAAAACAATTATGATTGCTTGACAAAGCACACCTTTACAGCCTTGGCTACAGCTATGGGCCTGAAAATGTGCTGTTACCACTGGGAAATAGGAGTGAAAGAGTGTACTTGTCTAAATCCAGCCAGGGGTTTGGAAGTAGGAAATTAAGGTGACTTCAGGCCACCTCCATCTGTTTCCAGTTTCCCTCTTGCAGTTCTAGTCCTTGCAGGTAAAATGTCCCCAGGGCAGGTGCAGCTTGTTTTGTGTTTTGTATTCCTGCAGCCCTGATGCAACTGCCTGGCTGCTCGCCTGTGTGCGCTGAGCTCAGAGGGTTTTGCATGTCAAGAATCAAAGAGTAAATCATGCAGTAAAGAGGAAACGTTTGCTGTTCCCTGGTTGCAGGTCTTCAGTGCTGCCTCTGGGCCTGGAACTCCATTGGCTGATGGGACTGTGGCCCTGACAGTCCCCCTGCATGTGTGCCACTTGTGTCACAGCTCCTGCTCTGAGCTTTTTTAGTTTAAAAGAAAACTGTCTGGACAGATGTTCAATGGAAAAAATCCTGAGGATGTTAATCAACAGCTATCTGAACATGAGCCAGCAGTGTGCCCAGGTGGCCAAGAAAGCCAATGGCATCCTGGCTTATATCAGAAACAGTGTGAACAGCAGGACCAAGGAGGTGATTGTCCCCCTGTACTTGGTGCTGGTGAGGCCACACCTCGAGGACTGTGTCCAGTTCTGAGTGCCTCACTACAAGGACATTGAGGCATAGGAGCGTGTCCAGAGACGAGCAACAAAGCTGGTGAAGGGTCTGGAGAACAAGTCTGGTGAGGAGTGGCTGGGAGAGATGGGAATATTTAGTCTGGAGGAGGTTGAAGGGAGACATGATCACTCTCTACAACTACCTGAAAGGCAGCTGTCGTGAGGTGGGCATCAGTCTCTTCTCCCAAGTAATGAGTGATAGAACAAGAGGAAACGGTCACAAGTTGCTCCAGAGGAGGTTTAAGCTGGCTATTATGAAGAACTTTTTCACTGGAAGGGTTGTTAGACACTGGCACAGGCTGCCCAGGGAGGTGGTGGAGTTATTAGCTGTGGAGATATTTAAAAGACACATAGATGAGGTGCTGAGGGACATGGTTTAGTGATGGGCTTGGCAGTGTGAGGTTAGTGGTTGGACTTGATGATTTGAAAGGTCTTTTCCAACCAAAACGATTCTATGAAAAGCCTGGACTCATCCACAGCAAGCAATGCTGGTATGCCAATAAAGGTGCAAGAATCACATCATCCAGTGGTTCTGCTGTGTTTGCTTTTAATTGTTTTAGAGACCGTTTAGCAAAGGCAGAAGAGAGGTTTTCTGCAAGGGTGACCTGAGGGTGGCAGCAGCTGCTCGCAGGACCGCGGGTGCGAGGCGGCTCAGAACCCTTTGTGGGCAGCATCGTCTCGCGAGCTGGTGGTCGAGAGAGCACTCAAAGGTCGAGGTGATACCAGATCACTGTCACACTTCGGGAGGCCCTGAGACCAGGAAGGCGACTTTGCTGCAAAGGAGACCTTTTGTGAATGTGATTTCTGCTTCCAGGCAGAAGGCATGATGCCCCTGTCTGTGTACTGAAAGCAGTGAGGTGCAGGATGATGTGGTGACCAACTCTGCCATGGGTTATGATGGGGTAATACCTGTCAGTGAAGAACAGGAGCACTGTGCAGGTTTGTGTCTGATGGCAAAGACCACAAATGGTAAATTGCAGCTGCAGCAGCACCCAGCTGCAGGTGTCTGACACCTGAGGAACCCAGGGCAGCACCACAGGGTAGGTTAGCAGGTACCTCAGTGCTGTTCTACTGCTGCTAAATCATAGATTCCTAAAACCATTCTGCAGCTATAAAGTGTCTAAACATGCTAAACACCTGCCTGAACCAATAAACTGCCCAAAGATAATCTCAGGTTGGTGTTTTGTTGCCAAAGACTTGCCATTGTGATTGTGATTAAAAGGCTGGAAATGCCCTTGTGTCTTTCTGCTGCTGCTGTAGGCATCTGTGGACCCCTGTCGAGGTGCCCAGCTCTCCCCTGCTATGGTAGAATGTGCCTGTGCACCTAACTCAGGGCTATGCTGTCTGATCACGGGGCAAGGCACTGAAAGGCTTAGTGCCACAATGCTGAGTTTCACTACACCTGTATCTCTGCAGCTCTGGCTGATGCTGGCATCATTCTCTAAGGCTTGCTTATGATCCAAAGGGGAAAAGCAGAAATGACTGCATAGAACCGCTCTGTTCTTTTCATTTCCAGGGCCAGCAGAAGACAGTAAGATCTTGTTAAGTAACTGAAGACAGCCTAAGGGCTTCTCTAAATTACAATGCCTGGTAATAGATTAAAGAAGTTGCTCCATCACAACCCATTATAACCTTCAGACATGCCCTCAGTGGTGGTTAAGAACATGGAAGGTCCCAACTCTATCCGTTACCAAGTCTGGCCACTTTGCATCATTCTATCAGGATCCAGGATCTTGGCATCTCATTTGGGAGGGCTGGAGTCCCATGGGACAGAATTAATTCTTGCTGCATTACAATTAGGCAATAAAATCCTGAGACCACACACAAAATTTCTTTCAGGCTACACTTCTCCTGAAAGCCTTGGTTAAGAACTGAGAAGGAGATGAACAATGCTTCAAGATTGGGCCTTTGTTGGATGTGCTCAGAGCTGGTTCGAGCAAGCCTGGCATTCTCCAGCTGCCTTTCCCTGCTGCCAGTGAGCCATTGTGCCTTAGGAGGGCTCAGCTGCAGAAAGAATGAGAGCTTAAGATACAGAGGTCTGACCTGCTAAGGAAGGTGTTTGAAGCTACTGTGTCTTGCTCATTTTCTCTCTTCAGGTAAGACAACTTCTACTCCACCTCAAGGTGCTCACCACATGAATAGCATACATCTCACCAAGGCGTATCTGTTACAGCACCCAGACCAAACCTGGCAGGGTTGATTCCAGAGTGGTGACATCTGAAGCACATTTCCAAGAAGAACAAAAGTGCCATCTGAGACAGGCCATAGGGAAAAGACTGGTAAAATATGCTGAAATGTTTGTTTGCAAAAGATAATTATCTGCCAAAGCAGGTGCTGCTTTCATTTCATTCTGCAATACGCCAGTCAGATAACTTCTGGTGACCAGAAATAACCTGCAGACGTTGTTCATTATTAGCCAAAGGTACTTGCTGCTCTGCTTTGCCCAATCCTAGAACCTACCAAGCTCCCTGGAGGTGGGACTGATGAGAGCTTGTGTTTGAATGAGTACAGCTTTTAAAAAGTCTCTGCAATTGGGGCTGATACACAGACAGGTTTAATGACAAGTTAAAATCATTTACCCAGTGTCCAGCCCATGGCTGCTACTAGCAGTTGTCAGTAGTAGGTGCTGTTTTGGGGTGGCTGAGGGTGGTTTTGCTGCCAGCTGGAATGAAACAAAGCCCTTCTGAACTTGAGCTTTGAAGTTGGCCTGGAGACTTTGGGCAAGGAGTCTGCAAGTGGGACCCGGTTGCTCCCTGGATGGCCTCTCAGCAGACTGTGGGAGATGTGAGGGGTAGCAGGGGAAGCATTAGATGGGATGCTCCAAGCCTGAGTGCAGTCATCTGCTGAGATTTGCTGCTCTGTGAGCAACCCAGCTTGTACTTGGCTCCAGGCACACCCTAGTCTTGACACTTCTCATCCCTGAGAAAGGTGGTGACTGCTACACCACAGTCCCTGCTGCTTTTTGAACTCTGAGGGAAGTTTGGCTGCTCAGATGAACAACCTGACTGGAATGCCCTGCAGAGGTAGCTCCCTCCTTTCCCACACTGTACTCTGTACCCAGGCATACAGGCTCCACCTGAAATGCCTGTCATGTCCCCGCAGGAGCTGTCTGGAGCCACTACAGGCTTCCATTAAGCCCTGCAGAACCCTTTCTCTCCAAATGGTGGTCTGCACCCACTAGAAGAAGATGCACTCTTCATTACTGTGCTTTAGTCATGGGGCATGTACAGGGAAATAGGTCAGGAAGCAAAAACTCAGGAGATGGGAAGCAGGATGAGAAGTTGCAGTGAGCAGGTGTTTCTCTTAGACTGGAAACGAGTTGCTGGGAATAATGTGCTCAGTGCTGAGTCTTTTGACACTCCCCAGTTACTCCTCTGTCCGTGGGAGCATCCCTCCTGCCTGTGGCCAAGGCTGTGAGGGGCTGCAACCCCATTAGGGTCAGGGCATGGGGACTCACACCAGGCCCTGAACATAGTGGAGCAGAGGAGCAACAGAATTCTTTCAACCAGTCAGTATTCAAAGTTATTTCTCTCTACCTCCTCCAGCTCCCCAGATGATTTGCAAAGCCAGGAACCTTATGGCCCTTTGTTCCTATGGCCTTTGATTCAGAGAATTCAGCAGGTAGTTTGTAACAAACAGCAGTTGTGCCGGTGAGATGTGGTGATAAGAAGCTCCGCCCTTTGCACTGCCTTGGAAAGAAGGCAGCTGAAGGCTGTCCTGGTGCACTGTGGCCATAACTGCGGGCCAAGTGTGGTGATACTGCCAGCTAGATCCCAGCCTGGGAGCAGTGGCTTATTTGCTGCTGCTTTCTGACACCACTGGGTCCCCATGAGAATCCACTCCAGTATTTTCCCACCACCGCCTCCAGATTTCCACCTAACGCTGCTGTGACTGGTCAGGCTTCAGGAAGACAACTTTCAGTGATGGTTTGGCAGGCCATCATCTGTAAAGTGTCTGTCCTTTTAGAAGGGGAGTTCCGTATTTGTGTGAGAGGAGGCCTGCAAAGAGATGCAGTTGTGGTTAATGATGTGAAAGAGAAACTTACTGAAAGTTACATTCACAATCACTGGTAATGCTGGTGCAGGCTCCTGAGGTGGCTCTCTTTGCACTGTGGGCCAATAGAAAGAATCTACAGCTATTAAGGTTGTCTCAATCCATAAAGTGCACCTTTATGCTCCAGTATGTGACACCAGGTTGGGGCCTTAATCCCGAACAGTCCACCTTTGTGCATATCCCTATTTCCTGGAGGTCCACTGGTTACAAACACTCCTTGGGCTTCCCAGTGATGTAACACATTGAAAATTAATTAATGGTGAAGTAAATCTCTGCTCCTGATGTTAACTATTTCAGCAAAGAGCAGGTTTGCTGGCCTCCCATAGCTGGTGATGCACAACAGTGGGATATGCTTTTCAGTGTAAAGCAGTTACTGGAGGTAAATCAACTACATTGATTGCAGAGTCTCCTGTTTTGTCTCAAATGGAAACGCTGGAGCCAGCTTCTTTTCTTTTCAAGCTTTAGGCTGGCTGAGATCACTCTCTGCTAGCTTTGTTTAGCTAAGTTTTTCTAGTAACAGATGCACCTCAAAAACACAAGGTTGCAGACATGCTGAAGCATTAAAAGACACCTTAAAAACCTGTCAATGCTAAGTCAGGTGGAGGGTTTCAACTTAATATTGCTGAAAGTGATTTTTAGGGTGGGAAGCCACATTGTACCCACTTGCGGATTTGGGAAGCTTCAGTGCTGAGGGCTCTGTTGCTGTTGTAATATGGGGGCTGCAGACTGCTCTTGCACAGACAGTATGTGTCAGCATGGCAAAAACTCATGACAGTTGTGAATTTCCTTGCCTCGTGGGTGGACATGTCTCGGGTTGCGGTTGTACAAACTCGGTGACATAAGGCCAGCGATTTAGGTGTCTTCCAGAAAGGCTAGAAAAGCATCAATTTTGTGCTCTGAAATTCCTTGTAGTTTGCTGTAGTGGACACATTTGGAGCCAAGGTCTGACTGGGTGGCTCCATCAGCATTTTAAGAGACCGGAAGAGTTGCTAATTGTAACTGCATATTTTGGCATTGAACCTTCTCTTCCTGCCTGCTGAGAGTAACCTGTCTGTTGGTCATGCTGTCTGTCCAGCCATGGATGACAGTCTCAGGGAAAGCGTCGAGGTAGGTAACGTTTCCTTTAAAGACTTCTGAGCTCATGAGAATGAGATAGTGCATTCCCATGTGGTTAAGTTATACTCTTACAAGTCCCAGCTAGAAGTGTTAGGAAAACAGCCTTTGGTTGCTAGGAGGTGCTGTGTGGGGATTCATTAATCAGGATGGTTGTGCCTTCTGTTTGCTATCATTGCTGATATAAAAGTGAAGTGTCCAAAGCTGAAAGTTGTGATGGACTCTTGTTGAGCTGAGAGCTTTGCGTACAGAAACACACATTAAGACAGTTGTGGCAAATGTTAGTCATTACAAAACACTGCACAGAAAAAAATACCCGAAAAGTGAGGCCCACAAGAGGCTTTATCTGCTCTAAGCTGTTCCTCTGTCCACATTGTTAACAGGCATCAGTGACACAGAAACAGCCAAGATTCTGCTAGTACAAAAGCCTTTTCTCTTCCACTCCATGTGGAAAAGAGGCTGATACTTAGTTCAAAGATTTTTTAGTCTGGTTTTGAAGCAACATGCTAAACTCCCTTAACGCGTGAAATATGAGATTTAGCTTGCTTCGTGCAAGAGCAGAGGATCCTACTACAGGTTGCAGCTCTTTTGTAGCCAGTTGAGCTGCCCATATGATCATGTTCTGATGTATTTATATCAATATGGTCCAGGTTAATCGCTGGGAAGTAGGTGGGATGACCCTGTCAGCAGATAAAACAGAAAAGCTGTGAGGAGAATGGTAAAGCCTGATGGAACTTGGAGCAGTCTTTTCAACTAGATGATGATGTGTACTCAAAGCCCCAACTGTAGAAGACACAAGGCAGTCTTTACTACACTCACACAGAGAGCTTTTTAAATGCTTATAGACATTAAACTCATTGGACAAGTGAGCTTGCTGCTGCTAGCTGTCTCCAAGCATCCATTCCCTGGGAGGTACTAGCCAAACAAAAATATTTCATTTCCCCTCAGCCAAAGTCAGACATTTCTTCCTCTTTGAGAAGCGTGTAGGTGTGCAGGCACAGTGTCCAAATTCCCAGAAGCCCTGATCTTGGTGACACTGCACAATGAGCTCAAAGAAAACAGGCCCCAGGGGTCCCGTATTCAGTATGCCCTGAACTGGGATGGAGGCCCTGATCCTGCAACCCACAGAGCTCACACTCCTCGTGATCAATGCGTGTTAAGTGCTGTATGGGGTTGGGATTCAGAGCCCCCTACCCAGCAGTGTTTGGTGCCTGAACAGTTCAGTGGGTGCAATCACAACAGCATGCCCAGCACTTGGGACAGGTGTCACGAAAGGAGAAGGCTGGAGCTGAAACTGAGCATGTGAGCCCTTCTGGTGCAGTGTAGGGTGAACGTTGGGAACTAACCTTGCAGAACAGGCCACAAAATCAGACCTAGCCTATGTGTACTTCTGTTATCTTGATCTTCTTTCAGCCTTGAAAATAGGGGCCCTATACAGAAGGTAAGGCAATCCTCTGTGTAATAGTCAGGTCCTTACACCATTCATTCATAAGACAGCTCCTTATCCTGAGGAATTCAGATCTGCAGCTTCCTCTTGCCTGAACTCTTAGTTTATAGAAGAATTGCAGGTGTCAGGGAGCAACTTCTTGCCAAAACTGACACATTGGGCTGATAATATTAGTGGAAATGGTCTAATAAATAAAAGTGGGAATGTAGTCTAGTGGTTAAAAGAGACAGTCTGGACAGACAGGCTTGAGCTTCCTCCCTGGGCTCTGCATTGGTTCCTTGGAGATACCTTGTGGCAGCAGCAGCTCAAGGAGCGTATGGCTCCAAGTCCCTTCCAGGAGAAGAGAGGAGTAAACACTGCTTTCCCATTTCCTGAATGAGTGCTCTATCCACAAAGCTGCTGTGAAAAACTTGTTGAAATTCATCCTCGAGCTATTTTGGGATGGGAATAACTACTGTTTGGGGTGTTCTTTTGCTAAATGGATGTTGCTGAATACTTCAGATATGTGCTGGGAATCCCTAAGGGACAAGGCTATCACAACAGCAAGCAGTTTGTGACTCTCAGCAGAGTTTTGATAATCTTGGCTACAGCAGTGGCACTTGAGGCTGTGCACAGCGCAGAGTTTCAAGTACCTGGGAACACTGTTTGGCAAAATCCTATGTGCCTATATCCTCTCAGGTGGACTGTTGGCCTAAATGAGGTTTGGTAGCTTGTTTTAGTAGTGCTAGTCACCCAAAATCTCCCTTGCATTGCACTTCAAGAACTCATGCATACGTTTTCACACTGTTGTGTCCCTTGCACCAGTGACAGACATGAGGACTGATAACAGTCATTGCCTTTTCTGCACTCACAATAACATATAGGCTGTAAATGCTAAATGTGATTACAGTCAGTTCCCTCTCCTATACAAAAGCTGCACACTTGCTTACTAGCCTGAATGTAGAAGATCCCTTCCCAAAGCCAAGATGGGAGGAAGGCCAAGCAGTTTTGTTTCCTCTGGCTAACAGGATGTTTTTCCCAGGAGGTTTGACCCAGGTGCTGCAGCATCATTCTCCCAGTTGCTGCCCTCACTGCTCTGCAGCCCTGGTGTACCAAAGCATTGCTCATGTTGTAAGCTGTTTTGCAGCCTGCAGTGACAACTTTCTGCTGTTTGTGATGAACAGGATTACTGAAATGTTGTGAGAGAGCAGCCAGCGGCCTTGCTGTGCAGGCAGCAGAGTGACGGTAAATCAGGCTGTGGAGTTACCCGTGCACTTCCAGAAAAGGAAGGTTACGCTGCTGCAGGAATTACACATTGTGCCACTGGTGCTGGCATCTCTCTTTGGGCAATGCAGCTTCTAGTGAAAGGTTTGCATAGGAAAGTTAGTATCATGCAAGCCTATATTTCATACCTGGGCTTCTTCTGGGTTTCTTGTGAATAGATAAAGTGACAATCAAGTGGCACTGCCAGCATCTGTGGCACAGTTTCAGGGCTTGCAGAACCTGTACTTCTAATCATTCTTTTAGTCATTCTTAACAGTGGCTCTTAATGCAGTCAGGTGCAAACTCGTTTTTGCTTTGTACCTCTAGGGTGTGTGATTGTGTCCTTGATTCTGCAAGCTGTTCAGGTTCCTGCTACCGAGATCAGTGGGCACAAGATGTCTAAATATTTTTCAGAATGTGGGAACTGTGGGACTGCTCTGCTTGCTGCAATTCAAATGCATGGAAAGATCCCTATGAATATTTCATGGCCTCAGGGACAAACTAAGATATGGCTGCAAAACTAGTCACACATATGTCTGCAGAAGAATAGCTGCATTGCAGCAGCAATGAAGAAATCCTGCTCCTAACCTATCACTACTTATAGCTGACAGATGCAGAAAGTACAGATAATGTTTTAGAAACAGCCTTTGCCCCAATATAGGTTTTCAGTTTTCAATATCTCTTTTAAATGAAGCAGAAATTACATGCTTATCTGCCCTCGGATTTTCCTCACTAACATTAATCAAGCACACTCGACTCTCTTGCAGATGAATTTGATTAGGATCGTGTATACTCTCAGGAACCGAAAATAATGAATCACAACTTGAGTGTACGTGCTCTTCTAGCCAACATTGTTGCTTGGTATCTGCTGCAGCAGTGAACTGACAGAAAACTGCTACAACTGGAATCCAAACCATTGGCAACAGGAGATGGTAAATGACACACATGAAATAAAGAAAGCAAGACCACACAAAATGGAAAAGCTATAAAGTGCATAGTTATTTAAATGACTCTATAATTGGTTGAAATTCTTTGTTTTCTGACATAGAAAGAGCTATAATGAAAAGCTTAACTCTGTCTACATGCATACAGAAATATCTTTGCGTACATTCCATGTGAGCCTTTGGCCCACAATGTTAGGTCTTCAAGCTTACTTACGCTTTTATAATGCCAACAGATTCTTCTGCTCATCATCTTTTACACTGAAGAAAAAAGCTGTCTTCCAAAATCAGATTAAAACCCATTTGAGCTGTGTTTCCCTCTGCATGTACAGGAGTGCAGCTTTGTGTGCAAATTGTGTTCCGTGTGCCCACAGCCACACGTGTAGATTCATGCAAAGCTCACGTGCACAAGCACCATTTGAGAGGCCATTGGGATGCAGCATTGC
Source organism: Colius striatus (assembly GCF_028858725.1). NCBI lineage: Eukaryota > Metazoa > Chordata > Aves > Coliiformes > Coliidae > Colius > Colius striatus. Next base: position 72,831,718 of record NC_084762.1, on the reverse strand, counting down.
ACCGCCTGTACAATGTTTGTTGATAAAAAGAAAACAGGAGAAAAGTGTCTCTGTCAGTTTATAGATATGCCATGGAAATGATTCTCACCTTCTGTCATCCTCCTTTTTTTGTGTGGGGGGTTTTTTTCGAGTTAGTTTTATTGTGTGGTAATTTTTATTCGCACTCATCCTGCCTGTGAGTTCCATGAGGACTGTGTGGTAAAAGGATGCAAGACTATATGTATTACTTGTTATTCCTATTATCATGACAACTGCCTGGGCCTTTGACAGATCTGAAATCTACTGAATAGTTTACCTAAGTGCCAGAAAATGCTTTTAAGAGGAGATGTAGTCGTATGAAAAAGGAATAATACATTAAGAAGTATCTGTATTGAGGTCATTCGTAATTTTTGGAAAAGTCTTGGAGAACAATATCTACATTTGCTCTAGTGTCATGCTCATGACACTGAGGGTCTTTTATTCTGTTGGCAGGCCTTATCGGGCCTGTATCGAGCTTTTATCGTGTTGTAAGGCCTCCCCCCCCCCCCCCCCCCCCCCCGCTGTGTGCACTGGCTGCAGGGCTGTCCCTGACCCCGCCCAGCTCTCGCATATTGCTGGGAGGCACTGCCCTCCCTGCTACACAATGCTTAGGTTGGAGCACTGTTTCCTTAGCTTTTTTATTTCTGCCATCTCCCCTGATTGCCCTGATTGGCAGAAAGTATCAGTTGAGATTTCCATGCTTATTCAGTTACCTTGAAGTCTCTCCCAGTGCTGTGATAACAGCACCAGGTAGATGCTGGGGGAGTTGCACAACTTCTCACAAGCTAAAATGCATGGCTAAGGAGGCACCTTGGAAGTGAACTGGTGAGACAGCATCTCAGCTGGCTGTGGGTGTGGGCTGGTGTTGCAACTCCCACGCTTACACTGCTTGCTGGGTTATGAAACACCAGAACTGCCTCAGGGGCAAATCACTGGCAAATATTGAGTTATTAGGGAAACACACAAAGAAAGGAAAGTTTGAAAAGCAGAAATGCATTTCATACAAGCTTTTAATGGACTTTTTCAAGCCCAGATGTGCCAGAATATTTCCACGGGAAGCTTTATAGAAAATGATTTATGTAAAGGAGTTCTGCAATCCTGGCATCTGCCCACTCCCAAGAGCTGTTGTAGCTAGTGACAGCTCTGTTCTGTGACTGGGAGCATCACCAGCTGAAAATTATCAGCTGTTAGTCTTTCTATAGCTCCTTTCAGAGACTCTGCTGGTAGTGAAGTCTCTTGCCATTTTACCTTCAGGACAGCTTTGAATTCCTCCTTTAAGGCCAGAAATCACTCAAGCATCTTATTTGTAACAAGCAGAAACACCCCTCCCCCCCCCATTTAGTACATTATTCAGACCTGTTTTGAGCATTCCTCAAATTCTTTCAAGGGACAGACTGAGGGACAGACGGGACATTGCAGCTCTGGGCTCTCTTTCAGCACTACTCTGCAATTGCTCAATGCTCTTCTCAAAAACCACCCATTGCTTTTTTCTGTTGTCCTTACCTATCTAAGATTTTACCCAGGTTTTCAGGTGCCCCTTGGGCTTACGATGCCTTCATAACCTCAGGGCTCTCTAATGAAATTGTGTCCTGTTCTTGTGGGCTGGGCTGCTGTGTTGCAGATCTGGCCATTCCTGGCTGCCCACTGCAGTTCCTGAGCTGCAGTCTCCTGTTTCTGCTACCACAGGGTGGAAAGCAGCTTTCTCCAAAGAGGGTGAGATTGAGGATCTGCAGGTCTGGGAAACACATCATCTCCCAGGGCTTCTGATAAGGTGTGTTCTGGGGCAGGCTGAGAGAACTGGGGTGGTTCAGCATGGAGAGAAGGCTCCAGGGAGACCTTAGAGCAGCCTTCCAGTACCAAAAGGGGTCTACAGAAAAGCTGGGGAGGGAGGTTTTACAAGGGCATGTAGAAATAGAACAAGGCATAATGGCACTAAATTGAAAGGGGCAAGATTTAGATTAGATGTAAGGAAGAAGTTCTTCCCTGTGAGGGTAGTGAGGAACTGGAACAGATTTGCCAAAGAAGATTTGTCTCCCTCCCCCATTCCTGGAAGTGTTCAAGGCCAGGTTGGATGGAGCTTTGAGCACCCTGGTCTCCTGGAAGGTGTCCCTGTCCATATTAGGGGGTGGAATTAGATGATCTTTAAGGTCTCTTCCAACCCAAGCCATTCTATGGCATTGATTTTGATTACATCTTTACTGTAATGTCAAGCCATACTGGAAAGAGTGTTTTTCTGGTGGCTATTTACCCTCTCAGGAAGGTGTAAAGAGTATATTTTCTCTTCTTCCCTGGCTCATATGAATTATTTCCATGAAAAGGCTAAGAAACATTGAATCCATACACGGTAACTAGAGATATTAGTGATGGTGTCAATCCTACTCTGACAGCATTCCCTGTATATCAGAAGAGTTCTCAGAATAAACAGGGTGAAACAGAAGAAATCTGTCAGCTTCAGGCAGTGACAGTCAACAAGGTGGCCTTTCCTTCCCTTCCCTGTCATCCTTGGAGCATCGTGTCTACTCACCCTTCTGACGGCTGAACTCTCAGACAGTGCATCATCCTGAGGTACTCATCGCCCCAGATATTTACACCCAGGACACATCACAGCTAATGTGTGTGTCTCTGCGTGGGATCTCCTTCCAGAGGGGAGAGGATACATGTTTATGCTTTGTCGTCAGAACATGATCATTGGGACAGCAACAAGGTGGCGCTGACAGCAGGGACCCCACTGTCACTGGGAGCCCCTGTTGCCAGGCAGTTCTCACTGAGCCATTTTTCCTGCTGATGCCAAGGGTGCCTGTTGAAGGAGCAAATGAATCTTCCACAGGAATCTCCTGTGTTGGGATTACATATGCTATTAATAAAAATTGCCTTCAACTTCTAAATTGAGATGCTTGGAACCCACAATGAATGCATTCTGCATTAATTAAAAAAACCCCATATTTTTTGTTGAAATTTAAATAGACACATGGACTTTTTTATCATGCATGCTATTTTAAAGCAGTAAATCTATTCCACTTTTTCCATTGTGGTTGTTTTCATATTTCATTATGTTCTTACAAAGGGAAATCTTTGGGCTTTTAATATAAAGGATTTTATGTTTCCAGGCACAGGTTTTCATGCCCAGCTCAATAGTCTTCAGACACTTTTTTTTTGTTCTGCGGTAAAAGGTTTAAAAAAGGTATTGTAGAAAGTATTAAGACAGCAAGACAGCAAGAAATAATTGCTAAGTTCTAGAAATTTAGACTGAGATGTTCTAAGCTTTTAAAAAAAAATTAAAAAAGAAGAGAAAACACAAGTATGTACAAGTTAATTATTTTCTATGATCTCTGTTTTTGAGAAAATCAAGCAGGACTCAGATTAACAAACTGTCTAAGGGTAAATGTTGTGTTAAGTCATAGATTATCAACGTGGCCTGGAGCTGAATGATAAGTTCTATAGACAACATGAAGGCATGCTAAAAGCCCCAAAGCTATTTAGAATTCTGTCAGGAAATGTACTCAAATGTGCTCCAAAGAAAATCTCTTCTGCATAGCAACGAAGGAGAAGTTATCTACAGTTTCCACTCTTCCATATTTTTTCCCGTGCTGTCTCTTGTACCTAGAAGATCCCTATGTACCACAGAGATTTTTTTTTCTCTGTTAAAGTCTACATAAATGTCTTCTTTGATTATTCTGCAAATATTTGAGGTCTATTGTGATACTGATTTGGTCTGGCCACTGCCTTTCCTATTGACCAGAGCTCTGCTTTCTATGTCTTTAATTTAACAACAAGGATGACAGTTGCCTGGGACAAGGGCTATATTTTTTATTTATGTTTGTATAATACTTGGTCTTCGTGTATATCATATAATAATGATGTTTCCAATTCTTTTGGCTTCCAGCTTTGTAACTGTTTCAGAAGTTCTCTTTTACATAGTTAGAAGCAAATTAACATTTTTGCAATATTTTCCACAGCTGATTTCCTTTTAATAACCTAAGTGCTTTTTCCAATCTTCCTCACATTGTGTTATGCCTGTATTGTTTTACTGATTTAAAGCCCAAGACTTAATGATAGGGCGATCTGCTCCAGATGTCTGAATAAAACTGCATGATACAACCACTGAAACCCAAGTGCTGCTGCTCTGAAGGGAGTGTCTTGCTAACGAGAGGCAGGACAAGGTGTACAACACACGCCTTCCAGTACCTGGCATATGCCCTCGGTGACAGCAATAATTTAATCTTTAGTGTTATTCCTTGACGTACTTATCTGTCTCATAATACTTCAGGGATGCTCTTGTCTTATTGTAGGAAAGGAAATAAACATCAGAGGCACCGGACTACTCTCATGGATAAACACCTCTAAGTAGTGAAACCCACTCTTTCCTGGTTCGTCATTGTGTTTGGGGTCTATTATTATAGTCAAGTTAATCTCTTTCTATTTCCTAGATGGTCTATCAGGATCTACATCTCTGTTAAGACAGTCTCTAATCCTTGTACCCAGCTAAACATAACCACAATCTATTTATATATGGGGCTATCCCCAACTAAATTGAAGAACTACTCTAACCTAGTTCAGCCATTAGGTATCACTAAGTATTAATGGTGCCTATTTATATCGATAAGATGTTACAGACTTGCCATGTTAAATAAAAGCTTAGGCTAAGCTTTTTAACACTTGCTGTCACACAAGGCCACATGGGCTTCAATATCTAACAATGCGGTGATGACTCCCACATTTTCTGGGCTGGATTGGCTTGACTATGGCCTCCTGCATGTTCCCCATCTGGGATGGCAGCTGAGGGGCCTGACTTGCCCGAGCCCTACAACAGGCAGCTCCCTTAGCAGCCACGAATGTTTTGATGTGGTTTTAAACCTAGCAGCAATTTCCCTCCACTGCAGTTGGCAAGGTGACAGCAAGCAGGAGGATTTGTTCAACATGCTCAGGAACGTCTCCATGTATGTTGGTGTTTGATAAATCAGTTTTCCCCCATAGTACAATAAGCACAGTTTGTGCATTTAAACAGGTGGGTTTTGGGAACTTGCTGCTCTGTTGGCAGGGAAGTATATACTCCACAAGTGCATCATGGAAAGACAGTAACTATAGTAGTGACGCAGATTTTAAATAAACAAAAAGGTTACTACCAGGTGATTTGTGCAGCTCCAATGAAATTGGCAATTAATATTAGAGACAGGCATTGGACTCTGCAAGGCACCATATCTTATTTTCTCACATCTGAGCTTGGGGTTATTCAGTCTTTTGCATTGCCACAGGATGCAGAGAGCTGGTGTAACTGCCAGTTTGCCATGGCTATGTTTGTCACGGTGTTTTTGGTTTTTTAAAAAGGATAAGTATATGTGATTGCTCCTTCCATTACTTCTAGATCAAGCCAGAACTAGGCAGCTGAGTTTCTTCTTGTGTTGGGTGCTAATCTGGTGAACCTGGAGCAGCATCTTCAGCAGAGGACTATGCTAAATGCATAATCTGGAGGTGAAAGGAAAATTGCGAGGCCAACAGCAGAGTGTTGCCACGTCCACCCAAGATAAGGTGCAACCTCATGAAATAGCACACTCCCCATACATTGTATGTTAAGAACCCACCCTTTTACTTCCATTACTTTTTTAATGTCACTTTTCTAAAATTCAGGAACTTTTCCCTTCACTGAGAAATGTTTCAAATGTTCTTCAGAAATGGAAACTCATCTGAAAAACAGCTTACCTACAAGCCAAGAATGTCCTTCACAGAAAGTTACATTTAATGTCTGATACCTCCAGAATGTGACAGCTTTCTGGATGGCAGAAAAGCAGTTTCATCTTATCTCAACTCTCATCATTGATAAAGTGTTGTTAATGCAAGCTGTCCACATTTCCAGATCCTTGTTTTCTCCCAGTTCTACAGACTTTGGTCCTGCTCATCTCAAATGTGCATTTGATCTAAATTTTCTGTTGAATTTGAACAAGGGCCGCACGTGAGTTTGTATAATTGCTCCATGGCTCCCAGCACGAAGAGAGTATCCAATACTCACTTCAGGTACAGCTGCAAGTGTTTTGGAGTCAGCCAGTGCTAGGGCACTCTTGAGGAAACTGCTGTTTTTTTTCAGAAAGCTGAAGAAAGTCCTCCATTGCCTGTAGGCTAGGAAAAAAAATCCATAATGAGTACCATTACATTACTGAAAGTTGAGGAATGTCTTAGAAAGCCAAAGTGGTCTCTCTCAGTTGTTTTGGACTGAGATTAAAAATAAAGTTGAACCTACCCAGTCTCAAGAAGGCTATTCTGAGACAGGACATCTGTCTCTGTCTCTCAACCTCTTTTCCTCACTTTCTGTTTTTTTTGCTCAGCTAGGTTAACAAGTTAACAAGCTATACAAAAGATATAAGGACAATATTAATCACGTGGTTAAACGGAAAATTTTCCAAATGTGCTGTTGAAGGCTTCCTGCAATGTGAGGGTAGGCAGCAGGGAGAATCCAGGCAGTGGATATCGTTTCTCCTTTGTGTGAAGTGTGAGCATCCAGGCACATGTGTTGTACAGCTTTTGCTGAACCAGAAACGTGCAGGTATATGGGCCACACATTGTTCATCCCAGTGGAACATGTGGACTTTCACTGCTGAATTCCCTTTACATAATTTGAACATGTTTTTAAATCTCAATTATGCTTGATTCTGACTTATTTTAAGGGTGACTCCTGATATCTACCAGTGTGAGAGGAGAAGGAGGCATTTCATAAGAGTGGGTATTTGAAGATATTCAGATAAGCTGTCAGATGGAGTTTTTCCATGTGACCCTCTAATGAAAGAATATTTTGTCTCCTAAGGATGCTACTCATTTTTGCTTCATCTTTTTCTTAAGCTGGGAGTCAGAGAGAGCATGGGAGACAATTCAGCACGAAAGCCTACCTTAGATGCTGTGCCATCCCTTCTGAAGGAGACCATTTCCCTCCACTGACTCACTGAACCAAAGCTGAATACCCTGCTAATGAGGCAAAGAGCTTCTGGAGGCAGCATTATACTGTCCAGCAGTGGTGATGTAATTGCCGTCAGCATAGTCTTGGGTCAGAAGTCAAACAGGAGTGGGCTTGTAACTAGGAGATCAAAATATTTTCTCTGCCTTTTGCAATGGGATGTGCCCATATTGTTCCCTTCCCACATCTCTATTCTCTGTGATACGTTTTATCATCTTGCTTCATGTTTGTGGTACATCGTGTCTGTCTTCACAAGGCATCAGAATTGTTTAACGTGTGCAATGCCGCGGGTGCAGCGAGTGAAGTGCAGCAGGAGGCCGAGCATGGCTGTGCGGCCTGCTCGCCTGCTCGCTCCGCTGCCCAAACTGCCAGCTGCATGCAACGAGGCTCGTAGAGCATCAGCAATCACATCTAATTCATCAGTCTTGCTACAGTTATGTTCCTTGACCTTGTGACTTTGAATTAGCTATTTTTCTTTTATCTTCTAGGTCTGCCAGCTGTTGATTAAACTTTCTGGCCGTTGATTAAACTTTCAGCAACACAGAGGATTTATGAAGCTGTAGCTACTTCTGCAGGCTCGAGAATTCAAAGCTTTTTCCTACCAGTTTCTTTAATTTTCCTGCTTCATAGGAACAATATGTCAGGTGCTTGGCTTTGGAGAAGCTCACCTGAGAAATGTGCTTGAGGAACTGATGAGCATTCCCTTTTCTAGCCACTCATATCTTTGAATCAACAGCATGCTCAGTGTCTTTGGCTTCCTGAGAACATGCCTTCTCTTATTAATGTGAAGGTTTAACAGCTTTCAGTGTAGAAAATGCTCAGAAAGCATTAAATAATGTGTTAATTGCCATGAAGAAGGACAGTGTGTGTGACAGAGATCTTGCTGTCCACTGCTTCTGAAAAGGATGGTGTTGTCTCACACATTATCACAGAAATGTGCATTTTGCAGATGCATGACTTGCACTGGAGCACAATGCAGTGAAAGTATTAAAGGTTCTACTAGCAATCAAAATAATTGATTTGAGTTACTAACAATGAAGTTTTTTTAATTATACCCAGCTCCTGGGGTTTACCACCTGCTTTCAAAATGAATATACTTTATTAAAACAATAGAGAGAAATCAAAGACAAACAAGTGGTGGTTGTAGGAGGTTACCCAGCAGCTTCAGTATGGACATACATGTGTGTGTGTGTGTATCTCAGCCAGAGGACTAAAGAAGAGCCTGTTGCAGCTGTGCCACCCCTTTTTGGCTCCTACAGGAATGCAAGAGCCTTCAGTGCCAAGGAATGGACTTTGCAGAGCAAAATTGAAGCTGACAGCATTGTAACTGCTGTTATTGTATTATGCTCCCTGAAAAACATTTTGACTGTGATGTTTTTTTCAGGAGGCTGGCTAGCTGGAGCAGGACATGTGATGATGCACAGTGATGCACAGTGGTAGCAGGCGCTGGTTTGCAGGAGGAGGGCAGAAACCTCTACAAGCCATGCTGTCTTAAGTCAGAGGCTGTGAACAAACAGCAGTTGGTGCTCAGTCAGTGTGGATGGCAACAGAAATAATTCCTCCCTAGAGGTGTCCCTGCAGCTACTGAGAAAAGATCCCTATTGCCACTCATGCTGAACATGGCACGTGTGCTGGTTTCTCCAGTTTTGTAACCAAGTTGATGGTGCCTTTATGCACCTCTGGTACTACAGGAGGATAGTTTTATTCAGCGTTGCATATGTAATGATTACATCTTAAATCTTGTCGTACTTATGAATCATCTGAAAAGGCACTGGTAAAAATTACCCTTTAGGCTGTTCCCCATCTCTATGTTGCCATCCAGGAGAGAGGCATTGAGTGATTCATGCAACCTGTGTTAGATGAATCACCCTGGAGCTGCCTGATTAACCCTGTCTGCTTACCTCTAGGAATCAAGGCAAGTAGTTTAAATGAGGTGAAATGAATCCTACCTGCAAGGCCTGGCAGTCAGCTGTCCTCTCATGAGCACAGTATGACAGAGATGAAGAATTAGATCTTCAAAGAGAAAATAAATAACCTATCTTCACTTATATGTTCATTTTCACATCTTCCATTTTGGTAAAGTGCAACATAATCTCTGGAATACACAGAAGTAAAACCATGAATAAAAGAGGTGCTGTTGTTCAATTAAAGAGATGTTAATTACACCTGACTGTGTAGAGCATGTTGCTCAAAGGCATTTCATAGGACTCCAATCTACTTACAGCCTGACGCTGGAGAGCGTGTGTGTTTTGCTGATAAACATGAGCCTGGGAGCCAGAAAATCCAAACAAGGTGGTGAATCACTGAGTAGTCACATGAACCATCACTTTACTAGGTGCTGGTGCAGCGAGAGGGCAGTTCAACGCTGAACCAGGGGCATCGGATGGATGATACTTTAAACAAGGAAAGAGGACAGCCATTGGCTCCCTCCAGCAGACCATATTTAGCTGTGCTTTTGTTACTGCTAGTCATCTGTGCAGTAAAGAGAGAGCTGGGGAGGGATACAATACCCAGACACCATACTTCAGCTGTGGCCTGACCTTCTCTTGGAGAAAGAGTATAACTAGTTTAGCCACTGTCACATGTTGTGTGTTTTTATACGTCACCTTGTGGTACTGATGTGAATAACAGCCCTGGTGTGACCGTGACTAAAACCGTCCTGGCTGCCTCCACCAGACCTCAGCCAGGCACCATCACTTTTCCTCAGGCAGTGTGCCAAGTGGGTGTGGAGGCCCTGAGGGCACCCACAGTCCTGTGACCTCTCAGGTCACTCCCAGGCTGCCCAGGACCCCACGTCAGCCTCTGTCACAGCGATGGGATTCCTCTGCCCAGAATAAGCCCGAAACATCTTTTAATGATGTGAGACCAGGAGTTTTGCAAGCCAAAGTGGGCCATAGAGCTCAGTGGTACTCCCTTTCCACCCAAGCAGGCTTGTCATGTGAACAAACACAATCAGGATCTGAAAGTCAAGCACTGGCCACCGTGTGGAATACTTTTAAAGTAATTTTGGCTGATTTTTGAGACATTCCTCTGTATTTTTATGTGAATACACCTAAGTACTGGTAATTATTGTTGATTGTACTCAGTGTAAAGGTCTCGGGTACCAAGTAAAGAAGAAATTACATTTGGAGCAAAAGGCTTTTTTCTGGATCTTCTTTCAATTGCTCTGAAGACCAGAGGTCCTGTTGAAGTTTCTGACCTATGGTTTGTTAATACAGAAGTAGCCTATTGCTAAATTACCACCATGACTTAGTGCTGCGAATCCAGCAGCTGCAAAGAGACCTTGGCTCCTGAATCTCATTGCTCTGAGGATGGAGACACGCTACACAGATTGCAACTGCGAAAAATTATCTGTGCTGGTGCCATTTGTCTGAAGGTTTTTTTAGCTCAGTTTTCGAAGAACATTTGTGGCTGGCTCACATCCTACTATTATTAGTGTGTTATGATTTTTTAAAAATTTGCATTTATTCCATTTGAAAAGCACATATATTTATGTCATACGTGCCCTAATTCTGTTCCCTGGATGATTATCATCAGAATTCATTAACGTCATTCAGTGCAAAAGTCTTTTTTCTAAGTACTCTTACTAAAATAATCTGGTTTTGCTATTTGCTATTTATCATCATTCATTTTTTTTTTTCCACAGCTGATAGTTGTTTTAATTGTTTTTCTTTCCAGTTAACTAGTCTAAAAAGTAACTTATATTTTATCATGACATGAATTACATTACTTCCTCTGGCTGCTCATTTCTCACTGTCTGCTGAGTATTTGACTGTGATGGCTTTAATACTTTAATGAGGAAAACACCTTTTGGACACCCATTATGGTCACCAAGGCTCTGCTATGTGCTTTCCTTTTGGTGCACCAGAATCCAGATTAGCTGCAATTAATAGACTAATGAGGGAGTCTCTAATGAGGCAGCTGATTAAAGGCAATCTTATTCTCTGAGAGGTCTAATGCTGGTTTTTGCTGCTATCCTGCACACAAGGAGTACAAATCAGTCCTTCTTCCTGATCCTTGTGCTTGACTGCCAAAGGATCATGTTCTGCTTTTAGTGTGCACTTAAAAAATTGTAAAAATGCTGCTATGGTGTGGCAGAGAAGAAGGTGATGGAACAAATTCAGTACTCCCTGCAAGCAATTGCTGGGAACAGCCTACCAAATCTACTCCTCTGAAGAGACCAATATCTTTGTTTTAGATGATGGGGTGCATGTGTGTGTACTTTCAGGTGCTCCTGGTTCTGTTTCCCTAAAACTAAATCAAAGCTTTATTATTCTTTAGTTTCTGAGTGTCTTTGATCTGTCACTCACGTAAGACCCTCAGTACTTCTCCTCAAGCACATCTTTCCCTTCCCTACCTCATACCTCCCAGCTGCAGAATATTTTATCCCTGGTACCTTTCTCATGCAGCATGAAACTTCTTAACTGGTCATCAAGTGTGGAGGAAAAGCAAAGGTAAAGCTGTGAGCATGAGCTGGTGTCAATAAGCTGACGGTCCCGTTGCCTCGGGTTTAATGCAGCTTTATCACACATCTATATCTGCTTTTTGCATTTCCCTCCCCCTCCAAGTTCATTTAGGTCCTCTCTATGTACCCTTATGCCAGAAGGTGATTTAAGGAACTATTTTGCCTTAATATATAAAAATACAAAATGGCTAATTAAGCATTAGCTAAAAAGTACTGCTGTTTTATATCCAATGGAAAATTTCTGTCTAGTTTCTCTGGGCATCACCAGAGAAATTCTAATTGTAACTGGGTGCAGAAGGGTTGCAGAGCTGTTACTCTGCAATGTTTACTTGATCCTGGCTGCAGGGAGCATTCTTTTAAGACACGATTATTGAAGCAGAGAATGGATAAGACAGATGAAAAGCAATTGCTCTGCGTTTCAGTACTGCATGAGAAATTAACATTCAAGCACTTTGTGTGCTTTGCAATAGTACCTGATCTTATGGTTTGTCTTTTGTACTGGTGTCAGGCAACCTGAGGTGCAAAGGTGTTGACCAACAGAGAGTGCAAGAAGGATGAGCAGTCCAGGGCTGTATGAGCTTCCATTGGTCTATGGGATTGTACTTGGAAATCCAGGCCTATAGTTAGCCCTATTGAGAATGGCTTAGTTGATATATTTAATTAAACAACATATCTTGCTATATCTTGCAAGTAAGTACCAGGAGGCTCAAAATGCTGCACCTCTCTTCAACTTTAAAAAAAAGGAAAAATTTGCCCCACAGATGTAGTGATTGAAATTTGTGAGTTCTGATGGCATTTCCTGAGGAGCAAGAGCTCTTCATCATGTGGAAGCAACAATAATACAGAGCAGGACCTGGAGAGTTAGTTGCCCAGTTAGAAAACCAGAATAGCCTCAGAACACATGTACAAGTTTCCCAAGTGCAAGTGCTTCATGCCACTATTGAGACAACTCTTGTGGATGATTTTCTAGGAGAGATACATTGTGTGGTTGCTGGAGAGCTGTGTTTTCTTTATCTGCCTTGAATTTTACAAAGAGGATACGGAAGATGCTATTTAGCAATTCCTGGTCTAACACTAACCGTAACTAAACACAAAGGCTTTTCTGGCTTTGGTTTGTTTCTGCTGTCTGTGCTTGCTACTGTGATATATGTTAAACATTTGAGCGAGACATTAGAGCTCACGGTTCTGAGATCAATCTGGCCGTAAATCTCTCCAGTCTCACAGTAGACAGGTTTTGCTTTTTTACTTGTGGTGACAAATTACAGACAGCTTAAAGAGAGCTAAGTAAACCCAAGATGCAGAGCACAGTACTCACAACACCCAATCACCTTCATGATTTCCAGTATGTTTAAAAAAAAACCCAAAATGGAGTAATTTCAGTTGAGTATGCCTACAGCAAAAATCTTTTTGCAAACCACTGGCCACACCATAAACCCTTCCCAACATAGATGTTGCAGTAGGTGTTAAAACTCACTCTGTATATCCTATGCAGAGCAACATGGTGTCTGGTGCTCCTTGGGATTATCACTCAGTGGCAGAGACTCAGAGCCTGATGCATAAGAGACAGGTGAGGTAGAGATGCAGGACTTAGGGTCATTTCAGATGCTGACAAGCACTGAAACACAGTCAAAAGAAAATCAGAGCATATTTTTTCCTCAGTTCTCCCCTTGGTAGATCTGAATAATTTCCATGTATATTGATGAGTGCATATTACTTTGGGAAAAGCTCCTGGCTCTTCCAAGATGAGAATATGCTCCAGAAGTCCTCATGAAAGGCACAGGAATGCAATAAAGCTGAAGGGGAAATAAAGCAAGCAGATTTCAGCTGAAGAGTTTTGTGAAGGTCTGCTTTCTCAGAGGAAAAAACAATCTTACAGCAAAGGAATGTGAAATAAATGCTACACTGCAATAATAGCAAGACATGTTCTTTTCTGCATATCACAGCTCCCTTTAACAAAAGTAAGTTGTCAGTTAAAGATTTGCTTGCCTGTAGCAACAAGAGTGAGGAGAATGAACTAATGAAAATATTCTTTCCCCTGATCAGAAACAAAGTCATTCAAACTTCCTATATGTGGGATAAGAATTAGATACCGCTTAGATTCAGGGACTGATGGAGTAACTGGGAGATTGTAAATATAAAGGAAAGCTGTAGGAGCTTGGCTTGGAGCTTATCATAGTTAACCTGGAGTCTAGATAATTGAGAGCTGACTATAGAGTTACATATACTTTCATGTATGTGATGGTACCCCTACTGAGTAGTCCTGTGCAATTCTACTACACTTTATTCGTTAATCAAGAAGTGTTATTTTGCACACGTTGCTAGGAAGTGTCATCTGGTGGTGAACGTGACAGGTTTAGATATTTTTTCCTTCTGGCAAAAATCTTCTGCCAACAAGCTACGAGATGACAAAAATTTAAGGAGCAGACCTTGTATTTGTGGCACGTACGCTATATATTCATCCTTCCTGTGGACACCATTAGCACTGTGTTGCTCCAGCTTTCTGCAGACTCTATGTATTCTGATGCATCTTTGCCACCATCGTGCTGAAGTAACGCTGAATTTGTAGTTGGTTGTTTTTTCAAGCCCTTGCCAGTAAAGAGGTGCAGCAGGGAGGGAGAGCTCATTATACAGTTTAGGAAACTGGGTGCAGTCTCTTGGAGGCTCACAAACAGGATTGTATATACTACCTTTAAGGTAATTTCAAAATAACATTTGGCTATTTATTCCAAGAAACATTTTGTTCAGCAGGGAGTTACGTATATATTTACAGTATGTCATGTATTAATGCAACTTATGTCATTTTTAAAACATCATTAATTTTGATAACTGCGTGAGGCAGAATGGCATGTATTATTTTGGTTTTTCCCACTTTTCTGTTCTCATCATACAAGTACCAAACATGTTTATTTTACTGGCAATATCAAGACAATCATATGATTTTTAGTAAGTCTTTTGAGATTGTTTGCAAGTTTTTGCTCTTCTGCATGTCTGCTTCCTCCCAGCTGGGGGCTGGCTGTTGTATGGAAAGGCCAACCACGTCACGGAAAAGCCCTGTCTCTGATCAGATGGGCTTAATATAAACCAGGTTTGCTGAGAAAGAATTAAAGAGGCAGCCCCAAAGCAGGAGAGGATTTACTTCGGCAGAGCAGCTCAGCGTACTGCAGCTCACTGGGAGAGACGGACCCGGCTGCCTGGAGGAGCCTGGCAGAAGTAAGACAATGTTGGTTTGGACACAGGCTTTTACTGTTGGTGCTAGAGACCCAGACAGCTAAAGGCAGTACGGGGTATCAAAACCAGCCTGAACTTGGGACTCAGTGTCTGATGGGGACTCATTTGGCTTTGTTTAATAGACTATGATGATTTGTTGGGGCTGAAATCGTAAAATGTTCACGTTTGTGACAGTTCACTGAGTGACTGTTTATTGCAGGCTGTGAGTTAGGCTCTGGTGTTTGACTGAATCAGAGCTGACTTTTCTCATCTGTGCTTTTCAGCAGGGAAAATGCAAGGAAAAAATGCATTTTAAAATTCAAATGCAGTAAATATTTCATTTTGTTTGTGAAGTGTTTTGTTTGTAAACTAGAAATCACACACCTTTGCTGGGTGTGTGATTTCTAGTTTAGACATATGTCTTACAAAGTTACTGTGAGAAGGACCACACAAATGATCTCTTTTCTCCCCCAAGTACTGCACATTACAGATAAAATCCTGCTTATGCAGTAGTAAGTTCAGATGGGGTGTGTTTTTCCTGTATGTTTGTCCTATGTCCTGCTGTGCATTTATTCACAGAAGTTTTCAGACAGTTTTGTGAGAAGAGAAAAAGCGATTTGTACATGTTGTTTTGATGCTTTGCTGTACTCTTTTTCGGTCGCCATTCAGGTTTGAAAGTGGTCAGGTGCATTTTATGTACAGCTATCCCATTTACTAATAGGGGGAAGAGACACAAGAAACATCAGATATAAGTTAAAAAGTAAAATGTCTAAATAACTGTCACTTTGGGAACAGGGATGCATCAAAGCAACTTTCCTAAAAATGGTAGCTGTTGGCTCGTGAGAATGACATCACTGTCCTCTGCCTCCAAGCAAGGCAAAGTTGAGTTTGATGAGTAAAATGTAGTTGAGAGCCATGCTTAGATGAGTGAACTTACCTAGGTGATTGTGCAGCAAGTGAGGATGTTGGTTTTATATCTGTACCGTTATGAGCTTTTCTCCCATTGCTACCTCTGGTAGCAGCTAGAATTCATATCTCCTCAGAAAAGCTGTGGGACTTGACTGTGCCCTCTGTCTTGTGAGCCAAAAAGCCACCATCTGAAGTAGAGGCATTTTTTGTTTACTTGGCTGTAGATGAGACCTAAATCCCCTCCATTATAGCAAGACTTGCTTGCATGTCTCTTCTTATATCAGGGTTGTCTAAGTGTGCAGCAAGTGATGCCTTTTAGCTTTCCCAAAAGTTTCAGCTCTTAACTAAGCCAATGTAGAAGACACTGTACACCCAGCTGCATTGGGAGTTGAAGGCAACCGGTACCAGTGCCTCTGTTTGCCCCCAGTTAAGCATAAAGGATGGGGAGCAGTACCTGTAGGTACTGCATGTTCCATAGGCTGTCACTCAGCAGGGATGCAGCTTCTGTGTAGGATAGCTCTCGTGAATACTGCTTCTTCCTCCTCCTCCTGGGACACAGCAATGCCTCACTCTCCAGAGCTGGGCTGCACCTAGTACAGCTGTAAGCTTATAACGGTTAAACAAAGATAGGATTTAGCATGGCAGGGTGGTATCATCTCTAGGAAGATGTCTCTGACTCACTAACTAGAAATATTTCTTTGTGTACCAGCAACTGCAAAAGAGAGCAGAAAGTCTCATTTTCTTTGGTTGTATACTAGATCTCCATAGAACAGCAGGATGTGCTGCCTTGAAGTTAACAAGAGAGCATTAATGTCTTTCTAAATGTTTTATGGGTAACACTTGTGATTGTTCCCACTTCTCGCTAGGAGTAAAAATGACCCTCAACAACGTTACCATGCGGCGCACCCACAACAGCAGCCTGCAGCAGCAACAGCAGCGATGGAGCATCCCTGCTGATGGAAAGAATCTGCTGGTCCAGAAAGACTCCAACGAGTACATGCAGCAGAAGCGATACACCATCAGTCCTGATGAATACTACAGAAGGAGCTGGTCCTCGGAGTCATCTGACTCTGTCATCTCCTCTGAGTCCGGCAGCAACTGCTACCGGGTGGTGCTGATTGGGGAGCAAGGTGTCGGCAAGTCCTCTCTAGCCAACATCTTTGCAGGGGTGCACGACAGCATTGACAGCGACTGTGAGGTGCTGGGAGGTAGGTGAGCATGTCCTGGTGGGTTTGTGTTTGCTTGCAGTCATCTCTGCCAGTATGAATTGGCACAGAAAAACACAGAGGCCATTTAATAAAAAAATTGCAGTCATAAACATTTGGATCTGATCATTGAAACTGATTAAACTCATGCATCTCTTAAGGAAAAAAAAAGGGAAAATAAAATAAGATACCAGCAAAGACTGAAAGCCTCTGAAAGACAGCAATTCAGATTCCCGTGGTAATTCATTCCAAAATACCTGTTGGAAGCTGCCTCATTCCTGCTGTGAGAAACTGGTTCAGCTTTCATGCCGGTCCAACATTTGTATCACCATTGGCTCCATGGGGCTGACTCCAGCTTTCTGTGGGGGAGAGGGAACAACTGAAAGTCCTCATGGTCTATGAAAATGAATTGCTTAGAAATAATATATAAAGAAAAATAGAAAAGCCACTACTGATTCCTGAAATTGCCTCCAAGTTATTTGCCATTAGAAGTCATCTCAGCCTTTGAGTATAAACATAGAGCCTCAGAGTAGGCTGTATGGAGTTTGAGCAAAATATCTCTCCTCCTCATTTCATGTTACTTGCACAGCATAGGTTACTCCAGGGGAAAAGCAGATAAAGGTCCTTCATCAGTGTAGGAAAATTCCTATTGCCCAAACAGGGCAAAAAGGCACAAGCTGTAGGGTTTTCTTTAGTGCTTCCTCCTTGCTATCCTTCTGTGCTTTGTTAAGGATTGCAAAGTGTTATTTAATCCCAGAGATCAGATCATGCAGAAAGTGAAGCTCTGACATCAAGTCCTGAGCTATACTGCATGCAAAATGTGGAAGAGTTGTGAACACAGATGCTATCACCTTTGGAGAACGTGATTTTTCTCATTTTATCCAGTTAGGAGAGGTTTTGCCCAGGGATTTAATATACTCCAGCATCAGGAAGGTTGGACTCACATTTTCCTTGCTCGCTGTCACAAACTAGTGGCACAGATCTTTGGGGGATTTGAAGTTCCCCATGGTTCAGTCATTCTGAATCTGTTATTCAGTTGTACTCTCTTCAGCTTCTACCACCAGCTTTTCCCAAAATCCCACCATCCCTTGAACCTGGAGCATCTCTGATAAAAATTTTCTAAGTGCTACATGAACAAACTAGAGTAAGACCCTTGGGCAAGCAGCCAGAAAATGCAGCTGATTTACTTTGCACCCCTGTCATGCAGTTTTCTTCTCCTCCACATGACGCCATATGGTTTCCTTTCTCCTTTGCACTTCCAGCAATATTTCTTGGAGTGTAGCAGCAACAGATTTTCAAAGCCAGCTCAGCTGAGGTATTGGGAAGCTTGCTGTAGTTGTATCTCTCCTTTTCTTTTTTTTTTTTTTTTAGTGTCAGCTTGGAAATAAGCATAAGATGAGCTAATTGCTCAGTTTCAGTATGTGTTATCGCCTAGGAAGGTTTCTTAGGATTGACCAAGCTGCAAATTGATGCTGCATATGACCATTTGGGCATAATATTTTTGTGTTTGCAGCCTCTCCACATGTAACAGAGGGGAGGAGGAGTCCTTTGCATGTTGTCCTCTGGTGTACGTGTACTCACACAGATGCTTGGTCAGCTGAAGAAAGTATTTTCCAAACTTTAGCTTGTAAACTGGAAAGTTGATTACAAGAGAGGATGGTTTCAGGGTAGCCGACTCAACTCTCAGAGGGAATATGGCTGCTTTTATGGACAGGCTTTCCTACTGACTGGAAAACTAAGCTAAGTCACGAACACAAATGTCACACTATTGGGCCTGCAAGGGAAACCACTCCTGTTGATTAGCTCTGCCTTTTGAATTTTGCCATTTTAAGCTGTGTTAAGCCTGGACTCTATTTGAATTTATTCAACTGTGTGATATTTTTGTCTCATCCTTTTGCATGGATGTATGTTTCTGGCTTCCAAGAAAGGCTCTGATTGCAATTTAGGGGGAAGTTCACTCCATTAATGCCTAGCAGAAGTTTTAGGATGCAAGGGTTAAGACATAGTCCTTTCCACAGATATTGTGGTTGGGACAGTCCCCTTAAACACTGCAGTGAGAGAGGTGGTGCCTGGCATTTTTCACTGACTAGCAGTGCAAGTCTAGAGATGGGTCCAAATCTTTTATCCCTCATCCAAATGTTCCCAGGTTTGGGGAAAAGAAGGAAGATTAGTATTTGAAGCAGAAGCTAGACCAAGACTTCAGAGTGAGGGCTGATGGAAATTATGAGTGGGAATAGCCCCACTCCCCCTCTCTCCAATCTAAGCAGAACTTTGTCACATGGTATTTATAATCAAAGTATGCATTTTTGTGGCCTCAGTACAAAATAACTGAACTTCTGTGGTTTGTTGATTCTTTTACTTTTTGACATCAAAGGCAAAGTGGGAAATCGTGAAATGGGAGAGAGCTAGGATGCAGCAAAGTCTCAGGCTCTCTAAAACTCAACAGCTTTTGTCTTACAATCCCCTGTCCTCATTGCTTGGTAGGCTGTTAGCTGTATTGCTCTCAGCAGTCGTGACTGTTCACCCGTAAACTGTCCCTGCTAAAGCGAAAGCAAATATTTTCCATTACTCAGCCTCACTGGACTCCGCTACTCCCATGGGGTGAATGTTCAGCCTTTGGTTATTTCTTCCACTGGTTCTATTTTCTCTCTCCCACACAAGATAAAAAGAATATCAGCCAGAATAATGAATGTTTCATTTCCTGATCTTTCAGCCTCCTTCATATATCATGAAAAATAAGACAACCAATAATGAACAGAGGGCAGGTTCAGTGCTGATGGAAATGAGGAAAGAGTTGAATGTGAGCCAGCATAAAATTTGGCTCAATAACTGGAACTGTGAAGAAATGATACATATTCAACTACTTGGGTTTTGTAATGTACGCAATGCCGTAAAAGAATGTATTCCCAACATTTCTGCTTTTCTTTCCAGAAGACACATACGAAAGAACCCTGATGGTGGATGGGGAAAGTGCAACCATTATACTGCTTGACATGTGGGATAACAAGGTACTTTTTTTTTTTCTCTTCTAGTCAAATGCTAAAACATAACTGCATATAAATGACTCCTAATATCAAAAGTATCGTTTGGGAAAGAAAGTAGGTGTTTTCCATACTTCAGCATCAGGAAACACACAGGATTAACCCCACTCCCACACCAAGCTAAGTATACCTATCGGCATGAGAAGCACAAACCTGCTTTATTTTTTTAATGATAAAACAAAGCATTCAAGCCATTTTCCAGACCATGTTCATTCCAACCTAAAGCCAGTACAATAAATTATTTGGGGCAAGTGTTGCCGTCCTTTATGGTGAAGCACTCATACCGTCACTGCATTGGAATTACTTTTAGTGTAACTGTGATTCAAACCATACCCATTACAGTTTCAGCAGGAATGTATTTGGATTCTCTGATGTTATACTGTCTAAGTAAAATCTGCTCCTAACATAATGATGTCTGACTGTGTCGTTTGAACAGCGTGAGGGAGAGTGGATTCGAGACCACTGCATGCAAGTAGGAGATGCATACTTGATTGTCTACTCCATCACAGACCGAGCAAGCTTTGAGAAGGCCTCTGAACTCAGAATACAGCTCCGCAGGGCACGCCAGAAAGAAGACATCCCCATTATTCTGGTTGGCAACAAAAGTGACCTTGTCAGGTGCCGTGAAGTTTCAGTGGCAGGTAAGGAAAATGATGAAGATAAAAAGAATGTAAACGTTGAGAGTCATCTAGTAGCTTCTGAATGAAATGCAGAACTCTGACTGAGGAAGTAAGCTGTGATCAAGACTGGGCAATAAAAGAGCAATAAAGCAATAGAGGAGTGGAACAGATGGCAAAGGACTGGGAGGGATATGCTAGATCCTTAAACCTCCCTTGGTAACACTGTTATGAGTTAGACAATTCCTTTCCTACATTTATTAAGTGACATAGTAAAAGCAGCTTGAATTTCTTCCTTCCAGCTTCAAGCGTAAGACCAGTGCGGTATGTGATTTCTCTGGTAGCTAGAAACCATCTGAATTTCCAATACAAGTTTATGTGTAATGAGCTTATCCCACTTTATTCTCCTGCCAAAGATTATATCTTATTTTTCAACCAGTCATCCCTGATGAATTAAAATTCCCTGACACCCTTTGTTTTGCTAGTCTGGGCAAAAACTGTAGTCTTTCAGGAGAGGTCTCCTTGCTGTCTTGCTTTGGAATGCTGAAACAGGCCTTCCTATGCTGCTCACAAATGAATACCCACTAAGCCCATAAAGAGGAAAGAAAAGACTGCTAGTAAAGCTGCTGCTGGCTCTCAAGGTCTACAGTCAGTAACATCTCTTCTTGTAGAGTATTTCCTGAGGCTTAGGTGACATAACATTAGATGATATCATCTTGACCCACCAGAAATATGAATTCCTCTGCTTGGCAATTTCTTCTCTCTGCAGCTGTTCCACTCTTCTATTTCCCAGTTGAGCTAGACTTTTTTTTTTTTCTTTCCACTGGGGATGTACTCAGTTTCTCCGACCTCTGTCCTGGATACCCCAAGTGAAGATTTTGAACTGAGATAGCTCATTGGGAGCCCAGGGATGCCTATTTGCCTTCTCAGTCCTCTCTGACCCACTGGAAAAATTATTTTGAAAGATGACAGATACGTTCATGTCACTTTAGTCATCCTGCTGATGAATTCACAGAAAGCCAGGAGACGGAATAGAGTTGTGTGTGAATCTGATTTCACATGTACCTCTAAAGCCATAGACGTAGTTCTGCCTTTTTTAAAGAGGTTTGCTCATGTGTCTGTTCACACACAAGTTGCCCCTGTCCCAAGACCCTGGTTTACACCTGTGACCCATGATCTTGTGCTATGTGCATGGAGGGTGGTGTAATCACCTTTTAACGCAACTTGAGGGACTCTGCACGTAAGATGATGAGGTGGTTGAGTCATGACTGACCTTTTGGCTTTTGGTACCTCGGCACAAGAGAGACACCTTCACAGCCAACAGCAGGGATTGGGCTTTTCCAAGACAGGATACACCCCCCCTCCCCCCCCCCCCGCCGCCCATGAGCAGGGCATGTGACACAAAGCAGAGGCTTAGCAGGTATTATCAGCAGCTGATTAAAGACTTAGCCATGCCTATATTAGACTCGAGGAATTCCCCCAGTAGCAGTGTCTCCCTGCCTGTGACAGCCTCCGCCCACTTTGCCTACCTCCAGCTCATGACACATCCACTTGGTAATTTTGCAGAGGGACGAGCCTGTGCCGTCGTGTTTGACTGCAAGTTCATCGAGACCTCAGCAGCCGTGCAGCACAACGTGAAAGAGCTGTTTGAAGGCATTGTGCGGCAGGTCCGGCTCCGCCGGGACAGCAAGGAGAAGAATGAGAAGCGCCTGGCCTACCAGAAACGCAGAGAGAGCATCCCCAAGAAAGCCAGGCGGTTTTGGGGCAAGATAGTTGCCAAGAACAACAAGAACATGGCCTTCAAACTCAAGTCCAAGTCTTGTCATGACCTATCGGTACTCTAAGAGCACTGGACTGTGCCAGAGCTTATGGCATTTTGTGGACGTTATCTAACTATGTCGTGGGACGATCAATCAATCTATATTAGATTGGGCTATCAAAGTGACTTAGGTTCACAGCTGTGATTGTGATGATATGTGCTGGCATAAGAACAGCACAATGCATGAAAATATCTCTCTTTCTTCGTTTTGTCGGTAGTTTTGAAAGAAAAGTATAGACCAGAATGACCCAAAGTTGTGCTGGGAAGTGTTCTGGAATATACCCACTCTTTCTCCTCTCACCTTTGGTTAATAGCATAAGGACCTCAAATTGTCATGGCTTGGAAAGTTAATACAACGCTCTTTACTCCTTCTCCTTGTTATTATTATTATTATTTCTTTTTTACAACTGTGTAAAGAATTGAGGCACTGACTGGGGATTGGTCCTTTGTCAGTCGGCTGGTCGGATGAGCACCTAAAGCTGAAAAAAATGCATTTTTGTAGAATAGCCACCAAGACACTCATTGTGTTTTGGTTTTTTATTTCAACGATTGGTTTCAATATGTTTACAAATCTCTCTGAAAATAGTTAAAGGAAAAATCTTATAATCCAATTTTCCTCTCATATTTTCATATTATGGGACTGTTTAAAAATCACAGTAAAACCAAAATTAAAGTCCAAGTTGTATCAAAGTGCATCAAGTGCAGGATGCCAAACTTTTATAAACCACCTGAGCTTTTTTAAGAGACCATACGGACTTCTTGTATCCAGCCTTGGCCTTTCTCTATGCCAGAGCTATGCTGTATTTATTGTTGTGCAAAATAACAAGCATTCTAATGTTGAGGGGAAATGTATTTATTACCAAGTTTCTTGAAAGAATAATGTTAATTTTATTACTGTTTTCTATCTAATATCTTTTTTCAGATATGCAAGTTTTTACTTACATGCCTTGTAATAAAATTAATAAAATAAATGACTGTCTTTGAGCCTCAGTGGGAAATCCCTAATCTCAATTTTTTTCAAGTTGAGAAAATATTTCGAATGCTGGGCAAGATTCCTTACATCTCTGAACACAGGCTGCTTGGCAACCCAGGATCACAAAGCAAGAATTACCCACAGCCCCAAAGCCATAGTATCCCTCACAGGCAAATGGGATGGTGGTGACAGAAAGAGAAATCATTCTTAAAAAAGATGTTTGGCCCCAAACCTTTAAACACTTTAGAAATGTAGATGAGTACCGTTACCCCAATTTTGGAGGTGAAAAAGAAGTGAAATGCTGCATTCAAATGCAGAAAGCAGGTAGCTGGCATGGTGTGATCTAACCTGCAATTACTGTTGGATGTAATTGTATTGTTTTCCTCCTGACTGTGCTGTTTTTTTGGGCACACCACAGAGTTCAATGTAGACGTACAATCATTACATTTTGCCTGCAGATGGCTCAGAAAAGCCATATCTGCACCCTTCCCATAGAAACATCTCAGTTGGAAAAGACCTTTAAGATCATGAAGTCCAACCACTAACCTAATACTGCCAAGCCCATCAAAACTCAATGTTTTGAAGGCAACAATGTGATACTAGCTGAGAACTGGATTCTCCATCTTGGGCTGTGCAGCTTCTGTGAACCAAACACTCTGGAAAGGAGCGAGCTTGCCGTTCGCCCAAAATGGTCTCTGCTGAGGGGATGACTTTTAGCAGTTCTCTAGGGGTAAAATATCACGTTGCTGGATGTCTCTGTGCTTGTACAGTATACATAACTCACTGGAAGGGAATTCCTGATCTAGAATAAACTGTCGTCAAGAATAGAAAACAACATTTTGAATACAGCACGGACAAGATCTCTGTCACTGCATTTTGAATGAATGCTTTTGAATTGCCAACTTAAGGTTGTCCCAGAGCAATCTAGAGAACGATACTCACTCTGATACCAGTGTTCAGAACTTTTCCCCACTGAAGAATGAAGACAAAAATCTCATAAATTAAACACATTTTTGAGATTATTTTTAAGAACAGAAAATATAGCTGAATGCAACCAGCACATTTCCTTAATCTGTTTTATATCTGCTAAGCTACAGTCCCTATAAACCTAAACCAAGCAGGTTTTGAAGAAATACAAAATGTCCATGTTGATCATACAGCCTTTAGGTGTAAAAGCCTTCCATTAATCATGGACCTGATCAGGTCAATGGATACATAGATAGTACTATAAAAATTTGAAGTTATCTAGTCCTTCTAAAGTATATAATTTGTGAAAGAAAAAAGCTGGTTTTTTTTCCCCCAGAACTGCCACAAAGAGCTGTGAGGTGGTGATGCACAGCATACTCCATCACTGGGTATTTCCTGTGGCCACGGTGAACGTCCAGCACTGCAAGTCTCTCTTCTGAGGCTGCTGCTGGACTAGGGATGGTCCCTCTGAACAGCACAGCACTGCCTTTACACCAAAACAATTTCAAGAACTGCCTCCACCTTGCATGTCTGAGTCATTGCCCCTTTTGGTCCATCCTCCAGGCTCCTGGCTTGCCCTGAGTTTTCAGGGTGAGCATGGAGGAAGCTGTAGGTTGAGGTACCATCGGCAACATCATTCTCTCTGTGGAAGTGTTGCTTCAGTTTGCTCAGACACCATCAGGGCATGTTGTTATCTGCCCTCTGGATGTGGAGTGAGAGTTTGTGCTGGGCATCCACACACTGCATGTTTCAGGGCTTTTCTTGCTGTGTACCTGGTTTAGCCTGGTCTTCTGGACTGAATGCCCACCTGAGTTGCACTCCTAAAAGAACTGTGAGTTTCACCTGAAAGGGAACCCAGTTTTCTACTGTGATCTGCATGGTTTCATGGAACTGGACATAGAGGAAGGGTTGGGGCTTTCTGCTGCAGTTTATGAGGTAGATCTGAGTCATAGTTTTAGTTGATCATCACCAGATTATCAAATACAGAAATACTTACTATAAATAACAGCTAGTGTACCTGGAACAACTAATTAATACTAATTTAATCTGAAATACTGACATTTCAAACCCTTAATATCCACAATCCTTTTTATCTCAGACGTGAGTGTCCAAAACTGTGGAATGGATCAATCAGCAATTCTAATCACTGCTCTGGCTATTTATTAAGTCAGGGCTAAAATGACAGATCCTAATGCGATAATTACAGTGCTGGTCCCAGAGATCTGGCAGTAGCTGTGGAATACATGAGTCACAGCAGTGGGCTGCACCAAGGCCAAAATGGCAAAACTCACAGAGTTCAAATGAAATAAAATAAATATAGAAAAAAAAAATAAAAGAAGAAACAAAGTTATGCATCAGTACAGGCTGGGGGCTGACCTGCTGGAGAGCAGCTCTGCAGAGAGAGACCTGGGAGTCCTGATTGATAATAAACTAACCATGAGCCAGCAATGTGCCCTTGTGGCCAAGAAGGCCAATGGCAGCCTGGGATGCATCAAGAAGAGTGTGGCCAGCAGGTCAAGGGAGGTTGTTCTCCCCCTCTCCTCTGCCCTGGTGAGGCCTCATCTGGAGTCCTGTGTCCAGTTCTGGGCTCCCCAGCTCAAGAGAGACAGAGAACTTGTGGAAAGAGTCTAGCACAGGGCCATTAAGATGATCAGGGGACTCTGTGGGAACTGGGGCTGTTTAGTCTGGAGGAGACCGTGAAGGGATCTCATTAATATTTACAAATGTCTAAATGGTGGATGTCAGGAGGCTGGGACATCCCTTTTTTCTTTTGTATCCAGTGACAGGACAAGGAATAATGGAGAGAAGCTAGAACACACAAAGTTCCATTTAAACATAAGGAAAAACTGTTTTACTGTGAGGGTGATGGAGCCCTGGCACAGGCTGCCCAGGGAGGGTGTGAAGTCTCCTTCTCTGGAGGTTTTCAAAATGCACCTGGCTGTGTTCCTGTATGACCTGATCTAGGTGAACCTGCTTCTGCGGGGAGATTGGACTAGATGATCTCTAAAGGTCCCTTCCAACTCCTACCGTTCTGTGATTCGATGATTCTGTGAAAGTCAAAGAACACACCACATACCAATTATAGTGTAATAGCTGTTATAACAAGCTCTTTTTAGGAAGACAGATCAGATCAGTAGAAGGAATTAGAGGGAATGTCCAGCTAATTAATTCAACCATGACAGATTAACTGCAAGAACAAAGGTTTACTTATGCGCTGGGACAAAAGTGCACTATGGAAATATTATTATGGCACTATGTGGATTTGCAGGGTGACGTGCTTTTAGATCTGGAAGAATTATTGATAAAATTTGGTCAAGTAAAAGACATTTTCAATAAAATCAATGGATGCACTGTAGATTTAACCTTCACATATATGAGTCTTTCAACATCAGTCCTTTGGAAACCTTTAAAGACCATGGACCAGAGCTATGTCTTGGGCTGTTTAGACTTCAGATATCAATGGAAGGAAGGGCTGCTGACAGCAGCAGTCCTGGTGATTATAATGTGATCTACAGATGACTGAAGCAGAGGAAGGAAGCAGTTGCTTTCTGTGTAGTGCGGCCTCTACAACCAGCTACAGCTCTTCTTTCTCTCTGGGAAGGCATCTGGAGAAGAGACAAGGTGCTAAATAGTACTAATGGTGTAGATCCCTGGTGAGATCCCTGGGGACTAATAAATTCTGAATCTCCAAAAGTGAGCCCTGCAACTCATTCCTTGCTGTGCCTCTGAAGACTGTAGAGCTGAACATATGCATAAATCATTCCTGTGTCTGACCCACAAGCACAGGAGATAAAAGGCAATGAGAGCTGTGGAGCTGGTCTTCCTTGGACTCTCTTTTCTGGCTTCACTAGCAACTGTTGCTCAGTAAGGAGGGCAAACGCAGTGGGCTGTGGTAGTAGTTCAGCACACTGCTGGTGTTTAACAGATGTGGCTTCCAGATGCACAACATAATATTTAATCAGAACTGGCCACTTTGTCTGTAGTCTTTATCAGCTCTGGCTCAGTGAGATAACACAGGACTGTTATGGTAGGACAAAATGTTCTCTCTTTGGTGTTTGTCCATTTGTAGGATGCATGAAACATCATGGTGGCTTTTTGTCTAGAGACACTGAAACTCGGTGTGCTAATTACCTGTGATTTTACTGCCCTGGTTTTCCTGCTGTCAGACAGTGAGGACAATGCAACCACAAGACAGTACACTCATCCTGTGTGGTTTGCTTTACAGCAACAGCACTGTCACATCACCTGGTTAATAATTTGCTAAGAAAATGATTAGTGTAACACACTTCCTCCAAGTTTTGAGACTTATGCCTGAATGGGTTTAAAGTCAAATTCTTGTGTAAAAGTGGCAGTCATTTCTAAGCAGATACATTGTGTGTGTGTACTCAAAAGCCTCCAGTTCGACAAGGGCTGTTCAGATCTGAACTCTGACTGGTCTTTGGGCCAACAGGAGAAAAGGAGGTGGGAATTTTCAATGAGAAAATTCTTTCACATGGATCCACTGAAAGGCATCTCACTTCAACTGCTGCATCTGTATATACTGCACACAGAGACTAGCATCTCTTCCCCACTTGCACTACTTACACTACTCTTCTGGTGGGTACGTCTGGTCCCTGGATGCCACAAACCCCACCAGACCTATCACTGCCCACTGAGGGAAGTAGAGTTGTGGGAGAGCTGGTGGGGAGCATTGAGCAGGCACCAAGGTCATGCAGTGATCCTGTGCAGGGGTGAGGATGAGCACAACAATTGCCCCTCTGGAGGAAAGACTCCAGCTTTGGTGAGTTTTGTACCCATTCTCCTCTGATTCTGCATTGGTTTCAGTAAATTGTTTAATGGTTTAATTTCTGCCGAAGTCGGAACCCATCTTGATAATTTTCACATGGCCAGGATGCTATTTCTGTGTCTACCTGTGGCTTTTGCTAGCATGAGTAATACTCCAGCTCACAGTTTCATTCTGAAGCTGCTCAGAATGCATTTCCTCTCTAAATATTGTTGAATTACTGGGTGATGTCTAATAGTTGTTAGCCAGCTTTGTCACCATGATATCATTTTAGTTGCTTTTTGTTATGTTTTTGATCTCCTGTCCTTTAAGATTTTCCTTCTCCCCTTGATGCAATCTTGTGGCATGAATGGCTGCATTCACTCCTCCTTGACTTGCTCCATTGAGAAGGAAGCCACTGAGGCTGGGATGCTCCCTTAGCACCCATGGAATGATTTTTGCCAGTAGTTCTACTTGGGAACTACCCAGGCTAAGACATCTGTAAAGTCTTTCGGCCCATGGACTTTCACTGGAGAAGCTCCCCTGGCATCTGTGCTGTGGCTAGGATGTTGTACCCTGCTGGAAAAAGCACTGGGAACGGAGCTTAATGGACACAATCCATCAACAAATGCAAAAGCTCCTTGGCAGGAGCATGTCACACTTTTGTCCCTGTCTGACGTACCTCTTAGGCTGTTGAGAGAAAAAGCGTGAAAAGAGCATGCAAGTTAGAGAGATGGTGAAATAAGTATACCTCCCTTTGTGTCCTAGATAAGTGCTCACTTACAGAGATACATTCTTTGGTATTTTTGTCAAAATAAATTGATATTCCTTGGTTTACAGACTTCAGACTGTCCCAGGGCAATTATCAATAAGGAATCTGAGGACCCAGTGAGAAGAAATGCCTTACTGCTTTGGACTGGTGGTACTTCCAGCCCTGTCTATGAGCAGAGGAGGCATAGGGATATTACCTATGAAATCTTATTAACAGCAGTTTTTAACTCCCTTTCTCCACTAGCTTTATGGTAACTGAAATTATCAGTTATTTCCCCTTCAGCCTTCTCCTCTCTACAGCAAAAAGTCCTAAACCTAAGGCAACAAACACAGCTGCTCAGCTGTATTTGTTGCCTTCTCTGTTCCTTCTCAAACACTCTCTTACTTGAGAGGCTGAGGCTACAGTATATACTACTGGAGATGCTAGATCTTAGGGAGTGATAAAACATCGTTTTATTTCCTGCTTTAGATACTCTTCTTGATTATGTCCCATGTTTGTTGATGTATTTGGCTGCCATTGCACATTCTTTTCAGACAATGATGGTCATCTGCCATCTTTATACCCACTCATTTGGGTTTAGTTTTCATGTAAACTGTGCATTGAGCATCTCTTTCATGTGTTACTTCATAAATGGCAGCTCTTGTCCTAATTAAGGATTTAAACAGATATGTTAGGACTCAGAATATAAGTCGTGTATGCTGAGTGTAACAAAGCTTATCTTCATAAGGATCATCGGATCAAGATCTTCCTGCAGATAAAAATCTTACATGGAAACCTAAAAAGAGGTTACAAGTTGGTAAAGGGCAACTCTGACACCTCCACCAGTGTTTGAGATTGTAGGTTTTTGAGATTGCATCATACAACTAGCAGGAAGAGGGACACCTGCAGCTAGTCCTTGCAGATTTTCACTCAGGTAGTCCAGAAGATGTTACTCACATTGGTGGTGTATTGAGGACTAGAGAGTGTCCTTTTTATTGAATCAAGAAAATGACCAAAAAAATATCTGTTGTTTCGTTGTGAGTAAGAAGCCATGTCATTCTCCCGCATGAAAAGGAAATATGTCATGTTTTCACCCGGTACTTTCTTTAAGGCATACTCTTATCTCCAAAGGGTGGGTCCTGGGAACGTTCTGAACTTTGGTACACACAGAAACAAGGTATTGTATTGAGACTAAATACAGACTTTTCTCTGAACTGCTCAGAGCTGGAGGCATGTTGGACGGAGAAAAATGAAATTTCTGTTCAAGTATAACTTTCCATTTATGTTGTACAGGCAACTTGTTCCATGATTTGTTGTCCAGATTACCAAAAGCCATTAAAAACTACAGTCCATGAAAAAGCATGTAGATCCACCAGCTGACTCACATTTGCTTCAGCTCTACATCCAAGGGTCACTACTTTAGTAGTTCCTACTTGCAGGATAGTGACCGAGCACTTCTTAACAAATAGAAGAGAGACAAGACCAGAGTGCTTTGGAATCATAGAAGGATTTAAATACTTGGCTCTAGAAGGTAGGATTTGCAGGTGGATAGCATCTGCTGTAAGGCTGCTAAAGTACAAGCTACCTGTGACAGATCTGGTTTCCAGAATGATAACCTGGAGAGAAAAAACACTTGTTCCTTGTCCTGCTGCGGGAGTCTGAAGGCCTACAGTCTAGACTAATGTATGCGACATAGTAGACAGAACTCTTCTGCAGAACTGGAGCTTCAGACATTGTGCAGACTCTCTCACTGTGCATTTATTGCAGTGATTCTGGCAATCCTTGGCCAAGTCTTTGAGAAAGTTTACGGAAATACAAGTAAACCAACAAACACTTGCCTCTCCAATTAAAAAAGAGTTTAGCGCAAGGATAGGCCAGTGTATGTAAGATATATAAATAGGTAGTGCTGAGAATTTGACCTTGTACCGTCAGATTAAAAATTGCTTATCTTCAGGAGTCACATTATTGTCTGCATGCAATATGTATTTAAAGCAATTACAGAAATATTAATCATACTTACAGAAACAGAAGACCATAGCCAGCTGTTGATACATATGGTAAAGTCTATCATAAATAACCATCTAGCTAAAGAAAATGAAATAACTTTAAATACAAATAAGAACCAACTGTGGTGTTTCTAATGTGAGTCTCCACAGATTTGCAAGAATTTTACCACAGCAGAAGCCTCCCTGTACATGACCTCTCAAAATCCCCTGGAAGACTAAGTATCACTGTCCTCCTGCTCTGTCTGCTGAGGTGCTGCCATCCTAGGCCGCCTAACAGCACTGATGCTGCTCACTTCATAAGGCTTCTCTCTCCATTCTGATCTTTGCTGTTTTGCAACAGGAGTTTGCCTCAAAAATGGCCAGCAAAAATCCCTGCAGCCTGAGGTGACCACCTGCCTGGCTACCATCTAGCTGGTCTGACGACTGTCCTTTGGCTCTAACAAATCAGCTGGAACTGACTGCTGCCAAGTGCATGGTTGTTCAGCAAACAGGACACATGTGCGTAACAACTACAGACTCCTTGTCAAACTGGCAAGTGGACAAGGACTTTGAGGGGCATACGAGAAGTACTACTCAGTTTGGAAAGACAAATAAAGGAGTTAGCCAGTGATCTGTTGACTTTGCATTCTCCCAAGCCAATATAATTAAGACCCTTGAGAATGTTGCATTTCTTTTCTGTCTCCTGGTTTTGTGTTTCTTGCTTTCTTCTTGTGAGTCTTCCCTTTCAAAGTGCATGTAAATGTGAGTCAGATGTGGGTTGGAACCATAACACAGCCAGCCAGAAACTTTCATTTCTGCCTATGAGGGTAGTAAGTCAGTTGTCAGGAGTTAGAGACATTATTTTTTTAATTGGTAGCAACAGGTAGATCCAACATCTGACTCAAAATTGTTGAGACAGAAGCAGAAGGTGAAGGGGAGAGCAAGTTTTCTCTGTGCCAAGTACAGCAGGTAACACTGGTACAGCTGATACCACAAGTTCCTCCTGGAGCCGTCCCAAGGGCACACAGGATCATCATAGCTCTTGTCTTCAGAACTCAATTCTACTTCTTATAAAACATTGTGTATCCATCATGCAAGCAGAAACTTTGTTCCTCCTCTTAAATGGCTTTGCTCTTCTAATAAACAGTTGTCCACATGGTTTGTGGCATTGGCCAAGAGAACTTCCCAAGCTATCAACCAAACTCTGTCTTTCAAGAATCAGTAGAAACTACTGTAAAAGAAGATCTTGACTGCAGTTATCATCTGTATCTTTTGTACATCTTCAAGACCCACCTGGACATGTTCCTATGTGACCTGATCTAGGTGAACCTGCTTCTGCAGGGGGGTTGGACCAGATGATCTCTAAAGGTCCCTTTCAACTCCTACAATTCTATGATTCTATGATTCTATGATAACAGTCACTGTTGCCTAAATACAGAAGCAAAATTCAGCAACAGAAAACCCCAATGGCATGAAAATATATTTCTGGGAGACTTCTGATAAAATCTTTGCTAAGTGGTTCTTTTTCTTAGATTGGGTAAAAATTAGTAGCAAAAACTTAAAACAGTACTACAGATAGATGGAAATATGCTAAGGATGCAGAATGTTTATACTAGCCATATAAGAGATAAGGAATTCACATTTATAAAAAAAATAAGAACATGTTTATTTATATGTTATATGAATAAAATCTTTATTATTTATAGTAGACAATAATGATACGTTATTTAAACAGGACTTATTTAACATTCATATAAGATTTCCTTCTATGTGTCCTTTGCATTTCTACATCAAATACTTGTGCTTACTCAACAAACTGCTTTCCTTTCTGCAAGTAACCTAGATGATATCTACATAAAAATACACACACATAACTTCCATAGTAGGTAGATATTAAAAGCAAAGAAAACAAACCTAAGACCATCAAAGCTGACATTCATTCTTAAAGTGTAGCAGAAAGTCTGCAAATGAGGCATATTTAAAACTGGATTCCATAAGCAGCCAAAAATAAAGAACAAAAACAAAATAAGGAAAATAAATTTTCTTCTGTCATAGTCACCAAGTATAATTTAGTACAAACTTTCAGTGACATGAAGTTACCAACACTAAGAGTAATGAGTACTGTAAAAATCCCATTGTAGTTAGAACTACATATACACAAGTCCAGCTTTTATTTTTACCTGAAATGCTCTACCATTGTCAAAACCTGCTACTTCTCTCATGCCCGCTTTTAAAAATAACCAGAATATCAAATGCAATAATAATATTCTTGTGTTCCCTTCTTTCTTTTTGAGTTTAGATTTTACTGGAACCAAAAGGGCTCTTCATGGGAAGTAATAAAATAACCCGATTTGCATTTTTTAAGTAAGGAGAATCAAACTTGTAGTAAAAAAAGGCACTTGAAATAAAGCTAATATTTGAGAGAGAATTAACAGAAGTGTCAATGTCTGACAAAGGTGATCTTGCAAGTTAGTCAATACAATAGAAACGGTTCCTCCTTTGCTGCCCACTCCACTGGAAATCTCTGAGTTAGCAGCAGGGTAGAGGGAACATTTCTAAATGTCTTGGTCAGTGTGGTGCAAAGCACTGTGCAACGCTGTAAATTAAGTTCACTTGGACGTAGGATGTCAGAATTTGCACTAAAACCAGCTGAGGCTAAATAAGAACAGCTGGCTGAGTTGAGGAGATTACAAACCAGCACCCACCTGGGGAATGTCGATGGCGTGCCTGGGAATGGTGAATGGCAAAAGAGCAAAAGTGATGGACACACCCCCTGACCAGCTTTTAGTTTATAAATACAATTAATTTTTAAAAAATATTAGACACTTATGCAACAAGTAATGCAGCACCATAACCAAAACATGCAAATCAGTTAAGGCTAAGAGAAATTGAGCAAAATGCTGTCAAAACCAGAAATCTGAAGACTGAGCTAAAAAATAAAATGTTTCTAAAGTAAACTGGAATGTAGCTAAAAATGTTTTGGGCAAGAAAGGTCATG
Source organism: Colius striatus (assembly GCF_028858725.1). Lineage (NCBI taxonomy): Eukaryota > Metazoa > Chordata > Aves > Coliiformes > Coliidae > Colius > Colius striatus. The sequence continues at coordinate 72,798,061 of NC_084762.1, read as the reverse complement.
CTTCCCCATCAAGCTTCAGTTTTATTGAAAAACCCCTACCAGCTACCACAAAGAGCACTACCTTGTCTTCATCCCATCCTTCCTGTCCGTGACTGTCACAGTAGATTGCACAAACATCAAAGGCGTTGGACGTAGCGCTTCTCTTTCTGCACTAACTGCTTATTGTGCTGTTTAACTTTTCAGGAAAACTCATTCATAAAATTTGCTACCGGCACTACTGTTTCACAAGCATAAGTCAAAGTCCTTAGACTGATAACAACCTCTTTATTAGTTAAAGATGGGAGCATACCAAGTCATTTGAAAAAATACAAAGAAAGTTCAGACCGTCGGGTTTTTCTTTTCTGAGCACAATGTATTGAGACAAACATTTTTTTATAGCTTCTACAATTATGTGAATATGTGAGAAGATTTATTTTGATACAAAAAAATCTAACCTTCGTAACTATAAAGAAACATTATGAATCACAACGTAAGGTGAGTAAAATTCTGTTAATTTATTATATTGTTCTTATTAAGATACTTTTAAGCTTAGCATGGTATTTTGGGGCCTGATTTATGGTTTTTTGAATTCTTGGAGTTGGTGGCAACACTACTTTTGTGGAAAGGAGTTAATTTTTCTTACAGAGATCTTGCAGAATTGGATTAATTCCAGTCTGCAAAATACTTGGAACTCCTATAATGCGTCATCTAAATGTCAATGTGTCATTAACCAATAATTGATACAATTTCTTCATTATCCCAAGAACTACTAGGTTCACTCTACTATTACAGAAGATCCATTAAAACCAAGGAGGTCAGACAAGGTGTTCTTCATCAGACTGTTATTTTCTTTATAGATGTGCTACTGAAGTGTACTGGCTCCCTTTGGACTGTGAGGATAACCAGCTCTGGGACAGTGAGTTTGCTGGGTGCCAGAGCTCTTGTTTGCTCAGCCTTGCCCTCTGTAACTGTGCTGAGGATATGATCTGGGAAGTAGCTGCAAAGAGGAAATACAAACCTGAAAGCAGGTTGGAGGCACTGCTCTGATCTGAGCCCGGCTGATTGCAGCAGCTTGCTGGAGCCTAGGGTAAAACTAAGTGGCTTTGTACTTCTGTTTCTTGATAAAACCTGTAACCTTTCAGTTGGGTGCCTCAGGAGGACGTCTGTCTTGTGTTCCTGAGGTCTTTGACCATGAAACTAAACCCTGAATGCATAGTGTTTAGTTTGTGCTTTTCGGGTCCTGGCTAGCTGCGGTCTAAAATGGATGTTGTTACCAGCAGCCCAGGCCAGCACTGCTGCACCTCTGCTCGTAGGCACTGCGATATTAAAAGCACTGCTTCATCCTCTGGCTGCACAGAGACTGAAATGCAAAAAGGCAGAGGTAGCCCTGAACTGATGAATTTATTCTATTGACTGCTCTTTTAACTTGAAAGGTAATGACACAGATGCAAGATTGAGACATTTAAGTGGGAGATGAGGGAGGGCATTAAGTCATGCAGTTTCCATTAACGTCAAGCAAATGGAGGTGTATGTTCAGGGAGGCATTTCCATATAAGTCACAAATGGGGCAGGAAAAGAGCTAAAATGGTTGCATTGCAATCTTTGGAAGTACAGCAGTGAACACGAAGTACATCCACTGAGGGCCCAATACCATAGCTATTTAGTCACAGAAACAGTCCCTTGAGGTCCTAGCCTGTGCAAGGAGTGCCAATGAAAGCTGGTTATCCACTGCTGGCAAAAGTTAAAATTATGCAGTATTTCTGGCATTTTCTATTCTAAGCACAGGAATTAGTAGTTTAAATAATGTTCATTATAGGTGGCTGCAACACAAAATGAGCACAGTCCTCTCTTGCATATCTGGATGCATTTCTGTGTGACCTGATCTAGGTGAACCTGCTTCAGCAGACAGATTGGACTAGATGATCTCTAAAGGTCCCTTCCAAATCTTACCATTCTATGATTCTATGATTCTATAGAACTTATCCTCTAATGGCTCATCCATGTAATCATCTTGATCACCAAAGTAGATAAATGAAATAAACGAGATTATTTATGTTCGGCTTGGCCTCTAATGCATGTAAAATTCCTTCTAACAGATGAAGGTCAACCTCAGCATTGATTAAAGTATGTGATGTGAGCATTCTAATTTGACTCTGAAATGAAATAGCCAGATCCCTAGAAGGCTCGAGTCCACTTTGAGCACTTCTCTGGGAGTTCATAATACGTTCAGTGGAAGGCACAGCTGCAACCAGACCTCATAGTCCTGCTCAGAAAAGAGAATAGAATTAACTTGTGACAATTTTTTCCAGCAGAAATTATATTTATGCCTATCTGGCAGTTCCTCTGAAAAATAATGTGTTCTAAAATAACACTGAATTTTATATTTAGATGTGTAGTATCTTCGTTGCTAATCAAAATCAATGCAAATATTTGATTTCTTGCTATCTATTCCTACTCTTTCCAAAGGCTTTAAGGAAGCCAATTCAATGTTGGAAGTGCAGATATTATTTAGGAAAACATACTCTGAGAACTTAATAATTCCTGATGAGCTGAAATTTGCTGCTCATCTTGCTATTACAGTTGTGGCTGCAAATATTTGTGAGAGATATTGTACTCAAGGGAGCCACTTGGTTTCTTATCAGGCTGCAAAAGTTCCACCCTGTGATGTAAAGTGGTGTCAATCTAAATACTGTCTATGAGGGAAGAGAAGAGCTAAAACCAAAGGCAAAACAAGCCAGGATTGTCTGATCCCTGTTCAGAGAAAGAGCGTGATTTCTTGTAACCCATCCCAGAAGAATAAGCTCATTATAAACTATAAAGCTGCAGCAGTTTTGTCTTCACTGGTCAAGCTCTCCATTTCTTAGGTTTATGCTAGCATGGCAATAATAAATCCCACCATTTAGAGCACTCATCAAATTTGAGATGAGAGCCTTGGACTGATGCCCTGTTGTTGGTTTTACACAGTCAGAGCAAAAGGGAGAGTCAGGAGAGCCTGAGTGACAGAAATTAATTGTGTATTCAGAGCTGGGTGAGTGAGAGGGAGAAAGACTATCAGCATCAGCTTTCAGTCACTTGTGCTGGTTTTTGAAAGATGTTTTCATTCAAAGGTTGATTTTCCACGTCCCCAGCTGAACAGTGGGACATGAGACTGCTGAGGTACTACAGATTTGTGGGTATTTTGGTTTGGCTTTACTTTGTGAGTCACCATATGCATATTGCGCTATATATACACTGCACGTTGTAAGAGTAGCTTTTAATAAAGAGATTGAAAACCAGATATAAGAAAAAGCTAAAACACTGCTGGGCTTTTTTTTTTTTCTCAAATGCTTAAAGTAAAATCCAACCCAAAACACCAAGACTTGGCTCCTGATGCAGCTAATGGGGACAGCAAAACACTTCAAGGGGGGAAATCCAGGAGCTGAGGAGTTGAAACAGTGAGCTACACAGTGCTGGGGACCAGGGAAAGCTAAACAAAGGGCTGGATGTATGTGCCTGCCCCAGGTCTGGGACCTGGATGCCTGCAAGAAAGTGTTCTTTCTTCCAGAGCCCTCAATCCACCTCCAAGCTCCGTGGGGATTGTCTAGCTGTGATTTCTGGTGAGTGAAGAGAAATGAAGAGCCCCTGAGTCCTGCTTCTGTTTGAAGGGTGAATCTTGGCATCTGGACTTTGCCCCTGGGCTTAGTTCTGATTTTTGTGAAGTGACTGCTATATCTAACAATCCAAGAGCAGAATCTATGATCACAGAGGTAAACAAAGCTCTGGATACTAGTTTATTTTATCATGTCTGTTTCAATGTCCTGCAGATGGCCATGCACATCCAGATGATAGAGTGCTCTAAGACCATCTGCTTCACGGGTCCTAAGGCCATGTGCATTTACATACACGTGTGAATGAATAAAAAATATCAGCAGCCTCCCAGCTGGAGGATTGTTTCATATCATACTATCATGCTTTCTAACCAAACTATAGCTGAGGAGACACTCAGATTTCCTATTTTGTTTTGACACAGTGTCATGTATTTTGAGCTGTGCAAATTGTGGACATGCCTTTCTATATATTAAGTAAAGAACAAAAGAGATGAAAAACCTACTTCTTCTGCATTTAAAAGGAAAAAAAGTGATTTTGAATTATGTAGTTGAGAACTTCTAATGCCTGTGTCATCTTAAGCCATCATGAGAATTAGCTAGAGGACATCAGAATGCTGAAAGTGAATTTTCCCGTGCTTCAGTACAGAGCTCAAGTTTTAATCTCCTTTGGAGGTCCTGCAATAAGTAGTGTAAACATAAGTAATCTCTAGAATATGCATTGTTTATTCCAGAAGAGCCATTTGGTTCCATTATGTCATTGCTTGCAAGAAGAAAAAGGGAAACTAAAATCTATCATCTTGACCTGGGCAAGTTTAATAGCCCAGGAGTTTAACAGCATTAGCTCAGCACCTAACAGGGGTCATGACCTGATAGCAGCAAATGGGAAAACTTCTCAACAGGCCTCTTCTGTCAGCAGTGAAGAAGGCAAGCCGGTATGGTCCGTCTGTGTGCAATGGGAGAGTCAGCCATCTGTGCCTGGGGAGGTGGGGTCTGTGGCTGAGAGCACTGCATCTGTGAGGCAAATGCTGCTGGGATGAGCCTGGCCAAGGCCTTCAAGGAGCTCCACTGGGGAGACAAGTGGGGATGTGTCATGGATAAGTGATTTAGAACACTTAGAGGAACAATATCGAAGGTATTAGGTATTAGCAGAAGTTTTATAATATGAATTTGTAAAGTGTGACTTAACAGGGCTTGATGGCAAAGTTCACTCTACTACTTGCCATATAGAAGAAACATATAAAGAAAAACTGAGTTAGAATTGAGCTAAAATTATTTACACAAAGATGCAAAAGGGTAAGGAAGATGCTCCCATTGAGTCACAAGGTTCAGAGTGGACCCCTGTGCTTTCTGAGAGAGTAGTCTAAGTGCAACTGGATCCAGACTTAGTTTCAGACTTGGCCAATGGTTTTTGTCTAACAGAATTACTACAAATGGTAAGGAAAACCCTCCCACTGAATCATGAGGTTCAGAGTAGACTCTCTTGCTTTCTAAACTGCTGATGGAGCTTAGGTGTGGCTAGGTCCAACCTTAGTCTGAGGCTTGGACAGTGGCTTATATCTAATGGAGTTAATACATAGGTTTCAGTAGTATTAATCCAGCATGCTATCAAGCACTTACCAAGAATCTGTTGTGATTAAGCAGTCACTCTGCCTTGGGTAAGGAAGGATCTCTTAAGGTCTGATAAGGATTCTCAAATCTTGAGAGATGTCTTGGCTCAAGTGGATAGTCACCCAGCATGCAGTCCAGTTGTAGTTCAGGAAGAACTCATATTGGGTTCATTCAGTGATATGTTGTTGGTAAAAAGTTCTCTCTGCCTTGAGGAGCAACCTTGAGAGGCATCCTCGCTCAAAACGAGATCACCACCTTGCAGCCACACTGTCTAGCATGGAGAGCTCAAAGAAGGCTTGTGTTGGTTGTTATATTTATGAGATAAAGTGGCTGTCAAATTGCATACAATGGGAGAGGCATGCATGAGATTCCTTGTACTCAAAACTTTTTTGATCATTGATAAATGTGTCTTGGAAAGACTCCCTGCTATTCATGTGTTAATCACATGATCGGAGATCCAGGTTCATACGTATCGGTGCTCACTGGGTCACTGCTCCTTTGTGGGTTTTCTAGAGGAGTTCTTGGCCCAGCTACAGCTCAGACCTTCACCTCCTTTGGAGCCTGTACCTATCACTAGTCTGGTTAAGGCGGACTGAGTGCATCTGTCACACGAATTTTCTGCTTTATCAGAGACAGTTGTTGCCACTGTTTCCTCCTTTCAGGGCGGCCACATGTACCTCCAAATGAAACCAGCTTGGGATATCTCTGCCCATGTCCTGCTGGAGATATATTGAACTGCAAGGTAGCATCAGTGACGACACAAGTCAAGCCAGAATATTGGTGAAGAACTGCTGGAGGAGATGGCTAGGGTGAGACACGGTGGTGGATTAGAGTGTTGCATCCATATAATAGACATGAAGTCCCCCAAGCAAAACAAAGATGCTGGAGACATAGATCAGCAACACTGGGCAAGAAGCATGCCCCTCAGAGAGGGTGGAAATGGTTTATGAGCTTTCCTGAGGATGGACAGAGCTCATGTCTTCCAGCAGATGGGCAATTCACAATTACCGCTTCAAGGATAAAAGCAAGCAGAGAATGTCTCTGCTTCTGAGATAGTGTGAGGGAACCTTTTTAGGCACCTTTTTAGGCACCTCACTTGAGCTCCTGATGGTCTGTTATCTGCTTTCCCAGACAGAATAATTGATGCAGTTAAAAATTAAGGTTAGCACATCAAAACTGAATGTCATGTCCTGGGAACAGGGATGATTCAGGTAAGATTTTCATCTTCCAAGGCATAGATACACATGGGCCAATCAGAAAGCCATATCTCCTGGGTAAAAGAACAGGACTGCACAAATAGTGTAGCTTCATTCACCCCAGGCATCAAACAGTACCATCAACTGATGAATACATCTGTGTTTTTGCAGGGAACTTGCCAAACTCCCAGTGCCATGCTTTGTTTCTATCTGAACATACGTCTACATAATTCACATCCCCCCCTTTGCCCTTTTACCATGGTGCCTTTTGTTTCAGACAGTTCCTCACAAAATCATGTTCATTTGATCTTGTTGTGTGCTTTTTGTACAAATTCCCTCTCCTCAACTTGACACCTTGTACCATTGTAAAAATTATCTCAATGAGAACAGGGTTGCAAACAGTAGAAGGAGGAAGGCTATCAAAATAGTGAGAGATGTAAAATGAAGGTCTGAAGAAGACCTTTAATGCAAACAATACGGGACCCTGCAACAATTAAGATATTTTCATGATTATGAGAACCATAGAGATTTGTCGAATAATTTGAGAGTAGACTCTTTGTATATAAGGGTAAAGTATTTCAGAAAGAGCTGTCAGGAAACAAAAAAGCCAAACGTTGATGGGGATGAATAGAGTGATCTAAGTGTATGATAATTGTACCATGATCAGAATCTACAGCCCTTGCAAAGAGAAAGAGGGAAAAGGAAAAAAATTACAATGATCTTTAAAAAAGCAGATTTCTAGAAAATGAGATTATCAATAAGAAGCATTTAATAGGAAACGAACCAAAGAAAAACATAGCAGGAAAGACTGGGTCTCTGAATAAACGTAATGAATGGCATAACACATGCCAATGCAGAAATAGTACTGGGAAACGTAGTAAAAATGAACTTCTCTGTTAAATCAGAGCTCTTCAGTGTCCTCACACTCAGAAAGAAGCACAAAGATGGTCATAAGTAGGTTATACCACTAAAGGTGAGTATATAATAGGCAAATCAGATGAAATCAGAATTAGGGCAGAGGAACTATCAATGCAATGAAGATAACATGAAAATACTTTATAAGTGCATTCGTAAGAGTTGCATTGTTTGGATGATACTGTTTGTAGGAACCTGTTCCCAGCAGCACTGGGAAATGTCACCTGGGAGAACCTTGGGGTAAAGCTCATCAGCAAAGGTGGAGGGTGACCGTGCAGCATCCAGAGAACAATGATGTGAATGAACAGATGCCTGAAAGTGTCACTATGGATTATTTATGGAGACTAGGAGTGGTCACTATTTGCATTTTTTACAATCAGAGATGTTGCAGTTGTAGCCAATTCTGCCTTAGGAGAGCTAAAGGAACTAGATGACTAGGAATTTGAGTTTCTTTTAAGCATTACTTTTCTATGCATTTTTTTTCCTGCACTGGTGTTAGTTCCTTTTGACTCATATTGATGGTGGTGTGAAATTATCATGTCCTAGGAGATCAATAAAGGAAATATTTCTAAACAAACAGAAAGGGAAAGAAGCTGACATCAGACAGGTCCTGTTAGTTTTGGAAGTGGAAGAGGTACATTAAGAGACGTCAGGTTCATTGAAACAAAGAGTAAAAGAAAAAAAGACAAAAAGAAAAAAAATGAAAAAGGAGCAAGGGAGAAGGAATGACAAAGTTGATAAATGGGAAGAGGGAAAAGGATGTGACTAATGATATAAGAGTTGTTTCTGGAAAAACTGACTAGTTGAACAATGATTCACACAGTAAACACCTGGACGTTTGCCTTATTTTCAGCAGATTTACTTAGAGCAACAGCTGGCTCAAGGAACCAGTCTCACTGCTGAGTTTCTTCTTGTGATTTTATCTGTGGCACCATGTTATGACTGCTGTAAAACCTAAGTGCTTCTGGACTTTGTAATGTGTTTGACACAGGAGACTATTTTTTTCTTTGTGGCTACAACCTGTAGCTGTTGCTCTGTGGCTGGAAAATGATTTCAGTCAGAAAGACACTGGGAATGAGTAGGCTCCTCTCCTCCAGTAGCTTTAAAAAATATAGGCATTCAATTAAGCATATTAAGTGCCTTAAATTTGTATTTTGAGTACCACACTCCACTCCCTTATAACTGGACTTCCAAGCAGAGACACCAGCATTTGAACAAGTGCCTAATTAGTTTATGTGGTTCTGACTTCTGTCATGACTTTAGTTATTCTGTACTTGTCACATAAAAGAGGGCTAAAAATGACATTAGTAATTTGTTTAAGTTTGTTATTCAGCATGAATTCTCAATGTTTTGAAATGTATGCTTCATGCTGAAAGTACTGTCCATTCATACCCACCTAGTACACAATTAATCCTCATGCAAGTCACTTGAAGTCAACATTTTTCCAAGAAAGTTCCGTTCCCTCCCCCTTATTTTATTTATCTCGAAACCATTAACAATGAGTTCTAATGCTTTAATGACAATTGTTGGTTTTGAGCTGTGCTCTAAATATAGCTTTATGCCAGCAGACAGCTCAGAGAAAGCCTGAATCGTTTTGAGCATATGAACAAATGGAAAAAAATTCCATTTGAAAGCTTGCTGAAAATACAGTCTAGAATTTTTTCTTTTTTTGCACTGATTTTGGGGGAAAAACATGATCTAGAGCACAAACAGAAAACTCACTTTTGCCAGAACTGTATGCCTTGGAATTGATTCTAAATGCTTCTTTCTTCGGAAGCATCATTCAGAAAATATTTAACATGCTGAACGTTCAGTAAGAATGTTTAAGAGTGTTCAAGAGCAACCTAATATACTGAGGAAATGGAAAGCAGAAATTAGAACCTGGATGCAAAGTAACATTTTATGAGAGAAAAAAATAAGCCAGTTCAAAACTTCTGCAATAAGCATGATATTATACAGTGAATTAGCAGCAAGCATAACATTTTAAGGACGCTGATTTTTTAAGAACTTCTGCTTTTCCCAAACTTTTTTATTTGTAGTTTATTTTGCCATAGTCTTTCACAGTTCTCTTGATTTCATTTCACCTTACTGTATGTGCTGTAATGCAGACACTAGCAGAGACTAGCTCGTTCCTTGAAGGGCTGGAAACCTAAACAGACATAAAAAATGACACACAAGGGAAATTAATGACTACATCCATTATAAGTATGGAAATGGGCAAATAGATTGATTCGCCCAAAGTTACCTGAAGGAAATTTTTTGCAGAGCTCAGACAGAATTTTAACTTTCTGAGCCGATGTCTGTCAAATGAGTCTCACACTTAGGCTGTGTCTTCCCCATGCACAGATCAGCTGTGAAAACAAGCCATCTTTATGTCCAAATTCTTGTCTTCTGAATGAATTACCCCTGCAACTAGGTAAGTAGAGAACGTGAGCTCCACCCAAGGGCTATGCCTTCTCCTTTCCACCTTCTCTCCTACAGAAAGGATAACTTTCTCCCTGCAGCTCCAACCCATGCTCTGCCTGTTCATTTCTCTCAGCCCCATTGAAAAAGCTGAATTCAGAAAGAAAATCCCAAAGGATATAAAAATATTGAAGGCTGTAAATTATCTCAGAGCTACATTGCTGCCTGACACGGGTGCCATTTCATGCCACACCTAGCCATTTTGAATCAATAATTCTCCATGCTGTTAATGTTTGAGCCGCCAAAGCTCCAGGGCGAGTCTGAGGAACTATAAACCGTGTGGAGAAGCAGGAACAGACACTACCAACCTGCACAAAGGAGATTCCCACAGCTGAAAGAAATAAGCACTTTTAGAGAAAAATAAGCTTTTCATGTTACAGGTAAGTGACAATCTAACTCTCATTTCATGGAAAGATTTTAAAAGCTGAAGCAAGGGTTTTACTGAAGACTTTTCTGGCAGTATTAAGAACTCAGCTGTCCTTGTAAAATGAATAACTGCTTGGCTAAAGTTTAGTCTGGTTTGTATTTGATTTGGATCAATTTCTACTGTTTTCTCTTTACTGAATTTGAACATCTGAAATGAATCATTTAAAGAAAATCAACTACTTTTTTTTACGGAACCAAACACTCCATTAGGGACCATTAGGGATATAGCACTGAGATGAAACTAAGGAACGAAGGAGAAAACATGGCTACAGTCCTCAGCCAGATCTCAGGCTGCTTTGAATCAAGTTGATCCTATTCTAATTCTGAGACTGTCTATGATTTAAAACTTTAGTATGAGTTTATATATACTGAAACTCTATTCTGAGTAACAGAGTAGTATGTATTTTGGGGCTTTGGCCCTTGGCAATTTGATGCTTCATGAGACTTGGTAACAGCTTCCAGTCAAAGATGAATGGCCAAGGGCTTATCAAACCAGTCATCGTGGCGTTACAACTGGCAGTGCAAATGACATGACGTTAGGGAACGATATTTATATTCGAAGAGAAGAGAAGAGAAGAGAAGAGAAGAGAAGAGAAGAGAAGAGAAGAGAAGAGAAGAGAAGAGAAGAGAAGAGAAGAGAAGAGAAGAGGGCACGGGCTGTTATCATGCAACCTTACAACATAAAAAAGGCTGTATTTCCACAACTGTGTTTCGTAGTCAGATCTGGGCAGAGAAACTTGGCCGAGACTGAGCACAGTTGGGCAGCCACATGGAGGAAGGTAATTTCCAGCATTTCCTGTGCCCTGTGCTAGGGATAGATGTGTCCTTTCCTTATACTTTTTTCTCACCATAGTAGGTCTTGCTTCCTCTCTTTTCCCTGAATCCAGCCTGTGGTATCCCTGATCCCCCCAGACACTTTTCTTCACCTCTCACTGACCTCTCCCAGCAATTTTGGCTGCCTGGAGCCCCTCTGCTGCTGGCTGGCTGAGGGGCATGCATGACCATGCCTGCAATGGAAAAGCAGACGAGTCCATGAAGGCAGTCGCTGGGCACACACTGCAATCTTCCCCTCGGGGAGCCCTCTATCCCACCTGCCACCTCAAAATAATAGGGAATCAGTTTTTTTAAGTTCTCACCCTGCTGTTAATTGTGGCTAAAACTGGCCAATGTATTCAGAAGAGAACAGGAGGAGGGGAGTTAAGAGGTTATTGGAGGAACTGAATGAATTTCTATTGACTATCCAATTGAAATATCAGCAGTGGTCTTGGTTCAAAATGTCTTCCCAGGAGGTTCAAAGTGCCTTTTTGGGTCAAAGTGTCTTTTCTCCCTCTCTGTCCTGCAGATAGGCCAGTAAGGGATCCACTCAGCAGGCATCACTGCCAGGCAGTTACAGGAAGTTCACCTTCAGCCCTCATTTTCTGACAAATTTAACAACTTTCCTGATCACTTCTGGTTTCAAAGGATGTCGTTTTATTTTCTTTCAGTATCAATACAGCTAGCTCCAGCCCAAGGACTGAGAGAACAGCAGTATGGGTAGCAGTTTCTATATTTACAAGTCCCCTTTTTCATAGAATCATAGAATCATTTCTATGACTATAGGTCATTGATTCCAGCCTTTTTCCTAGTCCTCTCAACCACTAGACCATTTCTCTAAGTGCAACATCCAACCGGCTTTTTGGTCACCTGTAGAGGAAAGAAAAGGATGGTGGAAAAAAGGGTAAAAAAGGAAGCCAAAACAGGAAGGTATCTGGAGGAAGCTATGTCTCCACACTATCTCCTTCTCCTTATGAGTGTCCATGGGACAGAGCTATGATGCTGGAGGACACCTGTAGGTGTGAGCCAGGTAACACAGAGCACCACTGGAGGGAGCAACACTGAACCCCAGTGTCACCTCTTTCCAGAAACGGCTGTGTCCTTTTGCTCAAAATACAGAAGTAGTGAGAAAGCAGGATTGCATTTTTGAGTAACTCATCTAGTTTCCAGGAGGTGTAACACAAGTCAGTAAAACGTGCTCAGGATATTTTGAAACTTGTGGCTCCTTAGGCTAGGAAATTTTATTTCCAGTAGACATGTTGTTTTAAGGAGTGCAAAAAAACCTCCAGCTCTGCAAGCTGCATTTATTAGTTTCTTTTCTGTAACCAGAAGACAGAGGCTTCAGGATGGGCCCTGCAGACCTTCGTCTTCAGGCGATGATAGTGTTTCCTGTGGACGTGTTGTTGATTTCAGTAAAGCAGAAATGAAAATGGGGCTTGCTTAACATAGAATCGTTTCAACAGTAAGGTCACATGGCTTAAAGTTTTGTTCCAGTTTCAACCTCTGAGAACCATAAGAGGCTCTCACAGCATGTATCACCTTCTGTGCCACTGAGGACAGATCTGATAGGTATGACCTTTCCGGCTGGCCTGGGGACAATAGCAGTCTTGCCTTCCCTGGGCAGAGCCGAGTCTGGTCCTTCAGAGCTCACTCCTCAGCTGCTCTCTCTCTCCAGCTTTGGGAAAGCATAGCTGTAGCCTTTATTCACAAACAGATTGGGCCAGCTCTATGGAGTTAAACTGACTATTACCTCTTCTTTGCAGGAGCTGAAGCAAATCGTATTCCAGTATGTTTAAGCTATGTGGACTTCAATTTCTGCTCATCATTCACTCGGTGAGTTACAGCTTTTCCTTCCTTTATCTGGGAGCAAATGACAAAGGTTGCTGCAGCCTCTGAGCTGTAAGCCATGGGGTGTCCCAGTCTGTGGGTGAGGCTGGCAGTGTGAGCGGGCACAGCAGATCTAACCATGGGTATGCGAGTGCTATACCAACATCAGTGGGAGCCCATGGACAACAGTTAGGGAAATATATCAATCATTAGGAAAAAAACCTTAAAAAATCCTGAAAGATGACAATTAACCTACTTTGCCTCTTGCATCTCTTCTTACATATTACTTTTTCTAATAAACAGATGTCATGCTAGAAAATATTTAAAAATACTGCAACAAATCACTGAAGGGCGAGCATTTGTATCGTGATCTGTATTGTAATCCATACACATACTGACATATTACATGCATTCTCAGACACACAAAGGCTTACAGTTTAAACCATGTATACTAATTGCGGATCCCCACTATTCTATCCACGTGAATCCCTTTTCAGAGGATTTTCTGGAACTGCGATGTATTAATTATGCTATTTATGGACCTCGTCTGTTAAATTCAATAGATTTGCTGATGTTCATAAAGGCTACGGTGGCGGCTTTTACTTTACAATTGAAATGAGCAGAAAAGATTAAAAAATTAATAAAATTCAAGGCCATTAAAAAATCCCTCAGACTGTAGAGCCCCTGAAGAGTGGGACTGATGTGCCATAGTGAGCGCCTCCCTTTTCCTTCCCATTTCAAAAGCTGCTGCTGACCCTCCATGAAGCCACTCCATAGGCATTATAGCCATCTTCAAAAGGGATGACAACCAGATACAGGCCAAGGAGAAAACCCTATTTCCCCTTTCAGCCCCTGAGTAGTGAATCATGCTGTAGACATACGTTTGTAAAAATATTTATGATACACATAAAGTAATTTTAATCAACAGGAAGAGATATCTCTTACCTGCTTCACAGCCTGCACTTTGAACCTATTGGGTTTTATAGCATCAGCCTTTGTTCCTCCATGGCAAGGGACGTGACCAAGCAAATCTCCTCCACAAAATGGCCCTGGGTAAAACCTCCAGGATACAGGTTGTGTCCACCAGCGCAACACAGGAACAAGCAGAACAGATCAGATCCAAGGACTTGCCTACCTTGTCACTGTCAGAGGCAAAAATATTTACTATTTTTACTATTTAGCACAAAACCCCCCTGAAACCCTAAAGATGGTCCATAAAGTACTCTTTCCCGTTATGTATACATATTACCTGTCTTTTTGTCTGCTGTCACTAGGGCTCACTAGCATCCTACCCCCTCCTCCTCCAGTTCTCATAAAGAATATTGTTTTCCTGTTTGCAGAAAGAGTCACGAACCCTTGTAGATGAGGAAGGCAGCATCTCTGGCTATTATTAAGCAGAATCTGGTGTTATTCAAACATCACTTGTAACACACACATTGGCTTTAGGGTAAATTACACTGAACTTAGCTATGTTTTTGTCACAGACAGAATTAAGTTTTCCCCTGGTAATACATAGGCCTCTCTGTGAGAGGCTGAATGGCTGTCCCAGCAGCAATAGGACAAAATCCAGGGGAAAAGTCATGCAGCAGAGAACATGCACTACCAGAGCCTGACTCTGTGGGGTGATGGATAGCATATCAATGGCACTCCAAATTAAAAAAGCAAAATAAAGTCATTTTTACTCTGGAAGAAAGGGAATTTTACCTGTGCAGTCAAATGACAGAGCCCTAACTCAGGCAGGCAGCTCGTCAGTGTTGGAAAGACCTTGCTGACAGGGAGAGAAGAGTAGGAAGTCAGGGAGTTTGGTCTTGCCCTTGGAGAAACAAGCAGATTACCTGAACTGTATGCTGAATTGTCTTGTGTGTAAATGCTGCTCTGTAAAGCTGATTTCAGTTTTGGGGGTTTTTTAATTTACAGAAAGAACAGACCTGAAACAGTAGGGCACAAGTGTGCTTGGAGGTCCTTGGGCACTAGGGAGGGAATAGTTATAAAACTAATTAAAAATGTGCTGCAAAAAGCACCATGTGGAGTCATTGGCAGCCATTACAAAAAAGCCAAAGACTGAGACAGATTTGCGTGTCATTTTTGCCAGGAGGTAGAAAACAATAATCAGCAGGACATGTTTGCTTTGACTGTGATTTGCACTTACATGCAACTGATACGAACTCACGGGGTTTGAGAGGCTTGCACAGATGACTGTGGTGCTGAGGGAAGTGGGGTAGGGGACCTGGAGAGGTGCATCTTTTTCCCTTACAAGAAAGGTTTGGATTTAAAGTAGAAATTACGAGGAATGCAACCCCAGTTCATCCCCACCCCCAGGTATGGTATGGTGGTGGGTGTCTTGACTTGTGGCCACAAAGACTCATGGATGGGATATGGCTGGTCTTGATGTGGACACAGAGGTAATCCAGAAATGCTTTTATGAATTCTCTCTTGCTCACAGTCTGCATTCAGCTGTTCAGTGCTGAATTCTTTGGAAGGTAGATCAAATAACATTTAATTATGTAGTGATTATAAAAGAGCAAGGCCCAAATGTTTGTTTTCAAATTAATAAATAAATAGCACTGCTTTTAAAAATGGGTGTGCACTAAAGAACCTGGAGATGTTCAGTGCAAACCACCTAATAAGTTGCAAGAGGCCCGGTGATGGAGAGCTGCTGTTCATGCGTGGTGACAGTAGACATCCCTCATCTGATTTCCTCCCTCTCTTTCTCTCTTTCACAGGCTATGTGTCAGAATTCGGGGGACCTGCATGTAACTGGGCCTCTGAAGGACATGAATTTCTCTATTCCAGAGGGAGGGGGAGTGCGCTTCATTTACCAGGTAATCAAGTGTCCCTTGGTATCCATCCCAGTCAAAAACCCTGTAGTTGGTACCTACCGACCTCAAAGGCAGTGTTGTCCTCTGTGCTGGTGGGAAGAACAGTCTCCATAGAGGATCTGAAATTAATTTTGACTTCCTCTATCTGGGAATTCAAGAGTCTACGTGCAAAACGCAGGAGACAAAACCCTTTTTCTCAAACACATTTTAAGAGGATATCCTCAGACAGGGATTAATAAAATCAGCATTCCTAGAGAATGGGTTTCCATGTAACTTGTGTCATCATTTTGCTTCAGCTCTGAGGTTTTCTTCCCAAAGCCAGAACCACAGAAGGACAGATCCAGCTCCCAGGCAAATGGAAGACGTGTGTCATTTTTTTCCATTCTCATGCTCAGACAAAGCCCTGTCCTAAGCAGACATTTGCTTTGGAAAGAAACCACAGTTGGGATTTCCTGCAGCATTCAGGAAATGATGTGAAAACTCCTCTATTGAGGATCAGAGAAGAGACAAGATTTGTTTGAGCAGACTCTTGAAATATCATTCTCCTGGCCAAGTACATTGTTGGCAAGAGGTTTTAAAAGACACAAAAACATGAAAATACTTTGATTATGGTGAAAATGCTGAAAAAAGGATGATTTTCTCTCTGATTTTTCCCCATTGTAGTTCACATCCCAGCCACCTGCTGTGAGTTTCAGAGCAACTGGTGAAAAAGATGGAATAATTGACATTGTGCAAAAGACTGGAATCCTGTATCTCAATGGGTCTCTGGACTGGGAGACCAAAACAGTGCACAGGCTGCAGGTAAAACCTCAGTGAAAAGTAGGAAGGGAGAGTTGTTCACGCTCATCCTTTTTTGGTAAACCTGAAATTAATCAGAAAACTTTGAAATTTCAAATTCTTTCTTTTGTGCATGTTTACAGGCAGCTTTTTCATTTTTAATATTGAGCTTTGCTTTGCATAGGAAAATGCTACTTACCACACAAAGTTTATGCTGAGAAAACAAAAAGTACCCTGATGTCAACACCAATCCTTTAATTCTCATACTATGAGGAAGACACTTGACTGCAAATGAGATCTGGCCCCATATATGAGATCTGCTTGTTATCCCTGAAGACTGATAGGGTGAATCCCGTGGCTGGAATGGGAAAATGAAATGTTGTAGTCTACTTAGGAAGATTGTAATCTATTTAATGCCAAATGGTGTGATTAAATGGCATTTAAACACAAAGGCACAGATCCGATCTCTGTTAGAGAACAGCAGAAAGCTGTTTTGCAGATGTCAGAGGCTATTAGAGGAAAAAGCATGTGTGCTCTTTTCATAAGAATCTCATCAACACTGAGTGGGATAGAGGGTAGACAATCTTGGGGTCTCAGTGTAGCCCTGTGCTCTTACTCTGTATCAAGAATGGCATTGTTTTTTTCTGAGGCACTAGCAACTAGGAAGGAGATGTTGTTCTCAGCTCTAAAGTACTCTCGGACTGGAATTGGAGAAGACAATATTCTAGCCCTAGAAGTTATTAACATGAGTATACTTCACAGACAAAAGGAAGTGATGACAACTGAAAAATCATACTTGGTTAGGCATAAATAATCATGATTTTATCTATTACGTGCAAATTAATAAGTCTGACAACAAAATATGTACTTGGTGCTTTAAAGCCAGAGAGAGATGAGAAATGAGATTTTTTTTTTTTTTAAATAAAAATGTAATCAGAACTAAGGGTTAAAATTTCTTTACAAACCCTTAGAACAGCCTTTTTTTTTTTATGGTGGATATTTACAATGGCACACCTGAGTCATCTTGGGGTTTCTCCTTGTTCTTTAGCAAGTATCTGTTTCTATGTAAAGAAAATCCTGAGCTATGCAAAGATATAGTAGTCTGCTGAGACTGGAAGTGAGAAATTACCCTCTGAAAAGCATTGTCAGAAGCAAGAGTAGGTTATTTTGTTTTGTTGGAATTATATAAAGTGGCAAATTATTATGAGCTACCATGGCAAATTTGTCCTTGTAGATAGCTCTCACCAGATTTGCATCACAGCAAGGACTTGGCATTTGGCATCCTGACATTCACTTAAGTCTTTTAATTTATCTACATAAATATACTTCTTTGCTTTTCCTTCTTTTTCCAAACCAAAGGTGGAAAGTCTGGATGAACAGGGAAACACAGTGGAAGGTCCATATGCTGTTACAATATATGTGGAGGATATCAATGACAACCCACCCGAATTTGACCAGCTAAAGTACACTGGAGTAGTGAGGCAGAACTCCCGTCCAGGTAATCATCATAATAATTAAATATTATGGTTATCAAGAAGCCAGTTTGATTGGTTAAACAGGGAGATAAAGTGGGTGCTGTACTTCAGCAAGACAAAAAAAGATCAGTTTTCCTTCCCACAGGATTGTACAAAATAAGGATGTAAGCATGTATAAGATAATGTAAAGGCAAAGAGCCTATCACTACATTACACAATGTGGTGTAAAGGGATGAGTGTGATCAGGATTATTTCATAGTATTTGTTGCTTTGCAAGTATCACTTAACAGGCAAATGTTGCTGCCCTCTCCTCTGTACTGAAAAAAAGCCCTGTAGTAGAAGTTTAAAATTTAAAGGCTGTGCAAGATGGTACAGAAAGAGAATGCTAGGAATAAGTAAGTCTTTGCACAACAGTGAAATACAATGCCAGTATAGCTGTGGGGTATGCATTTACCGTGACTGATGCTTCTCAGAACGTGAGCTGAACCTCAGTATTCAGGAGTCTTAGACTATGGATTGCAGTGACGCATCCAGGAATCAGGAAAGTGTCAAAGAACAGTTTGAGACTCACATTTTGGAAATGAAAACAAAAGACTCAGTCAGCTGTTATCACTGTGACTATGGACTTGAGAAGAAAATTTTGCTAAAGAATACACATGTAAATCTATGGGGTCAGAAAAGCATTCTGCTGTATTTTACTGTATTCTTCAACTGCATCCAAGTCAAAAAGATTTTGAATGTTACATTGGTGATTAAAAGGCAAAAATTTGCTTATGTTACCATGCATTTCCTTTTTGTTTTTTAACTATACGATTGTTCCTTTAATTGTAACTGTGTCACAGCTGTAGAGCATTTTTCTCAAGGCAGTTTGAGTGGAACTGATTTGTATAAGGACTGCTAAATTCTCTTAGAGAGATGTCAGAGAGCTATCTCTGGCTGCAGGCACTCTTTAATAGTAGATAGCTCTCTGATTTAGCTCTGTCACCTGCTTCATCAACTCGCCTTCATAGCTGTTGTGATCCTATTAAGCAGAGCTGTTAGAGGAGACCTGTAGGATGGTACACAGGCAATGTAACCTCGACACACAAGCATGGCTTACCATAAGACATGCATTATGAAATGACAACAGCAACCTATAAGCTGCCTTCCTGGCTTGAGAGCTCTGCTCAAACAGACTACATATTCAGGTTTCAGTCTCGTCTTACCAATGTTTCTTCTCTAATCTAAAAAGGCAAGCCCTTCATGTATGTCCACGCTACTGACCGTGATGATCCTACAACTCCCCATGCACAGCTGATGTACAACATTCTCCATCATTTTCCCAACCCTTACTCAGAAATGCTTTTTGAGATTGATAAAGTTACTGGAGCAATCTCACCAAGTAGGACAGGTATGTAAAAAGATTCTTGTTTATAAAAAAGCAAGCACAAGTTCCAGGGTGTACCTTAGAACAAATAGCAACACAGCCCTGGTGTTAAATGCAGAATAAACATAGTCAGGGGAACTTACTTCACTGAGGCCCTGGTTTGTGTTCCACAAAATTCAAGGGAAGTTAGGAGAAATGGGGATTCGAATCTAAAAGTACATTAAGAAGTAGATCCTCTGGCCCTCAGAACTAAGCTGAGTTTTATCTTGGGATTAATTACCTTCCTTGAAATCTAGAAACCCAAAAGCAGTAAAATGAAAAATGAAGAGAAAACTAACATGATCCCAACTAAACTGCAATGATTTAACCACCTGACTCCTCTGGAGCATGTCCGGAGACAGGCAATGAAGCTGGTGAAGGATCTGGAGCACAAGTCTGATGGGAAGTGGCTGAAGGAACTGGGGTTGTTTAGCCTAAAGAATAGGAGACTGAGAGGAGATATGATCACTCTCCACAACTATCTGAGAGGGGGTTGCAGCAAGGTGGGGTCAGTGTCTTCTCCCAAGTAATAAGTGATAGGACATGAAGAAATGAGCTCAAGTTGTGCCAGAGGAGGTTTAGATGGGACATTGGGAAGACCTTTTTCAACAAGACAGTTATTAAATATTGGAGTGGGCTATCCATGGAGGTGGTGGAGTCACCATCCCTGGGCATATTTAAAAGATGTGTAGATGAGATGCTGAGGGGTATGGTTTAGTGATGGGCTTGGTAGTGTTTGGCCACTGACTGGACTTGATGACCTTAATGGGGTTTTTTTTTGCAACCAAAACGATTCTATGTTTCTGCTGGGATGAACAAGTACCTGATTGGAGTGAGGGCTGTTCAGTGATGCATCTGCACAATGTGAGATCAAAGCACAAAAGTCTCATATAATTACATCCACATGATGCTGTGCTACATCGTTCAGAGAAGCCAGAGGAAAAGCTTGCTGAGATTTGGCACAGAGGTCCATCTAAGGAATGAGCCTGGAAGAGATGAAAAAGCATAGTGCGTGTAGGAGGCAACAGGTAGATGAATCATTTCCATAGCCTCTGCTTCATTTCACTTGGCTCTTTGCTCTCTCTCTAGGCTCTTATTACTTAGATCCTCAAAAGCAGGACACCTTCACACTTGTAGTCACTGTGAAGGACATGGCGGGAATGACAACAAATGCTTTCACCAGCAGTGCTGATGTGATCATCACTGTGAAGGAGAGCCTGTGGAAAGCTCCATCCACCATCCACATCCAAGAAAACTCAACCCAAGTCCACCCTGTCAACATCAGCCAGGTAGGGCCTTTTTGCTCTGTGTACCTCTCCTTGGTGCCAGAGTCGTTTTCTGTCAGCTAACTGTGAAGGTATCCTCACTGTGTTCAACAGCAGCCTCTTCAGGTGCAGACTTTGGCACCTTCCAGTTATTTTTCATGTGATGTCCTTCGGAAATTATCTTTAGTGCAGATCTCATTAACTTATTGTTAGTAAGAAAGTTAATGGTTTGAAGGGACTGAAATACAATCAATACAAACAAAAGAGTGACCGGACTTTGCTCTTCAGCTTGGAGAGGCTGTTAACATCACCTGTGCATGAGAACATGGAAACATTTGGAGAATGTTGTTAGAGCATAATGACTAGAAGAAAAAAGATTCTTTACAAGAGTATTTGATATGATACAAAAGATAAAGCTCTTGAAGCACGTCAAAAGAGCTCCAGGACAGACATGTGGCAGTAGGGGCCTCTGCAGAGGTGCTGCTCTTCTTTCCTGATGGGTTTCCTTGAGCATTTCTAGCCTAACATGTGTCCTCCAGGCTTTGAGCAAACCAAGAGTTAACCTGTTAACCTGTTGAAGGTTATTTTGAGGTTAGCTGCTTCTATCCTGCAGAAGAGCCTGGCAGGGGACCAGCTCCACTACAACCCTGCTGTGATCAGTCCCACGCACTCAGGGACACCTGCTGTGACCAGTTTTGTGGGACAGAGCACAACTGCTATACCAAAAGTACCTAGGAAAGTCTGAAACGCCCTTCTTCAGCATCCTGCGTACCCATGTTATTCCTCTTTTCACAGTGCAGTGCCGATAGCTGCAGACTGATAGCAACATATACATCAGTAAATATTAACCAACTGGCCAGCAGCCGTTTAGAACTGTTTGGCTTCAAAGAATACCTTGGCACAGACAACCCCAGTGCTGTCATCCCTTGGACATGGTTGGATTTCTCAGATCCTGTTTGTAAGCCTAACTGACTCAGTGCTGTTCCTGCTGGCCTCAGTGACAGACCGAGGAATTTCAGAGTGAAAACAGGTGGAAGAAAAACTGACATGCAACAGCACTCCCATTCTGGGGTCACTTGTGTATAAACCTCACGTGGCAACTAATGACATGTTGATTCTGCCTAGGGCAAAGTGAAATGCAGTTCCTGCTGTGTAGTATGAAACATAAACAGTAATACTGACTCAGTTAATTTGTCAGTCTCTTTGCTGCATTTCATTTTAAATCTGAAGCACCCCACTAAAGATCTTTAATCACAGGCTTTGATGTGCAGATAGGTACTGGATATTTGTTTTCTCATTCCACACCTCTGAATTAGATAAACGAAAACAATTGTCAGAAACAGACAGTGTAAGGAGATGCAACAAATTAGTGTCAAGATATTCAAATGTCAAATGCTTTCTTCACACATGAGGGTGATGCTCTCCCTCTACTCTGCTCTTGTGACACCCCAATTGCAGTACCGCATTCATCTCTAGGGCCCTCAGCATAAGAAGGACATGGACCTGTTGGAGGGAATCCGGAGGAGAGTCACGACAATGATCAGAGGGCTGGAGCACCTCTCCTGTAAGGATAGGCTAAGAGAGTTGGGGTTGTTCAGCCTGGAGAAAAGAAGGCTCTGAGGACACCTTAGAACAGCCTTCCAGTACCTAAAGGGGCTTACAGGAAAGCTAAGGAGGGACTTTTTACAAGGAAGTGTAATGACAGTACAGGGATCAATGGCTTTAAACTCTTAGAGAGCAGATTTAAATTAGATATAAGGAAGAAATTATTTACTGTGAGTGTAGTGAGGCACTGGAACTGATTGCTTAGACAAAGTTGCCTCATCCTTGGAGGTATTCAAGGCCAGTCTGGATGAAGCTTTGAGCAACTTGGTGTAGTGGAAGGTGTCCTTCCCCATGGCAATGCGATTAGAACTAGGTGATCTTTAAGGTCCCTTCCAACCCAAACCATTCTCTGATTCTATGATTATCAGTCTGATTTTCTGCAACTCATCCCAAGAACCTGCCAAACTGTTAATTTTCTGGTTTACGAAGCTAACAGGAATGCAATCTTTTGGATTTGTGATCCAGAAACAATCCCTGTTAAATCTGAGTCTGACTTTCTACCCTGACTTATTTTTGTGGTTTTAGGTATACTCAAACGAACCAAATGTCACTTATGACATTTTTGAAAAAGAAAAGCTGCCCAGGCTCCCATTTTCTATTGATCAGAATGGGGTTATTTATGTGACTCAACCATTGGACAGAGAAGAAAAGGATACTGTAAGTAAACACATAAAAACTCGCCAATGGGAGATACCATAGCAGGAAGATAATTATCCATGTGGGAGTAAATATGAGAAAGCTCACCAGAAAAGACAGCAGTGGAAGAAAAACAAAAACAAAAAAGACTTTGTTTCTTGTCATTTCTGTTTGGGAATTATTTGACAGATATGAAAGCACATTCATTTGCACTGTAAACAGTCTTCAGTTTGGTATTCTACAACCTTTCTCCACAAGTCTGGCAGTAGCAATTACTGCCCACAGTATACGTATCTTGTATAACATGGACCAACTATGGCAGGATTGTAGGTGCATGAGCAAGAGGTAGGCAGTGGCATTTGTGGAGGGCAGGAGAGAAATGGATGTTTCAGATCTGCTCCAGATCCCAGGGGCCTCAAGGATCTCTCCACAGCAGAAGCAGTTTAACTTGCAGCTGCAACTGAAGTTTCCCATCAGAGAGTCTTAGACAGAAATCAGTCTCCTGTTGCTCTTGGAGGAAATTTCGGCACAAAATAGAGCAGAGGTTAAATATGATGGAGGAATCCTATCCATGTATGTGACAGAGGAATTTGCAAAGTGACAAAAATGAAACATTCCCACTTTTCTTGAAGTTTTGGGAGAGCAAGTTCACAGAGTAGTGAAGTATGCAGGACTTCTGAATACTTTTGAAAGCTCAGACCTTAGGTACTAAGGGGTGTTGGAGGAGTTCTGAATTAAACAGAGAGAAGATACAGAACATCATATGAGAGGATACTTCATTTGCACAGAACTCTCCCATAGTTATACATTTAAATGCAAACTAGTTATACATTTAAATGCAAACTACTTCCACAGTGGACATTCAACACATCTAATCCCAATACTCTCATTGCAGTATACTTTTTTTGTGATCACAAAAGATAATGAGGGAGAACTGGTAGACAAGCCTCTGCAGATTCATGTCATTGTGGAAGACATTAATGACAATCCTCCTGTGTGCCAGCAGGCCCTCACTATAATTGAAGTTCAAGAGAATGAAGGTGCAGGTAAGAAACAGCTTCTACATGTTCATACATGTAATTCTAGTCCTGTTATTGTTTCCAAATCGGTGCAAATTAAGCTAGAAATTCTGGTCCCAAAGAGTAAAATGTATCTCTCCTAGAGAGATGTTTTTCCTGTGCCTTGTTGTTTTCACTTCAATAATTCATGTGGAAAAGATTTCAGTAACCTGAGAAGGACAGATCCAAGACTACTACTTAAAAAATTCTGTTCCATTTAAAACATAAAATTGCATTGTCAAACAAGCACAGTTTTAGACAACTGCTTAGAACACAAAACCACCCCTTTTGTTACTAATACAAGAGATATTGCTCTAAAAGTGGCATGAGCGCATTTACTCTCATTATGCTGCACCTCCAGCGTAATGCCTTTGACTTTGATGGACCTTTACCAAAATCCGTCCCTAAGTCTTCACGTCAGTTTTTTATTTATAAGCCTGATGTCTGCTGTTACACTCACTTCTGATACAAATACATATCCCAGTCTTTTTGGACTGCCTCAAGCCCAAAACAGCTGGTTGGGATGCTAAAGGAAAACCTCCCAGAAATGAAATGATTGTGCTCATACTAGTGTTTTTCCATAGAGTTTAGTTTTTATTGCCACTCTGCTCTTTGCATTGGAATCACTGTTGTTAGTGTGCACATTTGTGGACCACAGCATTATCTGACTGACTCTGGTCTCTCCTTTGCCACAGGAAGTAACATCGGCACACTGTTTGCTACAGACAAGGATGAGAAGGACACCCTTAACTCTTATCTGCGGTTCAAAATTGAAAGTCAGGTTCCTTCTGTTCCTGCAAGTAATTTGTTCTTTATTCAGCAAGACACTGGGATTTTGCAGTTAACTGGACAGTCATTGAACAAACGCATTGCATCGAACTATTCCTTGAAGGTGCAGGTGAAAGATCCAGGTATGTAATGCCTGCTATCATACACTGGAATAATTTTCTTCACACAGACGTCCTCTGTGCTCAGTATGTGAAGCAGGAGAGGAGATCTGGAAGATTCACTAGATAGGCAGCAGCACTGGGAGCTGACTTGCTCTGGCATGGTACTGCCTTGTTCTTGAGATACAGGGAGGCTGATCATGATTCATAATGCAAGTATGGAAGGAAACCAGCTCTAGGGCAGAGCGTGGTTAAATTGGGAAGCTTGTTAACAAATTCTCCAGTAAGAGATTTCCTTCCATGGGGGAAAAAAAAATGAACGGATCATGATTGTGGTTTTTCCCCAAAATCTTTCAAAAGGACTCACTGAAAAAAAAAAAGAAGAAATTAAACACAGACTTTCAGAGAACATAGATAATGTATTTTAATAGGTTAAGAGCTGCAATTAGTCTTTAAAAAAAAATCCTTCTCTATTATTTAAGCTTCCAGGAGTTCTTTGTGGTTCACTGAATAGAAAGGAAAGCAAACTTGATACTAAATCTTAAAGTTTTGTACTGGAAAAAGGCAAACTTGTGGATGGAAGAACTAGCATGTAAAGAAAGCAGAGTGACATGTCTGTAAATAAAATAGCATAATTCTTGCAGATGATAAGAAAACCTCACACAGGGTGAAGCTGGTGATTTGGCTGGGATGCTATTTGAATTCCATACAAACAGTTTTGTTTAGAATATTGCTTAACTTTCAGCTCGTGAAGCACATCTGTAAAACAGTTAAATCTAGCTACATATGAATAGCACACAACCAGACAGAATGAGCTTTTAAAATCACAACCCCCCCATTGCTATGGGTGCCCTATATCAAGTAGTGGATTTACATAGATCTGAAGTTTAAAGTCGGGCTATAGCAAAAAGGAGGGTGCTACCTGATAGCCCACTGGAGGAACTTGGGGTTTGCTTTTGACATTTAAAAGGATATTGAGAAAATTGACACAATTTATAGATATCTTTATCCTGGTAAGGGGATTTGGTAAAAAAAAAGGGAGGGAAATGAAATAGGATGGGCCAATGCTGAAGAAGCTGGGAAGGTGAATAATAAGATAGAAAATGAGGTTGTCACTGATTAAGAGATATTGGAGACTGAGCATTTCTTTGCTTGGATTGGGTAATTTCACAGTGATCGCTTTTGCTGAGAGTGAACCCTCTTGAAGGAAAGTTATTTTCAGCAGAAGGGTTGCTGTGACGTTGTTTGTTCTCTTTCCATGCAGATTTCCAAACAATCTGTGACGTGCAAATACATGTCATTGACATCAACGATCAGATTCCCATCTTTGAAAAATCAGTTGTGAGTATTTTTAACACCATTTTTTCTGTCCCAATAACTTTTGACAAACGTTTGAGCATTCATTCAATATCAGTGTCAGTGGGAAACTAACCATTTACAGAACAAATAACAGAGTGTGAAAATAAAAGCAAAATACTAATGCAAATCCAGCATATTAGCTCTACTTCAGCAGTGAACATAGCTGATTTCTAGCTAATTCTGAAATATAAGGTAATTTGCTCACTAAAAGAGCTAAATGGAAAAAAGCTAACATCTCCCAAGTTCCCTTTCAAACACAATATTAATGTATTTAGAAAATCCAGAAGGCTCTATTTCCTCTAACCAGAAACAGTGGTGCAGTGATCCATGCCCGAACGCATACCTGCTGGCCCTTGGTTCTGGAACAAGTGCTAGGCTCTTCCTCTGGTGGAGGTGCTGGCATCTGGCAGAAGGACCTGCAGATCTTCTGTGCTTTCTGTCTCTGGCTCAAGTCTCCTTGAAGACACTGCCATGGCTGAAGTGTCTACATTTAGGTGTATAAACTCTCACTATACTTGTAGACAATATAAGCAGTGGGCTCAGGAGAGCTGTCTGCCCTATCATGTTCAAGGGTCTTCTTGGGGAAGATATGTTGGCTTTTTGGCTTTACTGATTTCATTGCTCATCAATGATGATAATGGGAGCTTAGATACATGCAGGCTAGATGTCTTCATAGAAGGCTGTTTAGAGAGGCTTTCTCACCTCAAGGTCTCATGCAAGGACCTGGTCTCAAGATGAGACTGCTGGGTCAGGGCACAGATCAAACAGAGTAAATGGAGATCGGCTACTCATGTGGCAGCAGTCTATGATGCATGGAACAATTAAATATTTAACAGTTAGTGGCTAGGGTGCTTACTGGACACAGAGGAGCTCTACTGTTCCTACTGCTTTCAGCGTTGTGTGAACATGGAGTGATTTCAACAGAGGAGATAAAGTTTTGGGATTGTTGCTATACTAGTAGCTTACCCTCTGACAGAGATCCCATCATCTTTGATAGACGTATAGCTAAAAAGGGAGCTGTATCAACTTCTCAGAGGCTCTAGTGCCCATCTTGCAGCTCTGGGTTCCCCTGGGCAGCAAGGTAGCTTACCTGTACTGCTGCATGGCACTTACTAACGCTTCTGTACATTCTTAACCTGCTTACACCTCTACTCTGAAGCGGACCTGCTGCTTCCCCCCTCACATGGCTTCTGTGGGTTAAAATACATCCATGCTTGTCTGTTTCAAGTTTGTTTCAGCACTCAAGTTTTTAACCGCAGATAGTGCTTAGTGTGACAGGTTTCAACCATCTCTCTCTCTCTGCAGTATCCCAACGTGACTGTTGCAGAAAATATCCCGATAGGATCAGTGATATTGGAAATTCAAGCTACAGATGGGGATGAGCCTGACACGGGGAGCTCCTATATCATTTACCAAGTGAAGGAAGGAGATCCAAATAATGACTTCATCATAGAGACAGATTCTGAAACAAACCGAGGATTCGTCAGGATTAATAAGGTTGAACTGATGGGATTATTCTTCTCCTTGGAAGCTAAATGCTTCCATGTGTTGTGGTTGTGGTGGTACGGTGTGATGTCACGGGGCAGATCCTTCTTCCCCCTGAGCTGTTGGTGGCTTTTGAACTGGGAAGTGCAAGTGAGACCAGCATGTCTCGATATCAGGCTGGAGAAGCAGTTGTTCCTGTTGAGGCAAACATTAACTGCAACAGAGCCAAGGTCAGCATATGTTGCGGTGGGTGATATGTCTCACATGTTCAGTGTTGGAGACAGGAATATAAGAAATGCTTTTCTGCTGCATTCATGAATTTCAATACCCAAAATGTTCTGCCTTTGAAACTAGCCTTCTCCAAGGTGCATGAACTCTTGATTCCAGAAAGTATTTCAGTTATTTTCCAATTATCTGTTTGTATCCAGCCCACCTGCTGCTGGCCAGGCCAAGGGCAGGTAGATGCAGAGTTTGGTGACCATCTTTAGGCTCACCCTCAACAACATTTTTTCCCAAGGAGGCAATTGTGAGAAACTCCATAACTTTTGCCACCCAGAGATCACCTGAGGCCTTCTCATACAGAAATAGAAATACTAAATACTATTGCTGTAAACAAAATAGAGTTAACTATTTTACTGTGAGGGTGACAGAGCAGTGGCACAGGCTGCCCAGATGGGTTGTGGAGTCTCCTTCCTTGGAGGTCTTAAAAGCCCGCCTGGACATGTTCCTATGCGACCTGATCTAGGTTGACATGCATCTGCAGCGGGGTTGGAGTAGATGATCTCTGAAGGTCCCTTCCAACCCTTACCATTTTATGATTCTATGAAGTGGCAGTATTATTAGGAAATGCAGTTGCTGAGGAAGCATCTAAATGACCATATGGTTTCATTCAAATTGACTCTTCTCAGTGTAATTTTGCACCCTTATTTCATCTATGTCTCAGATGCAATCTTCTCTTTCAGAGTGGGGCCATTGTTTAAAGTCACCCCTTTTTTTTTTTTTTTTCCTGATTCATCCAGCCTCTTGATTTTGAAACAACTCCAGTGTACAACCTGGTGATCAACGCCACAAATCCTGAACCATTGGTGTCAAGTGTGCAGTACAACTCAAGCTCCCTTACCCTCTTTAAAGTTTTTGTAACAAATGTGGACGAGGCACCTGTTTTCCAAAAGACAGTTTACAAAGCAGAATTGTCTGAAGACATTCCTGTTAATACCCTGGTCATGACGGTGGAGGCCTTTGATCCTGAGGGGGATTCTGTACGGTAAAAAAGAGTGACCATGATTTATTCATTGACTTTAGGATGTAGAAAATTGTTCCAAAAGAGGTACAAGAAAAATGCGCCCAATATTTGGCATGCAGGAAAAGCCTTTTTTTTGCAAAATCTTAGCTTCTAGTAGAAGCTGGAGGTGTGGTGGGGTGGTGGTCAGTGTCTCACCTGCAGCAGGCTGTTGGGCAGTGCTTTTCTAACCAGCCTTCTCTCTGCGGTGACAAGCATCAGCTGGTGAGGCCTTTGAACCAAGAAACTAAAAAGGAGGAAGGACAATATATATCTCCAGGAAACAGGCAGAGCTGGTCTGAAAATAACAGGGTTTCCATATCCCTAATGTCTTTAACAAAACATATGCTGGGTACCCCTAGGAACCAGCAGCACAGCAGCTGCTTTTCATGTCACGCAGGAAAACACGTAGGCCTTTTTCTCCCAAGTCTATGACAATTAATTAGTTTTCTTTGCCAACTGCCAAAGACTATATGACTTCTTCCACCGTGGATGTAAAGCTCTGTGAAAGACAACTCCCGTGATTGTGGATGGGATGCGAAACCTCAAAGTGGCTCATTTAGGGGCCCAATAGCATGTCACCTTCAGTATCTGCCAGCTCACAGAACAATGTTGTGTTAACCCAAAACAAACAATCCTTGAACTTTACCTAAAATTCAGCAAACCATCAAGTAGTTAATGGAGTTGCAGAATATGACTGTTAGGCCTCCCATGGATTTTTATTCCCAGAGGTTTCTCATCTGGCTTTCTACTTTCTCCTAACTTTTGGGAACTTAGTTTGTTTGGCCTTCTGACAAACTGCTTTGAAAATGAGTCACATAGTCCGGAAGCTCTGGGGGATGATGAAAGGAATTCATATATACATAAACCACATTTCTGTTAAAAAATAGGTTAAAGGACACAAAACAAAAAACATAAAAAAGTTAAAGAGGTACAAGTGTGTCAGCAAGGGGTACTGAAAGAGCAAAAGCATTTAATGAGAAGGTCAGGTCACATCTACTCAAGCAAACGCCTGTCCTTTAACTGCGTCATGCATTCATGGTGAAATCTGTATATGTAAATATCCAGAGATCTTGGAGGTTTTTTTAAACAATAATATAAAGGCAATTGTGTGGTGGTATTTAAAGCACTTTCTGTTCCAAGGCTGTATTGGTGGTAATTACAAGCTGCTCCAGGCTGGCAGCAGATAAACCACTGCAGTCCACCTTGGGGTCCCAGCCTCTTGCTGATCCAATAAAGGGTACTTGGCTGTACTGCTGCCCCTGCCCCTAACCTTTGGCTTGCGCTCCCACCAAAGCTAAGGTGTGGGAGGTGTGATGGGGAGAGAGAGACTTGAGATTGGGACAGAATGCACCTTTGGACCAAAAGCTAGGCACTCCCCAGATTTCATAGTTAGGAGGAAGGTAAAGTTGCAGTACACGCCCCAAGGCTCTGCTCTCACTCATATTCTCAGTGGTTTTGGCCTCTTCCTCCGTCTGTCCCCTCTATCTGGCTGTAGTATTGGGACTCTTCTAAGAATCCTCTCTTCAAGTACAATCGTAATCAAGCTGTTTGCCTAAAATCAATAAATATTTGCTTTGTCAGCATTTCCCCCTGACTTTGAATAGTATATGTGATTTTGTTTTCCAATTTCTTTCCAAAGATACTCCTTAGAAGGTGATGTGAAGAAATGGCTGAGGATTGATTCAACCACTGGGCAGATATACACTGCTTCCACTTTGGATCGAGAACAACAGGAAATATACACAGTTGAGGTTTCCGCGTCAGAGCTAAGTAAGTGATGAAACAACTACAAATACACACAGAGGAATCCCTTACTGCTTTACGAGGAATTGTCATGCTTCCCACAACTAAACTCATGAAAAGTTCAGGATCATGTGATATATCCTTAGATGTATACATTCCTTAAGAATTTAACTTTCTTAAAAGAAATCTTAATGTTGTAGGTAATGAGGACTAAAATAGCTTTCATGAGGTTGGCTGTCATATCCCATTATATTTGCTTGAGCCACATGGCATATAGAGAAGGTTAGAATTTCTTCAGTGTTTTTAGCACCAACATTTTCTGCCACTTTTTTCCTCTATAGCTATAAAGATTTTAGTCTTTTTTGAACATAAGTTTAGGTTACTTGAAAACATGCCTGGAGAATAACTTGCAACCTTGTACAAAATTGCATTTTGTTATGAAAAAAACTAATAGACTAGTTAGTCTGAAATTTATCAGGGCTCCTAGTTTCAGCCATTAGAATCTTTCAAATTTCCATCCTTGGAGATTTCACGACACGATTTACATTTAATAACCGTTATGGACTATATCTGGATTATATATGGATTGAATGAGGTATAAAACTAGATTTCCTTTATTAAACACAGATAAAGAGTAGTAGTGGCCACTGTCTGGGGCAATATGGGTAAAGATGCAGTTTCTGTATATCAGGGAAAAGAAGTGATTCCCTGATCAATGAGTTGTAGTGAAGCTGTTGCTGCAGGAACAGGCCAGAGAAGTGATGAGGCTCTGGAAATTCTTGGGCCCCTTGTCATTATCTTGAAGCAGAATATTGACTTGGATTTAATGTATATGGATGACAGATAGGAAACTTAAGGAGTCTCATGCTTAAAAAAGTGCTCCAAAGAGCACTGGTCACCTTGGATGTGATCACCTACCAGATATGATGGAGGTGACTCCTTACTAAGTACGTGGGTCTATTTGCCTCCTTTCACTTGCTAGTGTTCTGTAGTTAGCAGGAGTTGGGGGTAAATAAACCACACTTTAAAAAAGCAGTGGCAGCTATCACTAGTCCTCCAGGACCTCCAGAGACCTTGCCTCTGCAATTTGCAGACAAAATGCCACCTCTTACTGCCTACCTGCCTGTATAGGGGTACCTATATAACAGCCACAAATGTAACAACCCAGCGTGTAAATTCAAGATGTGCATGTAACTTTGCATTTTGTTAAACTCTACAGATAATGCAGCTCAGAAATCCCTAGCAACCTTGATACTACAGTTAAATGATGTGAATGACAACCCTCCACACTTAGCTAAGGATCATCCTCCTTTCTTCTGCCATCCGCTCAGTGGAGGGGAGAGAGCTCTCATTCAAGCTGATGATCCTGATCAACAGTGGTTTTATTCAACGTTTTCTTTTTCTCTTGCTGATGATACAAATGCAAGAAATAACTGGGAAATCTCAAAAGTCAATGGTAAGTTAACAAAGCTATTCTTATGATGATATGGTACTCTGTAAGTACTCTGGAAAATATAAAGAAATGGTGAATTCCTTTTGATTCCTACTATTGCATATCCAGTATTCCATGTAGACACAATTTTTGAGAAATTACTTGCATTTCATCACGTATTTGTTTCAATCCCTAAGTACTTAATTTTTTTTTCAAGGAATTACATTTAATAAGTTGCAAGGTAGAATTTCAATAGAGTGTGCGAGAGAAGAAATCTGTAAGAATAAAATGTACTGTGTTCTTTCTGGTAAAGAAAGAGAGTAGTTTGCAAACTGTCTATTTCTAATGTTTCTGTGTTTCTTGCTTCACAGATTTGAGTTCTTTCAAGGGTATCAGGAAGCACATGGATAAGTGCTTGACTGATGGAGCCTGTCTGAATATCTAAAAGACTTTTGATGAAATGTCCCACTAGATAAAATTGGGTTGCCACAATGTGAAAGAGATGAATTTTTAAAGGAAAAATAATAATTTAAAATTCAGGAGTTGGAGAAAATTATCAGCTCTTGCAGTGAAAGGAGTGGTTTTCCAAAGTTTTGTTTTTTTTTTTTTTACTGAGACCTGTGTAGTTCAATAAATATAGATGTGCAATAAAGAGGCAAAGTTTATTCATTATTTAAAGTTATTCGAGCAAGAACCAAGTGTGAAGAATTGCAGAACATCCTTGCAAGACTGAGTTGGTTTAATAACAAAATAATGGATTCAAATGAATCCTGGATTCCCAAATTCATCTTTGAAATCAGGGGTGCCTACCTAGCTGTTATAAGCCAGGAGTGAGACCTCTAAGCAGTTCCACGATAATGTGAGTTCAAATTACCAGTAGTGTTCAGAAAGGCAGACTAAATGTTGGGATTTACTAGGAAAGGACCAGAGAAGAAATCAGAGAAAATAACTTTGTCCCCATATAAATTCATGATTTGTTCAAATCTTGAACTCTGGCATCTCTGTCTCAAAAAAGATGCTGTAAAACTGGAAGCAGGTTCAGATAAGGTGACAAGGATAACTGACCTTATAGAGTGGCCTGATATAAGACAGTGTATAGAAGCAGCAGAGTAAGCTACTACTTTGTAGCTTGAAAGAAAGTAGGTGAAAAAATACAAGAGGTGTATAAAATCATAAATGTTATGGTCAGAGGTTCATAATTTGCTTTTTCTTCCAGTACACAAATGTGGGAGGCTCAAATGAAGCTTATGAGACTTATTTCTAGTGCAGATAGGAGGAGGAGGTAGTTGAGTGTGGAACCTGTTTCCACAATATGTTGTAGAAAGTCTCTCTGAAGTTAAAAGTAAGAATGGATTTCGTGCCCAAGATCTCAAGTTCAAAATAGCTGAAGAGGTGGAGAGTATTAATAGAATTCTTCACTTATTCTGAATACAAGATACTGATATCAATAGACCTTTGTTCTAATCCCTAAAAGCTATTCTAGTCTTACTTTCTCAAGTCTTAAAGAGCCTTAGATGTGACAGTGTAAGTGGATAATCTGTCCTATTAAGTTATCTTGGGAACAATTTAAGTTGGTTATGGCTTCTGCGAGTAGGGGGACTTACTTTTTGTTTAGATGTGATGTTATCAGTGTAACACTACACAAGATCAGATATGACCTGCTATAGAAACTAAGGACAAAATGGTTCGACCATATTGTGCTGAAGGCCAGACTAGACATTTAGACAGTCCCTTCTGATTTGATTTGATGTTTACAAACCAATGAGACCTGCAAAGACATGGGGGAACACAGGAGCTACCATCATGTGCAAAGTAGCCTTAAAAAAAGAGAACTTGGTATGAATGTCAAGCTACATTTCTTTCTTGTGCTGAAATGAACGTCCCATTTTCTATTTACAGCTACTCATGCTTACCTCTCTCCAAAACATGCTAACTTTGAAGAGAATGTGTATAACGTTCCAGTAATAATAAATGACAATGGAAACCCACCTTTGGAAGGAAAAGTGAATCTTGAAGGTATACTATGAACAAAGCTATTAATTTGAAGGTGACAGTTACATTTATGAATAATCAAACCTGAGCACTAAACTTCTCATTAACCTTGTGGCATTCGTTTTTGCAGTAAATGTCTGCAAGTGTTCCAGTGAAAAGTCGTGTTTTATCGAAGTACAGCGTGAGCACTCCTGGCCAAGTGCTGGCCAGGCGATTGGAATTCTTATTGCAGTTCTACTCATCATTGGTAGGTCATTTTTTCTTGGTTGTTATGGAGTCAAACCTCTGAGATATGAATACACTGCTGTATTTCTGACACTGGTAGATGATCAAGTGGGGTCCTGCTGTAATATCCTCTAGCTCTTTATCAACGTAAATGCAAAAATGGTGACAATGACTGTTGATGGGATCCAGTCCTCTAGGAAGCAAAGAGCAAGAAGAATTCAGTGCTCAGTTTTATGTGAACTTTTTGTTGTAACAAATTGTTGTAACACCCAGACTGAGAAACTGACTCAGCTGTAGAGAGGGGAGGAAGTGTGAAAAACTCATGGAGAAAATAAAAGGAAATAAATACATTACAGACCTCATATTCAGACGAGTTGGATTAAATTAGAGCATAAAAGGGAATAAACCCAAGAATTTATGTAAGTTACCATTATTTCAATTCTAAAAGAAAAAAAAACAAGCCCTCAAGAACAAGTTCAACACCTAAAAAGACAAAACCAAAGCTCAATGTTGATTTTCTTTCGTAATACACAAACCTCTAAAGCAAGAGAAAGTGCCAATGCATATGTGATGCATATGCGTTTGTCTTTTGAACATGAAAAGAGAAAAAAATAATTCAAAGAACTTAAAATGGAAGAAGCCATGCTCAGACCACCCTCGTCTTTATCACTTCTTTTAAAGCTTCTCACATCACCCATCTTGTACAATGCCTTAGTCACAGAATCACAGAATCTTAAGGGTTGGAAGGGACTTTCAAAGATAATCTAAGTCCAACCCCCCTGCCAGAACAGGACTACCCAGAGTAGGTCACACAGGAATTCATCCAGGTGGGTTTTGAATGACTCCAGAGAAGGAGACTTAACAAGGCAGCCTGTTCCAGTGCTCTGTGATCCCTCACTTATTATAGTGTCACATCTAAGTGAAAATTCTGTTGGATAACTGACTAAAGTTGCTTCCATTACAAGAGAGATGGTCAGCTTCTGAGAGCAGGGCATGACATTTAAGAAACACAGCATATGTAGTTCACCAAGGATTTTTAAAAGAATTTCTGAAATAAATATGCATTTTTTTAAATATCAAGGATTTTTTTCACTGTAAAGGCAAAATCTCTTGGGTGGATGTAAGAGGAACCAGAGATGGACAAGGCAAAACCAATAAGAGGTATTTCATGAAACTTACGGTTACTACAATCATTGAGTCTGGCCTTGAAGCTCAGAACGTATGACCATAAAAACAGCCATCTCCTGGGGGCCTGATGATATCAGACTTAGTTCCTTCCATGAACTAAATACTCTCTCAGGTCTCAGCACCTTTCATTCCAAGAGTGAGGATCCTCTGTAGTCTTACATTCTTTAAAAGAAACAAAGAGCATAGACACGGGTAAACAAAATACAACAAATAAAAACCACAACCGAAGCCCTCAGCCAATCCATTCCGGTAGGAGAAACTATCTCATTAAGACACTGTCTCTCTCCTGAATGGTATTTCTCACACTGAAAAGAGGGTGGGAAAACAAGTATCACATGACAGATAATAGGCATGTGCTGTGATTAACTACTCAGAATGTAAAATGAGAACAACTACAGAACAGATACTTGGAGAATAAGTGGTACAGGTATTTTTTACTTTAGTAAAGGAGAAAAAAAATGTTGAAAGTGATAGATAATCCAACTCTGATAAAGAGGAAATAAATTTACATACAATGCAACAAGTTCATCATGATTTTAAAAGATCAAAGATATATATACATATAAGATGTATTTTTGATGTGTATATATACATATATGCAGAGGGAGACATCTAGACATCTTTGATTGCATATGACAAGTGATGATAAAGCATATAAGCACTTCTAATCGAGAACAGAAGAAAATCTCTCATCCTCACCCATAGCTGAACAAATCTCTGGGGTCCATCAGCTATTCTTAACAGATACCAAGGAGTTCCTGAAGAACAGTTTTGCTGCCAGTAGTCTCAGCCTTGCTGTGACAGAATTGCCATTCCATTGGGGAAAAAAAAACCAAACAACAACCCAGAGACTAAAATTGAAGACTTACATGGCAAATCACTGCTCAGTGAGGGAGGCTAAAAAGGACACTTTGCCAGCTGGTCAAATTCTAGAGGAGAAGTTCTTCTTTGGGAGAAACCTTCTGAGCCCTGAGGCATCTGATCCTGCCAATCAGTGTCTCAAGTCTCTGAATATGCTGTTGGTCCCGTGCATTCATTCCCCAAAGCCATTTGCTTCTGTTCAAGTGTTAAAGCAGTATGGCTATTACGGTGTGTGTGTCAGATATTTTGTTGAAATACCTTTCCAGAAAGTTTTCTCTTCCCTTTACTGATGAATGCTCTCTGTTTTTCAGGTTTAATTATTGGGGCTGTATTTCTTCACATGAAATACAAACAGAAAAATGAAAACAAGAGCCATCACAAAGATGCAAAGGATAAGTCTGAACTCAACAGACTGTCTTAGTGACTGCTTCATCAAGAGACAATTATGCCCTTTGGGTTGGGAACAAGTGAGCTTTGTAGCTCCCAAAGCCCAGAAGTGTACTGTCACAAACTGAGGATACAAACATGCAAAAGCAGACTCCCAGGGTTTTGTCTTCTCTTTTGTAGGTAACATTATTCAGTCATGAAACAAGAATCATACGTACACTACAGCAGCAGCCATTAATAAGAATATCGGCTTTGACTGAAGTGTTAACTCACAACATCAAAATACTGAGCTCCGGCAAGGATCAACACATGGGATCAGCCTTCTTTGGCAGCTGAAGTAAGGACTTTCCAGAGAACTACATTTTCTCCAACTGCATATCTTTGAATCTCAGTAAGTTACTGAACAGCAGAACGGGGAAGAAAGTCCTGTCTGAAGATGTTCTGTGAAGCTGCAGGAGTCTCTCTGACTCTCAGCAAAGAAGCTCCCAAACTTACCACAGCCCTGGGTCATGCCTGCTAACATTATGCTAGTGGATTTGTGCTAGCAACGTTCACTAGCAATGTGACACTTTAATTTTTCATTTTTCATATTCACTGAGTATAACCAGTTTGTGAAGCACCATGGCCTTTCATTACAGTTCCTGAGTTAAAAAAAAATACGTGCCGAGTCACGTGAAATCGAGTAATGTGCTGTTTTATCACGCTGATGGAATGTCGTTCTTGCCCCCTACACACTATCTCAGAATAAAAGTGTTCATTAAGGCTTTCCATATCTGCTTATTTTATTTTTTTAAAAATGGAGAGTGAATGAGAGCAAACCATTGTTGCTCGATTATCTATTGTAGTTAATCTTCACTTTCACATCATACAGATTGAGAATGGTTCTTAGGCCAGAGTGATACATGTCCTGCTGATTCAAGATGCAATGATTGCTGGAGGCACTTGTATCTTGGTTTCAGTAAAATGTGTTTGAGCCCAGGATGACACTCAGAGAAGGAAAGCCTTTCTTCTGACAGTATGCCTATAGAAGGGCATTTTTGCTGACAGTTTGAGAGAGATTTTTCTTTTAAGCTATAAATAAAAGCTGACAAATATTGTGTTAAACTGAAAAGACAATATACTTTTGAAAACACTGAAGAAAAGGTCATATGGAAAAGAATATGTTTACACAGGATTTTTTTAATAGCTTTTGCATGCAGCACAGAACTAGAAAGAAAAGAGCACTTTTTTTGGTAGCATTGCATTATAATGAGTTTTCCTAGAATGTTGCCAGTAAAAACTTTGCTTTTGGGCTTCAACGACACAACTCAATTGTTGTACCTCTTACCCCAGCTTCCTCAGCTGTTGGAGCTCTGTCATTTGCTGTGGGGCTCACTGCTGGAATGTATTTATTTTATGATGGGAATGCAATCCATTATATTTGGAAAGTATGACATTCAGTTACGTCAGTGTGTCCAGAGATTAGGATTAGTATATTGTTTTATAAATAATGGAGCCAAAGTTCAGGAGTCATTGTACTTGTGTGTACCAATACAGCTTTAGCTGAAGATAGAGAAAATGTGAAGAAGTTCCACCTTCCTTTATCTCCCTGACCTGCTTGTTTGATAATTTTACCCAAATGTATCTTCTATTTTAAACAAATTATTTTCTGGACAAGAGTAAAAGAAATGTCTTGTCTTATTTACATACATTCATGGTTGGTTTGATAGCAGGATCTTAGCCCTTTCCTGAGCTTACAGAGGCATTGCTGTAATTTCTTGTGTCTCATGGGGTGATCCACTGTGCCTCTGGCCCAATGCCCTTAGGTTGGTGGATAGAAGAACTTCTGGGACAAACAAAACTGTCTCCCCTCCTCAGGATCTTGACCACATCTTCAGTTTTGAAGACTCCCAGTCTCGGTGTATCAGGTGTTAACCCTCCTGCAGGTGTTACTCTACCAAATGTGGTTCATGTATGGTAGGAAAGATCTGAAAGAAACCGCCTCAGAGTGCTCCCTCTCCAGCAGCTGCCCTGGGTGAGCATCTCTAGGGACTGAACACCTTTTCCCTTGTTGCTGCAATGACCCCCTGAAATTCCACACTCCTATCTACAGCAGAGCATAGCCAGAGCCTGCAGAACCTTGACTGTTTCACCCCACCTGTGCCCCCTTCCCTACCCCCCTTGACCAGAGTTCAGTACACTCCAGGATTGTGTCACATTAATGATTGCATGGGCATTACCTGAGCAATGCAGCTGTTAACCAACTTATGTCTGAAGCACCACATGCTTCTTAGTGCTTCTTGTACTATGCTGTAGTTCTGCACTCAAAAAACTCCAGACAAACAAACAAAAAAAACCCTAACAAAACCCCATTTCCAACCCTGCCGCAAATATTCTCATTGTTTTCACCCTCCTCCTGCCTGTCTGCCTGCCAGGACTTCATCCCCAGCCTTCCAGGGGTTTATTTAACCCAGTCGTGCTCTGGCTCCTCCATCTGTTCAATCTCTTTTGAGAGCCAGACAAGAGCTCTCACCAAGCCTTAACCCCTGCCCCGCAGCAGACTGTGGCCCCTGGCTTCCTTTCCACAGGACAAATTCAGTTTTCTTTGGGTCTCTGGAGAGGAAGAGAAGCAACACTTATTATTGTTCTTTCCCACCATGCTTCCCAGCAGGCCCAGTTGGTTCCCAGGTCCTCATAGGAGCAATAGATACTAAGATGTTTTGCCCTTGTAGATTATATTTCACTCTGAATTCAAGTTTTAAAGGACAAGCACTTCTTTTTGAGCTCCTCCAGTTCCTGTCAATGTCCAACAGTCACTGCATCCTCCAAAGCAATTTCACTGACACTTCTTGGTATAATTAAAAACACATAAACTACACTTTACATGTAAAAGTATAAAGATATAGATAGTGTTAAAAATAGAATTTAGTACAAACCTCCAAATACATTTCCCTGAAACTGGCCACATTTTCTTTCCAAACAACTCTGAAAAATTGGCTTATATTATTTTTTTTTAATGCTTGAATAGTAGGTATGACATACCAGCATGACTTGCACACATGGATAGTTCACTATGAAGACACTTACTAGGTCTGAATTAAAGAAGAATTAGTGCTTTAAATGTATGATACTTACAAGAAAAGAAGCTACAGCTCTCCCACATTGTATCCACAAATTATTGGAACAACTTTACACACTGATAGCAGAAGGACAGATTTTGAAAACAGTTTTGATGCCTTTGGACCCCAATTACAACCTTTCTGCCAAGAGCAATATCACACAAGAAGTTCAGTGATGAAATCTGCTGAGAATATGTCCTCTGGCACTGTTCCTCTCCATGGCCCCTCCTCCAAGCATGCAACATCTCATTACAAGTTTCACAGATAGCAAAAGATGTTTCAGTGCTTTCTAATTCTTTTTTGCAAGATTAGAGACTTATCAGGGTTTTGATTATCCCCAGCATTAATGACATACATTAATTAAACTGTCATTATGCCTATTTTTCCACCCTTTTGTAAATATAAACTTGAAAAGTACAAACAAGATTTTTATCTGGGTTTATAGAACAAATGCCACAGAACAGCAGCTCTTGGGGAGGAGGGAGGGGAAGCGTCTTTAATCCACATTTTGAAGTACAGTTCATCAGCTCTGCCCACATGAGCAGACACACAAGCCTATATCCACCACGCAGAGCTACTGTTGTGTCTGATAGTGGGGATAAAGATGCAGCAGCCCCCCGTGGCATGGCAGTAGGTGGGAGGGCTGTGTGCCAGGAGCACGGCTGGGATTGCGGTGCTGACTGGAGTCACTGGTGCTTGTGGAGGGACAGGCTCCCGACCTGAGCAATGCAGGGAGAAATGTGTCTTCACTTGTAAAACTGCTATGTTTTTGGGGTAGGCAAGCACTGTGTGGAGGAGCGCAGAGGGCACTTAGGCAAGTTTGGGAAGCTGAGTGGTGAAGGGGAGCAGCAGGTTTTGGTTGAAAGAGGGTGAATGCTCTCTCGGTCCCTCTCTGTAGCAACTAATCCCAGATACACCTCACTAGGAATTTAAGAAAACTGTGAAAATCAAACACATTTATTCCTAGTATTATTTCCTGCAGATTTGCCAGAACTGGGAGCTGAAATTAGCTAACTGCTTGTGCTAGCTAGAGCAAGGAACCACATAATAGAGTTACCACCCCTTCTAAACATCAAAGATCTTGTGCCTGGTCTCTAAATGTCATTCTGATGGCATTCACTCCCTCAGAGAAACTCTCCCTCCCTATTGGCTGACTTTAGGCCTTGAACAGAGGATCCAGAAATTTGCAGCTTAAATTACAAGTCTTAGACCTACAGATCTGTGCCACAGTAGAGGAAGATCCTCCGTGGATTGACTTCAGAAAAGGGGGCACCACAGCCTGTCATCAAAGGGTCTGCAACCTGATGTAGAAGAGCATCCTTTAGTGTGGTAAAATACCATGGTGGTGTGTTTTAATCTGAGTCAGCAAATAAGCACTATTCACTCCCCCCAGCCCCACCAGTGGGATGGGGATGAGAAACAGGAAAAAAAAAAAAGTAGAACTCTTGGGTAGACACAAGATCAGTTTAATAACCAAAATGAAATCAAAGGCAATGTATAATGTTCAGAAAGACAGACAACATCGTCATGTCAAGGATTCTAAGCCAGAAAAAAACACTTTCAGTTTTTTAATTGCATATTCCTAAAGCAAAACAGAAGATTAAAAGTAAATCAGCAGTAGATCTTTGAACTCCTTGACTGAACAGCATGTTCCTTCACTGATAGCAAAAGATTTGTACAGTGCAGGGAGATGAACTACTCAAGCTTGTTCTGCTTATAGCTTGGAGGCCAGAGATAGGCAGTGAGTACGGCTGCAAAAAGATATTATGCCACAGATGAGCTCAAGGGAAAGAAGTGTCTATGAGTTTGCAGCTGAGAAGATGAAAAACAATTATTGCCACCAGCTGCATGCATACTTACATCCAATTCATCTGATTATGATATCAGTATCAAAAGTGAACCCATTTCGCCACTCCCAAACCATTTCATAAGACACACATTAATGCTGAGTATGGTCAAGAAAAGCTTTTTCCACAACCTCCTCTTCCAGTGCACTGCTCCTCAGGACTAACATTTAACTTGCAAGTCCTCTAGGGAAGTCTAAGCGTAGCGCATCATTCCCAGTTCTCAGAACTGAGAATGAAGAATAGAAGCCAGAAGCTATAAAGCAGGGATGTTCTCTCGTGCAATAATCTAATCACCAGATGAAGTGCTGGAGTTAATGTCCACTTACTAACAGCCAACATAGACACATCTTTGCTCATTTCTCCACCTGCCAGGAACAGCCTCTGAGAAGATTTCACATCATGAGGCCTACATTGCAGAACTACATTGATACATTTGAATTATCTCCTTTTCTTGGCAAAGCTGAAGTGATGCAATATCTGAAGCCACATTTCCTCAGGTGAGGCTCACGGAGGGTTTATTGCATCCCTATGTGCAGTGCAGCGAGCTCATTCGTGCTGCTTGTCACTTCCCAGGAAAGTGACTTGTCTGTCCTCACTCAGCACTGAAAAGCCTTATGGGATGGCAGCGGAGGACTAGCAGTACTAGAGTGAAGCCAGTAAAGATTCAATGACTAGATTTACCTGTGTTACGACTCAAAAAAACTTTCAGCTTGTCCCAGCTGGCTGAGGAGACTAACGAGAGTTAGGGACTGGCGTAGCTGCTGCTGTGCTGCTTTCACACATTCAATCTAGACAGGAAAAGGTTACCAAAAATGAATGGGAAAGTATCAAAGGGCGGAAGAAACCAGAAGGCAACACCAAGCAAGACATGCCAAAAAATGAGAGCAGAAGTATATTTCGGAGACCCAGTTGAAGACCTGCATCAATGTCCATGCCTGAAGGCCACGTAGCTCCCCAGAACCACCACTGTCTTTCTTATCTGGAAGGAAATTGGTGTACTTCAGGATGCACATACATCCTTCAAGTCCAGTGGCCACAGAAACATTAGAGGCAGAAAGCGCTGGTGGCTTCAGAAGCCAGGGGATTTCCAGCTGCCACCCCTCTTGATCTGCTTTTGTTGGTGGCTGCTGCTGCCAGACCTGACTGAGAAGGCGCCTGTTTTTCTTTCATTTTTGGCCAACATCTGAAAGGCTACAGATTTTTTTCTTGCCCTTTGGATAACTCTGTTGATGTTAAAAGCTACTCTTATGAAACTTTTTCCATTTCCCCAGGAAATATTTTCTGTTAACATGTTCTTATCCTTTCCTTATTGATTTTATCTGTGATGTCTTTTGCCAAGTCTAATTTTTAGAGCCTTACGTTTATTGTCTTAGGTTCCAATCATTAAGTGTTTTGCTGTGCTCCTTTTTTTTTTTCCATGATGCATAATGTACTTCTTTCAAGCAAGACACAGCTAAGAGGGGTTTGTTATTTCTGTGTAAGTCAGGCTGTCAGTGTGAACCAGAAGGCAGAATGAATGAGTAAGAGGGCATCCTCCTACACGCTCACATCAGAGAAGCTGAGGCCAAAAGAAAGCTGAATGATGCCTAATTAGTTAAAAAAAAGAAGGAAATAAGAAGGGGACACATGGGAAGCCCTAGGCAGTGACTGTGTTTGTTCTTGTTTCTGGCTAAGTGGGCTCAAGCATTAGTAAACAATTTTGTACTAACAAGTCATTTAGTTATAAATATCTTGTATTTCAGGAGCCTCCTAGAAGCTGGGCTTGAAGGTCTGTCATCTGCTAATGTCTCTTACCTTTCCAGAGCTCCATGATGGTGCAGGAGAGGGTGACCCCAGGAACAATGGGGCTCTGAATGCCCCTGAGTTAAGGCATGTTATAATGTCCTTTCCCCATCTCTCTTCTGCATTGGATGCTTGCTTGCTTTGCAGACATCACCTTAACACGCTTGTCCCAATTTTTTAAGGCCTAGCTCCTGAAAGCTATAAGCTGCAGTTACAAAAGCAAATATCTTCTCTGTCAAGTGCATGCCCCATCTGCAAGAGTTAGACCTGAAGACAAATGTCTTGTAAGTCAACTCATGGAAGTTTATCACCTGTGCAGGGGCTTGGGCATCCCCTGGAGATGGTGAGGCCTTGCTAACGCCAGCATTGGCTCCTGCTCATCCACGAGCACCCACAACAGCGAGGAGCCCTGCTTGGGAAAGCATCAATTGCTGGAGAGGGAAGGAGCTTAGGTAGAGTCACCAAGATGCCGAGTGACTCAATGGGTATCATGCAAAGGATGTTCAGTTTGCAGGCACATGGAAAAAACTGTTTTCCCAGGAGCTCAGAAAGGCGTTATCACAGCAGAGCTGTGATGATAGCCACTTTCCCAGAACATTTGGAGTGAAAGATATCCTGGATATTTAAATATTATTGACATTAGCAATCTCCAGAGCCTGTTTGATTTGCTGGGGCCTGTGACCCAGTCGCAGTCTGCCTTTGATGTGCATTCCTACATACGCACAAAGCACATTCATTTCCTTTTGCAGTGTTTTCATTTGCTGCTAGAAAGTCTCTGAGCCCCTCAGACAGGCCTGTGGCTATTTAAACAGTGTCAGTAGTTTTCATATCACTGAGTGTCTTAAACAAACTTTGCTAATTTTCTGCTGCACAGCATACCGATGTTTTACTATGGTCTAGAGAGTTTTAAATTCCCACAGTAAGACCTATGGCTTCTCTTCAGAAGTTACCCACCATCAGCACTGCAGCTGCCAAAAATATTTGCCTGAAAATTGAGTTCTTGCCAACATCCTCCCTTGAATTCTGCTATCTAACAGTATAATATAAAGGAGGGCTTTATCTCCAAAAGGGTGGCACCAGAGCACACAACAGAAGGAATAAAAGTAGGTACAACGCAAATATTTTCTGAAGATTCTCCTGAACTGCACTAATTAGCATGTGGCAATGTTAGCTGGAGGTAGTCTTAAAAGAAGAATGTTTCCATAAAACACCTCTACAAAGAACATGCTTGTAAAAACCAACACGTATGAGAGATAAAGCACTTCTCTGTCATCATACTGTTTCCTCTGCCAACTAGGAGCACAAGTAGTGTTGTCCTCTATCTGTTTGGTTATGGGCTGGGATGAGGAAAGCATATGGAAGGTGAAAGAGATTAATACTTGGCTCCAAGTCTGGTGTCAAGGAAAAAGTTTGGGCTTTTTGAGTATAGAGCACTTTACAGGGCGTCGGGGATAATTCAAAGGGATGGGATACATCTATCACAAAGAGGGAAAAGTAACTGGGA
This sequence comes from Colius striatus, assembly GCF_028858725.1. NCBI lineage: Eukaryota > Metazoa > Chordata > Aves > Coliiformes > Coliidae > Colius > Colius striatus. The sequence continues at coordinate 72,753,135 of NC_084762.1, read as the reverse complement.
CAAGAGTTAGCAGGGCTCATTGGCAGGGCTTTAAACTAGATTTGAAGGGGGAACGGGCTTGACAGAGGTAAACCTGCGGACAGCATGCAAATGTCTGAGGGGTGATCTGTTCTCGACATCCTTGGGTCTGTCGCCCCAGTGGAGGCTGGAGTTGGAGTTCTTTGTGGCAGCAGGGAAACAAGAATTATTGTGCTAGAGGACAAAGGTGCATCTGAGAATGGTCATGAGGAAGTTAAGAATTCTTCCTTCCAAAAGGTAGCTGGATTGGTAACCCACCTGAAGTGCATCTATACCAATGCACACAGCATGGGAAAGAAAACAACTGGAGAGTGCTGCACTGGATGGCTACAGATTCTTGAGGCAGGGCAGGAGAGGCGATGGGGCAGCCTCTATGTTAGGGAGTGTCTTGACTGTTTAGAGGTCAATGATGGTGAAGATAGGGTCAAGTGTCTATGGTAGTTGTTGAAAGAGAGAAGGTTTCCTCTCAGCTTCCTCCAAACTAAACATCCCCAACTTCCTCAGCAGCAACTCATGAAACATGTTCTCCAGATCCTTCATCAGCTTTGTTGCCCGTCTCTGGACACACTCCAGCACCCCAATGTCCCTCTTGTAGTGAGAGGCCCAAAATCAAATGCAGTATTCAAGGTGCGGCCTCATTAGCACTGAATAGAGAGGGACAATAACTTCCCTGGTCCTGCTGGCCACACTATTTCTGATACAGGTCAGGATGGCATTTGCCTTTGTCTGAGTCTTTTATGGACTCTTGCAGTGTTGAGCAAGAAAACTCAATATGCATCAGTGCTTTAGCTGAGAACAGATTCAGATAACTGTGGCAAGTAGATCTATAGTTTGAGGACTTCTAATACTTAGATATTGGCTCAGAAGTGAAGGGCTTTCAAGGAGGAGCAATGTAGATGTTCTTGCCAAACTTTCTCAGTGTGGCAGCTGATCAGCTTTGCTGCATTGGGGATTCAAGTAGAGTCATTAAGTGCAGAGTGGATACAGGGAGGAAACCCACAGCTAACAAAAAAGCAACCTGGAAAGTGAAGGCATGGAGGGCACTGTCCTGAGCAAGACCAGTCAAGGGCTAGATGTACACCACAGCACTTTGACGAAGTTTGAGAAAGCAGTGGTGTTACCTAACACTGTATTCAATTGCAGGGAACTATTTGACAGATGAATGTAGAGGGATTTGAAAATGATGTTTAGAAGACTAAGGATTAGCCACTAAGAGAAGAGTGCGGATCTCAGCCTGAAATTACTCTGCCTAGCACTACAGGGAACCAGATGTTCTCAAAGGCAGTGAGCAGTGGGGGGGATCCTTGTGTAAAGTCATTTTTTTCTGAGGATGATGGTCACCAGATACAGTCTTGTGAGCAAGGCAGCTCAGAGATGATTTCTGAAGACAGGGTCACCAATGTCTGGAAGGATCAAAGTGCTGTGGGGCTCTGTGGATTGGTGTGATCTTAGGTACTTCATGAGTCAATAGATATTCAGATCTCTGGTTCATATGTCTGACCACCAGAAATTGTCCATGTTTCAGTATTTTCAACCCAATTTGTCCCTCCAGGATGACAAATTTTATGATAGAGTCTTAATTTCAAGTCTTAATTTAAATCCAAGATAGCTGGTTTTATCTGACAAAGTAGGGCAGATCTGTACTAGGGTTTTTTACTGGAACTATCTTACTAAGATAATTCCAGCAGAACAACCTCTATAAAGTGTACATTTTTTCACTGATGTAACTGGGAGGTCTCAGAACAGTGTAACCTGCATTTGCCCTCTACTGGGCTTCTGCCTTGCTGTTTTGATTACTTGACTGATAACTAAGTTACAGAAATCTAAACACTGAGGAGAACAAGGACCATGCCGTCTGTTGCTTTGATAGCACAGCCTTAACTGCAGAGTTAGAGGCCTTTGCCCCCACAAAGAGGATCTACAGTGTATACGTGTAGGGTTGAGGTGATCATCTGCTTCAGCTGCTCCAAAACAAAATGTACTTCCTGGAACATTTAATCACTTCTGAGAGTGCAGCTAGGGGGGCTACTCACTTGAAAAGCCTTTGATGATCCTGTAACATGCATTAAGCATGTATTTTTTAATTAGTTGGAGCAGCAGCCAAGCTGCCACTAGCAAAACAATGATCCAGAAGAGGTCTCTTGGAAGATGCTATGCAGAAATACCATGACTGTCACTTTGTTTGGATTACACAGACATTACTTTGAAAAAAAGATGTCCCAGGGCAAAGGAAATGTAAAGATTACTTTAGTTTTCCAAGAAAATAGGAGATTATTGTATCACATTATCATATCACTATACATCAACATTATGGTGATTCTGTTCAATAAAATACTGAAACATCATTGGAGCTTTTAAAGACATTTGGGCACTTCCAGATACCAAAACATCCATATCAGATGTAGAATATGGTGTCCATTCACTGTTCTTATAGATGCAGGTGTGTTTCCTGAAAGCCAACTTAAATTTAAGATCAGTACTTCCTGCTGTCTTTGAAATACTTAATTTCTGAGCAGTGAAGGGTATAAATCTTCATATATGACTTGATTCAGAATCTTGCTGTCTACATAAATGACATAGCCTGGACTTGCCCTTAGTATGAACTTCACATACCTGGATATGCCAGCAAAATGTTATGGGCTTCTTCATAGAGAAAGGGAAAAAACCCATTCCTTTAGTATTGTTCTCTCAGTAGAACCAAATGGTTAAGTTTGTATTTTCTGGAAAGATTGTCTATAAACAAAACTGCAAGTTCTAAAATACATGTGTTGATAAAATAAAGAAAAATGGTGAAGCTGCCTGAACTGAGGAACTCAGAATCAAATGAGAAGCAATCTTGGTATTTCTTTAAGTGAAAGATGAAAATACTACTTGTAGGAAGAGACAAACTTACAGAGAAGCACTCCAGACTTAATTGGCTTAATTGGTATCCTCTCAACAAGACATGAGAAATAGTCCTTAAAGAACACAAAATCTTATGAACAAATATAGCCATGGTCCTTAAAGAGTACAAATAAATTCTTGTGAGCAAGTAAAACTACTTTTTGTACAACAGGATGTGAAAAGACAAAGTAAGCATAAGCCAAAAATCAGAATAGTAGATGTAGATAATGTAATGGAAATTAAAGCCAAAACATCTTCTCAACAGTATAATATTAAAAAAAAATGGTAAAGAAGTGGAGCCACAAAGGTGCAAGAAATAAATAGCTGAAAGATTCAATTAATACTTTGTCTTTGTTTCCAATAAGAAAAAAAAAAAACACAGCACAGAAGCAAGCAAGGCAACTAAAGGAAGTTACTGCATTTGAAGCATTAACAAAACTTTAGGTACTCTAACTCCATCTCCTAAATTCTACAAGAATTGGTTATATGCAACCACAGTTTTGGTAGCCACAGTTTTGGTTGCAAGTAAATATGCTGCTACTATTTCAGGAAGGAAAAAATAGTGTTCTGGGCACAGACCAGTACTCTGAGTTCAGAATAGGCATCTCTTTAAAGAAGCAGCATAATTGAAAAGAAAGGATAATTAAATATATTAAAATAATTGCTGAATGTGGTAAAAGGCACATGGCTTTACAAAGTTCAATTATCCCAGACTGTCAGAAGAAAGAATTTCCCTTGAAAAAGAAATACAATGAATCTAATATCAATGAGTGTCAGCTGATATTTTGATACGCTGTGAAATGGGAAACGGTTAATATAACTGAAGAACACAGAGGATAGAAGTGAGATTAAAAGTCATAGAAGGAATACACAAAGAGAAGGCAAAACCAGACCATATTGAAAAGGAAATTACTGGGCTGAAATACATTATTAGAATTTGTCAAAGATCAGTCTTGGTTTCATCTAATTAAATATTTTCCTTTGAGTGTTCAGCAAAAAAGTAATTTTTCCAATGACATTTGCTAGAGACACAAGCAGTCTGTAACGATCAACACAATGAAGAAGCAGAGTAACACAAAGGAAGAAAAGGTGACTTTGAGAACTAAGTAGTAGAAATGGGTTGAAAGTTAATAACATGAAGGGCAGCATCACTTGGGGATCAAAAATAATTTCTGCCATATCTGAAACAACAGATGGGAACAGCTAGGGGAAAAGCTTACCTTACTAGCGTGGTGTTGGATGAGTATGAACCGTGGCCGTGGCACAGACATGAGAAAAGCAAATATGTGCCTAGCATATATCAGAGGAAATAACTTTCACTGCAGACAGCAAATTATGAATATTGATCTCCAAGACACTGTGAGATCTCATTTGAAACACTACAGACATTCCTGGACATCCCCTGTCAAGAAGGATTAATTGAAAGGGCACCAGATGTAGACAATGATCAGACTGATGGACACTATCCTACACAAGGGACCAGAGTCTGCTTAGCAGGGAAGAGAAAAGGAACACAAAGGGTTTCTAGAAATAGATCAGGAAAGAGTAAACACTAGAGAAAGAAAAATATCTATATAAGGAAAAGTAGCATAAGATGGAAAACTAAAGCTAGTTACAAACAACATTAGTGTAGATGATAGAATTTGTTTTTTATGACTCAGAAGAGAAAGACTGTGACATATCCTCCCGGTAGAAGCAGCGAAACAAGAAATTTGCCTGGAGTCAATGTGCAGAAGGATCCCTGCACAGAAGGCTTATGCCTAACAGGGCTGCCTGAGAAACAGGAGATTGTGCTTTGTGGTCTGGTGCACTGCTGGTGCAGGAGGAAGCAGGTCTGTTTCTGGTGACATGACCATCATTGGTTCATGCATCTGAGCTGTCAGCCTGGTTTAACTAGAGCTCTACAGTTGTCCTCAATTCTTGAATTAAATCTTGTGTGCTTGGGAATCTAAAAGTAGCCAGCAGAGCCTCTCACTCCTGCTTTACCCATACAATGTATTCCTCACATTTCAATGAAAAGCTGTCTACATCAATCTGGCTGTTAAACTTTGTGTGTTATTACGTATATTGTGTGATTATGCTTTATCACTCACAGATATACACCACTGACATCATTCTAGAGTGTAGGAACACACATCGTGCTCCCTTTTTGGGACTGCCAGTTCCCTTGACCGGCAGGAACATGTATTCTCTTATAGGCTATACACTGACAACTTCTTGTGGTGGTAAATTATCTCTAAGTTACGGAAAAATCATATTGCCACAGGCCATGCATTATATAAGAAAGGTATAAGCTGTGTATAGTTTTGCAACATATTTTCCCCTTAACAGTAAATGTCTTTGGGAGTAACGAGTAAAGTATAACAAAAACAGTCTACGATTAGTGTCTAAATGAAACAAAGCCTAAAGTGGATTAAGTGCTACCATCATATTATCATAGACGTGATTAGGAGAACTGCTTTGTTTAACAGTTACAAGAAGTCTAAGCCTGGATGAAGCTAATCTGCACAGGAAGCATTCATTTTTCTTTCTTTGTATGTCACTTGTTCTTCCATTTCAGCTCCCTTAGAGTTTAAAGCAAATACACTCCTGGGCTGTGAGTAACTGGATGGCTCAATATCCTTCATCTTGCACAGTGATGGATGTGTTCCAAAGCCTTGGGTTTGCTCTTGTGCCCAGTCCAGAGCACAGGACCTCAAGACTCAAGATGTTCATGTTTCACAGTTACTGCAAGGGTGTGAATAACTTGGATTTAACTGGGATCAGAATTTAATAAAAGAAAGAAGAGAAAATCAATGCTTGTGTCAGAGAATATAGGATGTGAGATGAGGCAGGTGAATTTAAACCAGGAGGGAAGTGTTGGACAGCAACTAAAGGAAAAGTAGCTGAAGAAGCAGAAAACAAGGAAAATCAACAGGAAGCAGAAGGAGTAAAGCATGTGAATACAGAAGGAGCTTATGTAGTTACTCAAGGAGAAAAGCACTACCAAAAGGAGATGGATAGGAAGGGAAACAAGAAATCACAAAATCACAGCAATTTTCATGAGTATTTTGCTGACTTCACAAAACAGGTGCTAAACTTAGGTGCATTCAGGATTATAGAATCATTTGAGTGGAAAAGATCTCTAGGATCATTAAATTAACACTGCTAAACCCACCACTAAACCATGGCCCACAGCACCTCATGTACACATCTTTTAAATATCTCCAAGAATGCTGACTCTACCACCTCTCTAGGCAGCCAGTTCCAATTCTTAATAACCCCAAGTGAAAAAGTTCTTCCTAATATCCAATCTAAACTTTCCCTGGTGCAACATGAGGCCGTTTCCTCTTGTCTTATCACTCTATTTGGGAAAAGAGACTGACTCCCACCTTGCTATGACTTCCTTTCAGGTAGTTGTAGAGAGTGATTATGTCTCCCCTCAGACTCCTCCAGACTAAGCGTTCCCAGTTCCTTCAGCCGCTCCTCATAAGACTTGTTCTCCAGACCCTTCACCAGCTTTGTTGCCTGTCTTTGGACACACTCCAGCACCAGATTGACCTTCTTGTAGTGAGGGGCCCAAAACAGAACAGGTGTAGCCTCACCATTGCCAAGTACAGGGGGACAATCACTTCCTTGGTCCTCCTGGTCACACTATTTCTGATGCAAGCCAGAATGCCATTGGCCTTCTTGGCCACCTGGGCACATTACTGGATAATAGGTTAAAATTACACACAGCTATGATTTATTTTCTGATTATCATTTTGAAACAAAACACAGATTAAGATCAAGGAAAGAGTATAATTTCACCTTGAACACCCAGATGATCACCTGGTTTGCAACAGAGTTTATAAAAGCAAATGTCTTCAGAGTCGGAGCTCATTTACTCCCTTCTCCATCTTTTCCGTTCCATGAGTTCAGACAGAAAAGACAGTCAGGAGAAGGTACCCAGAGCTGCCAGGTGTCCAGGGGCTAAGCAGGAACTTCAGACATGCTGAGGATTTGATTCTTGCCGATGCCTTTATTGTATGTCATGGTTTCCTCCTTCCTTCCAGTCTCTGTATTTTGATCCTAGAGCAATGTGGGAAGCAGAAAAACTGGTTTTGGGAATTTCTTTATTTGTCTAAATGGAACATAGCACCACAAAATTTTCACAAAGCAAATGATCCTGGTGAAAACCTACTATTTCCTGTATTTAAGAGTATTTCATATTGACTTTTGCATTTCAAATAAAAAAATCCCACAAATATGTTGAAAAATACTATCCGCGGATAAAAGAAAAAATTGGCATTTTAAAAATTATTAAAACTTTGAAATAATAATGATAATAATAAAAACAGATTGAAAAAATCCATCTTCCTTAAAGACTCCTAGAGACTTTCCTTTTCCAAAATAAAATGCTCTTGACATATCCATGTTTCCATGGAAAGTTTCAGTTTTGACATGAATCACATTGTCTGACCGAAAGAACAGTATTCCACTGTAAAAGATTTGACTAGCACTTCTTTGGCAACCCACATCCTTTTCTTTCTCCTCAATATCTTTTTCCAGTCTTTATCAGTTAGTCCCCTGTCAAAAGAGCTCTGCCTGCTAAAAAAAGGAGCAGAAAGAACACATTTGCTACTGTTCTGTGCACTGCTGTGCGTACTCTCCCATCAGCCTTTTCCTCAAGATCTTGCAGACTGCAGGTTTTCG